>NC_041387.1:510965401-511191021 GCF_002162155.2 Triticum dicoccoides
GAGATCGCACGAAGAGCGGATCGAGGCGAAGCACACGAGCAGTTTACCCAGCTTCAGAGCTCTCCGGAGAGATAATACTCCTACTGCTGCTTGTTTGATTGTCTTGTGTTCTTGCTCGAGAGAGCTAAGTATTTTTCTGGCTTCCGAATGAGCCGAACCCCCCTCTACGTTGCGCATGGGCCTCCTTTTATATGCTCAAGGGGTCACCGACAGGTGGCAACGCAGAGAAATGGTAAAAGCGTAAAAAGAGAGGTGGTTGGTACAACTACCTGTACAGTGTATCCTACCTAACCCTGACGGCAGGGGACAAGGGCATTAAATGCCCGTCTGTGTCGCCCAAACAGTGCAGAAAGGTACCGTCAGGGACGCCACCGCTCGCCACGATGGCAGTCTTGTCAGCTTTGCATGCCACTGCGCACCGCTGGCTGCACAGCCTCCCGCCACGCGCGCCTGGAAAGGCCCCCAGAGCGACACGTTGGTGGATGTGCTGGAGCGTGGGTACAGAGTGGCCGCCTGCCGCGACCAGCGCCTTGCCGCGGCCGTTGTCTTGTCGGGTCCAGAAGCTTGTTGCTCACCAGGCCTCGAGATGCCTTGGTTGGTCTTCCCGGCAAGCTCCTCTTGCCGGGGCCTTGTTGCCTTGCCGGGACGCGTGGCGTGTCGCGGCAAGTTCCTTGGGATGCCTTGGTTGGCCTTCCCGGCAAGCTCCTCTTGCCGGGGCCTTGTCTCCTTGGCTTGAATACTTTGTTCTTGAATGGCTCCAAGGGAACCACGGAGGACCTTGGCGATCGTCCGGCAAGTCTTGCCGCGGGGTGCTGCAACTTCTCGTGCACAAGTTCGGGATACTAGGGTACCCCTACTCTAGTACACCGATAGGAGCCCCCGGGCCTAGGCCACACACGGTGCCGAGCGCTGTTGGGCCAGGCCCAAAACAGGGCACGGGCACACGCGGCCTGGGTCACGCCGTATCCTGCTCCGTATCCACCGCGCCCTCCCCGAACGGCACGCGTTGAATGCGGCATCGTGGGAGAGATCGTGGGTGGTTTCTTTATTCGGAAGGGCGAAACATCCGCCCCTCCCTCTTTATAAGCAGAGGAAACAGGGGCAGTTCGCCCACCTCGCCGTCTGTTGCTCCAACTCCAAAAATCTCCGCCGCTCCCCCCTTCTTCTCGAAGCAGAAAGAGAGCAGCGCTCCGCCCTCCATTGCCACCAGCATCACCAACGCCGCCGATCTCCCCCACCACCTCCGCCATGGCTCCAAAAGCCGACAAGGGGAAGGGCGTGAAGTCGGCCGAGGCGCAGCGGCTCGCGGCGCTGCGGAAGGAGCAGGCCCTCTTCCCCCCTCAGCTCAGTGCGCAGGAGTTGAGGGAGTACTACTACCTCTTCTGGTCGACGGAGACGCGTGCGCATCCGCGCACGAGGGTACTCCCGGCTGCAGCATCGGAACTGGCTCCAAGCGAGTACCCCTTCTTCGCGTTGTTCTTCTACTACGGGCTCTGCCCGCCTTTTTTTGATTTCTTCTGCGACATTATGAACACCTACGGGTTCTGCCTCCTTGACTTCACCCCCAACGCCGTTCTAACCATGGCAGTTTTCGCACATCTGTGCAAAAACTTTGTCGGAGTCCACCCAAACGTGGCCCTTTTCCGCCACTTCTTCATGCCTCGGGTTGAGAGAGGAGAGCCTCTTGCCGGCAGGATTGCTTGGATCTCGAGAGTCGGCAAGAAGGAAGCATATCTGGAGGGTGAGCTCCGTAGCAAGTGGGAGGAGTGGAGAGCAGAGTGGTGCTGGATCGTCGAGGAGAACCCGCAGCCGTTCACTGCCCTGCGCCAAGCCCCAATAGTGCGTGGCAATGATTGGAGCAATGTGGCCCCGGAGGACGACAGGCTGAAGATTGCCATCACCCGGATCCTTCACCTCAGGCTTGCCGGGCTCACTATAGGCGCCGTTGGCGCAGATTTCCTTCGCCGCCGCATCGCCCCCTGCAGGAGAGGGGGAGACCCGCCTGGGAGTTCAAGAACTCGGCGAATATCATGAGGCTGCGCCCGGGCCTCAATTTCAACTTCACGGTCTTGGAATTGGACGCGATGCTTCTGGAGCTGTTCAAGCGCGACCCTCAGCACCCATTTATGTTGCCGCGGAATGTCATTCCGCTGTGCAACAGTTCTTCCCTTGACCGCATCCGCGCGATGATGCCATTGTGCGACTCGCACGGAATCACCCCAACTTGGCAAGAACCTGCGGATGACGTCTTGCGGGCGTTCTTCGACGGCTTGGTAGAAGTGCAGGTCCGCGCTGATGAACAGAAGAGCCTCACCCGCGACACTACCGACGCGGAGCTGCAGCGCATCACCACTAGGACGGAAGAGGCTGCGGCAGCAGCTGCCGCGGGCGAGTTCGGGTTCACCGTGGAGGAGGCAGAGGCAACAAAGGCGGCAAGCCTTGCCGAGCGCGAGGAGTTTGCCGGTGAGGAAGATCTTGCCGGCCCTGAAGCTGAGCCGAGCGAGCCCGGCGAGGAGGAGCCCGAACCTTCAGACAGCTTGCCACAGGCGGAGCCCCCGGCCCCGCCAAGAAGGCATCTCCGCAAGGCCGCGGACGCAGCGGGGCGGCAAACGGGTCAACAGCCGCCGAGCCGCGCGACACGCTCTACCGCGGCAAGCACCGTTGCCGCGGGAGCGCCTCACGCCGCTGCGGCAACTGGAGCGGGGTCTTCCCGGTCCACTACTGCTGCTCCTGCCAAGCGGGCTAGGGAGCCTAATCCTCTGCCTCGCCGTACCGGAGGCGAGCCGGACTTCGATCTCTCCATGCTCAGCTCCGACGACGAAGAAGAAGAGCAAGATCCCCTTGCTGTCCTTGTAGTTCTTCAATTCTTGCTATCTTGTTGCTTTCGTCTTGTATCTGACTTGCTTCGATCTGAATCCATTCCTTTTCAGGACGCTGGCCCAGAGAGCGGCGAAGAGAGCCAAGGCCCCGGTGATTGTCATCGAAGATGATCCCACCGTGTCATCAGGGGGTGTGTCTGAGACCACCTTGACGGACCCGTCGACTACTCCCCAAAGCAGCCCTCAGCGCAGCCCCCAGCGTAAGTTTGTAGTTTACTTCCTGCTGTCAGGCGCGCATGGGTGCTCTTTTCTCTACTGATATCTTGACCGTTGATTTGTGTAGGAGCAGAACAGCCCCACCAGGAATGCCCGGAAGCTGCTCCCGAAGTGCCATCTGCTTCGACTACGCCGCCAAGGGAGGAGTCCCCGGCAAGGGAGCATTCTCCGGCAAGGGAAAACTCTCCGGCAAGGGACTGTTCTCCGGCAAGGGAAGGCGTCAGTGATCCTCCGGCGGTTGAGACCGCAACCGCAGATCCTAGCACAGGTAATCTTCTTGCCTGAAAACTTTCCTTGGGTTCTTCTTCTTCTGATTTTCTTTTCTGGATTCTTGCTTGACTTTTCTCCCCTTTTTCGTTCCTCAGATCCAACTGCTGCGGAGCCAATGGACACCGAGGGTGCCGGCGAGGAGAACGCGCGCGACAACAACAACGACGCCGCCACCACTGAAGAAGAGGCCGGTGCTGATGACCCCGCCGGTGAAGAGGCCGCTAAGGCTGCCGCCGCAGAAGCGGGCGAGGAATCCGGCGATCGCACTGACGGCCCCGAGGCCGCAGGAGCGCCAGGCGCTGCACCGACCGCCGATCCCTCCGCCGCTGCTACAGAGCCAGGCTCCGAAGAGCCGTAGCCCGGCGCCTACCTGAAGGCCGGCGATGGCATCTTCATCAAGCTCCCCTGGGCGTCGAGCTCCAGGGCGCCGGTCGAAGGAGAAACCTTCGACGAAGAGGTGCTCGCCTCCGCTGGGCTGGTGCTTGTCGACGCGCCAAGCAGCAGAAGCGACGAGTCTGAGGAGGAGCGGCTGCTGCGGAAGCTGCTGTCTCTTTACCGCGCCCGCCAAGCCAAACTGGCGTCCCGAGAGGCGCTTGTCGCGAAGGCGGGGGTTGACATTGAGAAGCGCGCGGAGGAGCTCCGGGGCCTCAGACAGGAAACTCTCCGGTCCTTGACGGAGGAGCGGGAGCAACTTCTCGAGGAGCAGAAAACCTTCCTCCTCGAGAAGGCTGAAGCTGAAGAGAAGCAACGGCTTGTCGCCGAAAGGCTATCTGCGCGGGAGGGTGATTTGGCACAGCGCAAGGTCAATCTTGACAGCCACGAGGAGGAGCTTGCCGCGCGCGAGCAAGCAATAGGCGGGGCGCTCAAAGAAGCAAAGGACGCTGCCGCAGCTGCTGAGGCCGCCAAGAAGGAGCTGGAGATGAAGGTGGCGCAGCTGGAGGCAGATCTCAAGGCGAGCGGCGAGGAGCTTGCCGTGCTTAAGCGCGAGCGCGAGAAGGACGCTGCCGCTCATGGTGAGCTGCATGGTCTTCTCGCTAAGAGGGGCAAGGAGCTCAGTGCCGCCAAGGATTCAAATGCAGACCTGGAGTTGAAGCTGGCCACGTTGACTCAGACGCTGGACGTCACTAGGGAGCGAGAGGTGACCTTGTCGGAGAAGATCAAGGCCGACGAGGCACTGCTGGCGAATGCCGCTGCCGCCCACGACGCCTTCAGGGAGACAGTGGAGCATTGGACTGAAGGTCTTGAGGATGCTGCCGCTGCCATCGACGGGGAGTTGGCGCAGCTGGGGATGGAGGATTTTGGGTATCCCTCCGACGAGCATCTCCAACCCAGCGCCAAGCTCAGCTTGTTCTTCAAAGGCGTGGCGACGGCCCTCCAGTGACTCCGGGAGAGGATCCCAAAGCAGCTGGCCAGCGAGTCGCGCAGGATTTGCGCGGGGGCTCTCCAGAAGGTGCTGATGAAGGTGGCCTTCCGCAATCCAGTCCTCAAATCCTTGCCGCCGGATGCTGATCAGGATGCGCTCAAGGCCCTTGTCGCACCCATTGTGGACAAGGTGAGCGAGATCAAGAGGGTTGAGGGCGACCGCGTACATTAGGCCGCCCTTCTTTTCTTTGTTCTTGTCGCTGCTGGCCATATTATGAGATCAATCTATTAGAGCTGCGACAAGTTATCTTGTAATATAACTCTACTTTGGGTAATGATCGCTATGTTATTTCCTTTACTTGATTCCCTGCTTTGTATGTGTCTACCCTACGCTTTTAGGGAACTTGTCGGCGCAGGCACCTTTGCCGCGAGCGCTGAGCGCGGGACATCAGCAGCCTGCTGGCGATGCCGCTTCCGACAAGAAACCTTGTCGCAACTAGTCGCAGCTCACTTAAGTTGTTGAGCGGACTCGAAACAAAGTAAGGGCGCAGCTAGCTACATTTGGTTCCTCCGCGCACAGGTTTTCCATACAAAGTGCGGTCATTCAAGGAAGATAACTTAAAAATTTAAAACTGATTGCTCAAACTTTGGCAACTTAGCTTTTCTGTCGTTTGCTTTCCGGCAAGGCGAAACTTGCTTGAATGATGCCTGGTCCACATCATAATCTTCTCCTTTCCCCCCGGCAAACTTGCGTGCGAGGGAACCTTGCTTTCCTTTATTAGAAAAAGAAAGAAGAGAAAATAAAGATATGGTGCCTTCCGGCTCGTTATTGCTTACCGGGGGTTGCGCTGCACAAAGTGTCAGATAATGCATGCGAATACAAGGTAGAAAGCATGAAATTGACAAGATGTGCTAAGCACATGAGCTTTACTTATGCATGGGATCTGCGCCCGGCTTTGTACAAAGGATTACATGCAACATCGGCAAGACTTGTACAAAAGGTGGTTGCCGGAACGGGTTCCGGCAACCGCGCCCTACGGGTAAAACTTACGAAGATGCTCAATGTTCCAGGAGTTGCTCACCGGAGTGCCATCTTCGGTCTCAAGGCGGACAGCGCCAGGCCTAGTGACTCGTTTCACCCGGTAAGGGCCTTCCCACTTCGGCGTCAACTTGTTGGAATTCTTGGCAGACTGAACGCGCCGAAGAACAAGGTCGCCTTCCTCGAAGCTTCTGGCACTAACTTTGCGGCTATGGTAGCGGCGCAAAGCTTGCTGGTATCGGGCAGCTCGTACAGCAGCCTGAAGACGGTCTTCCTCAAGGAGCAGCGCGTCATCTTGTCGCAGCTGCTCTTGCTCAAGCTCATCATAAGCGAGCACTCGAGGCGACCCATATACGAGTTCCGTGGGGAGAACTGCCTCTCCTCCATAGACTAGAGCGAAAGGTGTCTGGCCAGTGGCTCGATTTGGCGTCGTCCTAATCGACCAAAGAACCACCGGTAGCTCCTCGATCCAGTTTCTTCCGCACTTGCGCAGCCTGTCGAAAGTTCTGGTCTTGAGTCCGCGCAGCACTTCAGCATTTGCCCTCTCTGCTTGACCGTTGCTTCTTGGATGAGCAACAGAAGCGAAGCAGACCTTAGCGCCAAGATCTTGGACGTATTGCATGAAGGTGCGGCTCGTGAATTGCGTGCCGTTGTCGGTGATGATCCTGTTAGGGATCCCGAAACGGCAAACAATCGACCTGAAGAACTTGACTGCTGACTGTGCTGTCACCTTCCTCACTGGTTCCACTTCCGGCCACTTTGTGAACTTGTCGATTGCAACGTACAAGTACTCAAAGCCCCCGACAGCTCGGGGAAAGGGGCCGAGGATGTCGAGCCCCCAGACCGAAAATGGCCAGGATAAAGGGATCGTCTGGAGAGCTTGAGCTGGCTGGTGTATCTGCTTGGAGTGGAACTGGCACGCTTCACACTTGGTTACTTGTGCAGTTGCATCCTGGAGGGCTGTCGGCCAAAAGAAACCTTGCCGGAAAGCTTTGCCGGCAAGTGCTCTTGCGCCAATGTGGTGACCACATATGCCTCCACATATCTCTGCCAACAGCTTTTGTCCGTCTTCCCGGCAAATACACTTCAATTTCACACCGTTGAGTCTTCTTTTGTACAGTGTGCTGTCGACAAACTGGTACATACTTGACTGTCGGGCTACTTTCTCCGCTTCTTCTTGCTCTTCGGGAAGTTCTCCTGTCTGAAGGAAATGGACAATCTGCTGCGCCCATGCTGGAGCTTGTGGCTCGACAACAAGGACTAAAGGCACATCTGTTGCTACGGGAACATCTGCTTCTACGGCAAGAACTTGTGGCCCTGCCGGAGCTTGATGTTCCCCAGCAAGCTTGCCGGAGCAAAGCTTGTCGGGAGCGTTTGCTTCAATGGAACAAACCCCGAGGCTTGTCAGAGCAGACTGCTCCTTAGCATCCTTGGTGTTGATCTTGGGGACCTTCTTGGCGGCGGCTTCGGGAAGCTCTGCCGGAAAGTAGTCACCAGAAATCAACTTCCTCTTCTTGCTCTATCCAGTTGATGGCGTTACGGACGGTTGAGTTAGCTTGAGCACAAATATCCCTAGTTCCACAGGTAACTTTAGTGCGGCGCACTTTGACAGTCCATCGGCAATGTCGTTCTGAGCCCTTGGAACATGTTCCATCTGCAGGCCGTCAAAGTGCTCTTCTAGCTTTCTCACTTCATCAACATATGCTTCCATCAATGTACTCTGATAGTTCTTGTTTACTTGGTGGACGACAAGCTGTGAGTCACCCCTGACAATGAGCTTCTTGATCCCAAGGTCTGCTGCGATCCTGAGACCGGCAAGCAATCCTTCATACTCTGCAGTATTGTTGGTTGCTTGCTCCTTGGGAAAGTGCATCTGGACTATGTACTTGAGGTGTTCTCCGGTGGGTGCGACAAGTAGCACGCCCGCACCGGCGCCTTGCAGCGAGAAGGCACCATCAAAGTACATCAGCCACTCTTTGCTCGCTTCCTTGACGGGAGTGCTCATTTCTGGAATTTCTTCATCTGGTGTTGGCGTCCACTCTGCTATGAACTCTGCCAATGCTCTGCTTTGGATAGTTGAAGTACTTTCAAACTTGAGGCCAAAGCTTGATAGTTCCAGCGCCCACTCGACAATCCTGCCTGTCGCTTCTGGATTTTGCAGTATCCTCTTCAGCGGAAAACGAGTGACGACTGTGATCTCATGTGCTTGGAAGTAATGGCACAGCTTTCTCGAGGCCATGAGAAGGCCGAAAAGCAATTTCTGCACACCAGAGTACCTTGACCTAGCCCCCTGCAGAAGGGAACTGACAAAGTAAACTGGGCGCTGCACCATTCTCTTCTGCATCTTATCATGCTCCTGCGCAGATCCATCCTTGTCGGGACCAGAGCTTGTCGGCGAAGCCCCCTGCTTGTCGCTGGATGCATCCGCCGTGGTTGCTGGCTCATCATCCGCTTCCCTCTCTGCTACTAACGCAGCACTAACCACTTGATTGGTTGCCGCTATATACAGCAGCAACTTCTCTTGTGGCTTAGGTGCGACAAGTGTTGGAGTGGAGGACAGGTACCTCTTCAAGTCCTACAGCGCAGCCTCCGCCTCCGGAGTCCATTTCATTGGACCCGCCTTTTTCAATATTTTGAAAAACGGCAGGGCGCGCTCAGCAGACCTAGAGATAAACCTGCTGAGAGTAGCCACGCAACCGGCAAGCCTTCGTACATCCTTGAAGCGCTTTGGTGCTTCGATCTGCTCAATGGCCTTGATCTTGTCGGGATTGGCTTCAATTCCTCGCTGAGACACAAAGAACCCGAGAAGTTTGCTGGAGGGTACTCCAAACACGCACTTCTCGGGGTTAAGCTTGAGGTTGATCTTGCGCAGACTTGCAAAGGTTTCGTCCAAATCTTGGATCAGAGTTGCTTTGTCCTTGCTCTTGACCACTATGTCATCCATGTATGCTTCCACATTTCTGTGCATTTGTGGCTCAAAAGCGTCATGGACTACCCTTGCAAATGTTGAACCAGCATTCTTCAAACCGAAAGGCATCCGTACGAAACAATATGTGCCACATGGGGTAATGAATGCAGTCTTCTCCTCATCCTCTTCTGCCATGAAGATCTGATGGTATCCTGAGTATGCATCAAGAAATGAAAGCAAATCACATCCGGCCGTGGAGTCAACAATCTGGTCGATGCGCGGCAAAGGAAATGGGTCTTTGGGACAAGCTTTATTAACATCGGTAAAGTCGATACAAAGCCTCCATTTCCCGTTTGCCTTGCGCACGACTACAGGATTGGCCAACCACGTAGGATGGAGCACCCCTCTAACAAGGCCTGCTGCTTCCAACTTCTTGATTTCTTCTGCGATGAATTCTTGGCGCTCCACTGCCTGTTTCCTGACTTTCTGCTTGACGGGCCACGCATGAGGACAGACGGCAAGGTGGTGCTCAATCACTTTCCTGGGAACACCGGGGATGTCGGACGGTTGCCATGCAAACACATCGACGTTCGCCCGCAGGAAAGCAACGAGCGCGCTTTCCTATTTGGGGTCAAGAGTGGCACTGATGGTGAAGGTACCACCAGTGCCGTCCTCCTTGGCGGACACCTTCTTGGTCTCAGGTGGAGCTGCCATTGCCTTCTTACACTTGCCGGTGGAGCTCGATGGTGCGTCCTCGATGGTAGTGCAGCACTCCGAAGAGGTGCACTTGCCGGAGTGGGCATCAGAACTCTTGTCGGGCTTGGTCTTCTTCTTCCCCCCGGGAGCTTCAGCGGCAAGTGAGTTGCAATCTGTTGCGGCTACTGCTTCCCGGTAGATCTTGTCGGCGCAGATAAGGGCATCCTTCTTGTCGCCAGGGACAGAGATGACACTTATCGGGCCTGGCATCTTCAGTACGTTGTATGCATAGTGAGAGGCTGCCATGAACTTGGCGAGTGCTGGACGGCCGAGTATCCCATTGTAGGGCAATGGGAAGTCAGCAACGTCAAAAGTGACCCTCTCAGTCCTGAAGTTCAGCTTGCTGCCAAATGTTACCGGCAACGTGATCTTTCCCTTCGGCTTGCTTCTTCTCGGATTGATTCCTTGAAATGTGCCGGTCTCTTCGAGCTCGCTATCAGGGATCTGGAGTTTCTGGAGCACTGCGGAGGAGATCAGGTTCAAGCCGGCCCCGCGTCAACTAGCATCTTAGTGACCTTGAGGTTGCGGATAGTTGGTGATACCAACATCGGCAAGCACCCGACCGCAGTTATGCGATCAGGGTGGTCCTCAATATCAAAGATGATAGGCGTGCTGGACCATTTCAGAGGCTTGCGTGACTCAACGGGTGGTTCTGCTGCATTGACTTCCCGCACCCACTGCTTGAGCTGGCGGTGTGAAGTATGTAGAGAAGCACCACCGTCAATGCATAGGACCTCTGTGGCTTTCTGGAACTCCTGCTCATCGGTCTCATCTTCATCCATATCTTCATCGTCGTCGTCATCTTCATCCTTGTCGCGGCCGCAGGGAGGCCTGTCTCCTTGCCGCTGCTTGGCCTTGCCGCGGCGTCCTCCTCAGCCGGGACGTTTCTTGCTGGCTCCTCCAGCACCTTCCTGGGCTTTCTCCTTGTCGCGCCGCTCGTACTCAGCTTTTTGCTGTTCGACAAGCTGCTCGACCTTCTTGCAGCTCTGGAGGTCGTGGCCCTTGGTGCGGTGGATCTTGCAGTATTGCTTGTTGGTGCCGTCCTGCTTGTCGGCGACTGCCACATCTGCGGCAACCTCCTTGCCGGAGCTACCAGCTTCGGCTTTCTTGCCGGACTGCTCAACAACTAGCACATCTTTGCCTTTTTTCTTCCTGTTGTTCCGCCGCCGGTTCTTCCTTGCCGGGGCAGTGTCCTCACTATCAGATCCCTCTGCTCCTGTGTTCTCTCCGGGGAGTTTCCTCCCTTCCTCAGCACGTGCACACTTGTTGTCCAGGGCATATAGCTCACTGACATCTCTGATCTTGCACATCGCCATCTCCTCCCGCATCCTGCGGTTCCTCACGTTCTGATGGAACGCGCTGATTACCACGGCAGGGTGGACGTTTGGAATGTTGTGCTGTACGCGGCTGAATCTTTGAATGAACTTGCGCAGGGGCTCTCCTTCCTTCTGGGCGAGCAGATGAAGATCGCTCTCTTGGCCATGAGGCTTGTGGCCGCCTGTAAAGGCACCGATAAACTGATGGCACAGATCAGCCCAGGAGGATATGGAGTTGTCCGGCAAGTGCATGAGCCAGGATCTGACATTGGGCTTGAGCACCAGTGGGAAGTAGTTGGCAAGGATCTTGTCGTCCCGTCCTCCGGCAGCATGCACCGCGATGGTGTAAATGCTGAGGAACTCCGACGGATGCGTCTTGCCGTCGTACTTCTCTGGTACATCTGGCTTGAAGTTCTTTGTGCTGGGCCATTGGACTTGCCGCAGCTCACGAGTGAACGCAGGGCAACCTACCGCATACGGCAAGTCGCCTGGTTCCCCTGGCGCATGCATGTCAACAGAGGGCCCAACGCGCTTGTCGGATTGACGTCGCGCTTCTCTTCGGTGCTCGATGCGAGTACGAGCGTCTTCTTTCTGTCGTTCGTGAAGAACTTGGCGCTGATCGCGACGAGCTCGTGGATCCGATGATGCAGTGAAGTTGCTGTCGAGGTGGATCCGACGAGTCGGCGATCTTGGCCTTCGGGGTGGAGAGTGCATGGTGGTTGCACCCCCACCGGTTTCGTCGCCACCGGCTCGTGCCTGGCAGTCCTGCCGCGGCCGCGATGCACTTGGCTGCCGCGGAGTGTCGCCGTTGGCAAAGCCGATGAGACTCTGAATGGTGGCCCTCCATTGGTCGATCTTGTCTTCCGTTGGAGAGTAATCCAGGAGCAGTTGAGCTCGCGCCAAAGCTTCTGCTGGAGTGGTGGGTGGCAGTGGCGAACGGTGCGAGGAGCGGGATATGCTCGGACTTCTAACTATGTTAGAAGGAGCAGTATCCCGTCCAGGCGACCGTGCCTCGCTCGTGCCAGCATGTTGGCGTGCATGCTGGTCTTGAGCACCCCGGGATCCACCAGCTCGATCTTGCCCCAACGAATGTATGGTACTGCGAATACCATGACGCTGTCGGTGTTGCGCCTCTTGAGATGGGCGCGGAACATGTACGGTCGCCGAGGTTTGTGCAGCCTTGTCCTTGGACCTGGCGGCATCGTGAGTTTCCTCGTCGACGTCCGTTCTTCCGCCGGCGTCCACTCCGCCACCCGTTTGCTCCAGTGGTGGCGGAAGTGACGTGGACGGAGCAGCTGCCGCCGAAGTCTTCTTCTTTGGTGGCATGTCGATAAAGAAAATGGAGATCTAGCTCGTGTGCACACCGGATCAGGTTCACACAATCTCGACGCCCCCTACCTGGCGCGCCAAAGATGTCGGGGAAACTGATCCACGAACACCTATGGGGCCGGCGGACCGTGGCCCCTTTCGGTTCGGCAGGGGGGGGGGGCGGAGATCGCACGAAGAGCGGATCGAGGCGAAGCACACAAGTAGTTTACCCAGCTCCAGAGCTCTCCGGAGAGATAATACTCCTACTACTGCTTGTTTGATTGTCTTGTGTTCTTGCTCGAGAGAGCTAAGTGTTTTTCTGGCTTCCGAATGAGCCGAACCCCCCTCTACGTTGCGCATGGGCCTCCTTTTATATGCTCAAGGGGTCACCGAGGTGGCAACGCAGAGAAAGGGTAAAAGCGTAAAAAGAGAGGTGCTTGGTACAGCTACCTGTACAGTGTATCCTACCTAACCCTGACGGCAGGGGACAAGGGCATTAAATGCCCGTCTGTGTCGCCCAAACAGTGCAGAAAGGTACCGTCAGGGACGCCACCGCTCGCCATGATGGCAGTCTTGTCAGCTTTGCATGCCACCGCGCACCGCTGGCTGCACAGCCTCCCGCCACGCGCGCTTGGAAAGGCCCCCAGAGCGACACGTTGGTGGATGTGCTGGAGCGTGGGTACAGAGTGGCCGCCTGCCGCGGCCGTTGTCTTGTCGGGTCCGGAAGCTTGTCGCTCACCAGGCCTCGAGATGCCTTGGTTGGTCTTCCCGGCAAGCTCCTCTTGCCGGGGCCTTGTTGCCTTGCCGGGACGCGTGGCGTGTCACGGCAAGTTCCTTGGGATGCCTTGGTTGGCCTTCCCGGCAAGCTCCTCTTGCCGGGGCCTTGTCTCCTTGGCTTGAATACTTTGTTCTTGAATGGCTCCAAGGGAACCACGGAGGACCTTGGCGATCGTCCGGAAAGTCTTGCCGCGGGGTGCTGCAACTGCCCGTGCACAAGTTCGGGATACTAGGGTACCCCTACTCTAGTACACCGACAGTGATGGTTACCAAACTGGTGGCGAAGAAGATGACAGCGACTCAGAGAAGCACCTACAGTGATAGCCATATGTCCAACCTTAAGCAACACCAAGACCATATGCCCCTCAAACATTAATGAAAAAGTTGGTCATTATTTTTGCTCCGGCCAATAGGTTAGCCCCACTTACCTTCCCTGCCTCATCACCAAGGTAGACAGTAAACATAGTAGCATACAAAAACCCAGACAGTAGCAGGTCAGGTTGCACACTTTGTAAACTGATGACATCACGACAGTGAAAGGTTATTTTACTAACATGAAGTCAATCACCCTATGCCTTTTGAAAATGCTTTTGAATGTGCCCAGTCATTATGTGTTTTGTCTGCAGTACCAAATTATCAGTCCAACTAAAACAACTAACTTAAAATATGCAGGTGGCATATCAAGAAAAAGTACTTGCTCGATGAGATACATAACACGCCAAATTCTACATTAATTATTCAAATAGCCAGTGAGAGAATTTTCTGACCATAAACAACTATGCGGCAATAATCCTATTGATTTACTGCCCACCAAACTCAGAGAAGTAGTTTAGTTGCATAACTTCTTGCCATGGATTGATAGAAGTAAGGAGAACCGGTAATCCAAAATAATGAAGTTGAAAAAAATTAAGTTGGGGCATACCGCGCTTATGGGTGACTATCCGTTTAAATAATGGTGGGTGAGCACGGAGACGTCCGTCCTGTCCTGTAGTTGAACGACAACGGAGAACTAATGTGGGAGGTGTCCTAGAGCATCATCAACATTGTACTGCAAATAAATTAACCCATCACAAGTTCTTAAATGACCCAAAGAATCAGAGAATGAGGAAATAGGGAGGGGTGCATACATATGTCAAGTTGATACATGAAACCAGTCAGTTGGATCACAAATACTACTCACTTGGCTTGAACCTAAAATAAGAACCAAGATGAGGGAAGCTATCGACCTTGAAACAGAATCAACATTAATGAGTAAAGATAAGAAGAAGCTCATGTGCACAGTCCGCAGATATAACATAAGTAATGCAAAAGGGCACTATATAAGGCATATGAATGGGACTGGAGGACAGCACAACATCCAAGGCAGTGGACGATTCATCTGCTCAGGCAGAAGGTGAACATCATGTAGTTGACTGATGATACCAAGGCTACAGATATTTAAGGATGTGCTACACATACATCGTACTCAAAGATGTCAACTGAACCAAATAGGGATCAGAAAAGAGATTCTTACCCTAACCAACATGCTATTATCATGTCCTATATAAAAAGTTTCTAGTATGTGAATCATTCTCAGCTGAATCAACCCAGGTACCATATAAAAATAGTGAGCCTCACAATCAGTAACCATTGCATGTAGAGGACTTCCTAATATAGTGATGTAGGCAAACTCACTCACAAATTGCTAATTATAATGCTACTTAATATCAGGAAACAAGACAAACAACAAAAAATGATTCCATCAATAGCCTCTTCTCCTTACTTGTGAATCCTGACTATATATAGCTGAAGGAGAAGAATATTGATACCTTGTCAATCTTATAAAATAGAGGTACTTACTAAAGCCTCTAAAGTAAGGATCAAAGGTCAATGCACGTCTTGACTAATATGAAATGCGCATATACAAAACAAAACTTTGGAGTCTGACTTCAAGAAATAAGATATCTGACAAAAGCAGTAACAGTGAAGGCAAAAAACAAAAGAGATAGTTAAAACCCAAATATGTGAAGCTGGAAGTTGTGTCCCTGACCATTATGAAGAGGACACCTTTGTCCCCTATGAAGAAACAAGTCAGACCTGCATATATATGTCCAATTTTCATATATCTCCGGAGCAAAACAAACCACCCTCCAGACAGTACTTCTGAAATCATCATGTTGCAAAGAGAATAGTACAATATAATAGCAGATGGTAACACATAGAAGAATGCTTATTACCTCATGTCTTGTGTCCTTGTTGACGCTTTTGCCATTTCAAAAATCTTCCTCCAGCCTTCCATTTGACTGTACTTCTAAAATCATCATGCTGCAAAAAGAAACACCAAGCTCAGCTGGCCAAAAGTTCATTTATTCTATTTATTACCAAACTATAAATTTGTTAGTTAGGTCTCAAAAGTTCAGTGAGCCAAAATTTTATTCCAGTCAAGTTTTATGTTGGACATCCTATATCGCTTGGACGCGGAAGTCCAGGGAAGGAGTGGTGGCTAGGGTTCTACTCCGAGACGCCTCCCTGGTGACGTGGTAATTGCAATTTGTTTTTTTTTGAGTTGGACGTGGTAGTTGCGATTTGGAAAGGCCTTTTGCGTTGACGAAGCTTCATACACAGACGCCCGTGGAATATTCCTCCGCGGGTGGAGTGCGTTCAGTCCTACTAAATTGCTAATTGCTAATTGCACACATAGCTCGGGATTAAATTAATTGTAACCATTAGATTTTATTCAATGGGGCTAATCTGACGGTGGTAATTAGACTGCGTACATTTGTGGGGTGGCTTTAAAAAATAATTAGTTTGATTGTTTAATAGTAGTAATATATAAACTAATTTACTAGCCATAGATGCATTGAAATAAGAAAACAACACACGAAAAACAGAATCTGTCAAAAACAGAATAGTCTGTAGCAATCTATAACTAACGCAAACTTATGGAACTCTAAAAATCCTACCAAAATAGGACGTACTGGGCAATTTGTTTATTGATCAGCAGCAAAAAGAATCAATGCAAAAGTACGTTTCTGTGATTTATTGAATTTGTTCTTGTGAGCGCAAAGTTTCTGTTTTTCAGCAGAATCAAATCAACTATCATCATAGGTTATCCTATAGGTTCTACTTGGCACAAACACTAACTAAAAGATAAAAACACATCTAAACAGAGAGTAGATGCAAGATTTATTACTAAACAGGAGCAAAAACAAAAAAACATAAAGAAAATTGGATTGCCTCCCAACTAGCGCTATCGTTTAACGCCCCTAGCTAGGCATAAAAGCGAAGATAGATCTAACGAGTGCCATCTTTGGCACTAAATTCATAAGTAGCACGCATGATAGATTCATAAGGTAATTCAACTTTCTTTCTTGGAAAGTGCTCCATTCCTTTCTTTAAGGGAAATTGGAATCTAATGTTCCCTTCCTTCATATCAATAATCACACCAATCATTCTAAGGAAAGGTCTACTAAAAATAATAGGACAAGAAATATTGCAATCTATATCAAAAACGATAAAATCTACGGGTACCAAATTTCTATTTGCAACAATAATAACATCATTGATCCTTCCCATAGGCTTTTTAATGGTGGAATCCGCAAGGTGCACATTTAAAGAGCAATCTTCAAGATCATGGAAACCTAGAATATCACATAAAGTTTTCGGAATCGTGGAAACACTAGCACCCAAATCACACAAAGCAAAACACTCATAATCTTTAATTATAATCTTTATAGTAGGTTCCCACTCATCATTAAGTTTTCTAGGTATAGAAACTTCCAAATTAAGTTTTTCATCATAAGATTGCATCAAGGCATCAACAATATGTTTGGTAAAAGCTTTATTTTGACTATAAGCATGAGGAGAATTAACAACGGATTGCAACAAGGAAATACAACCTTTTAAAGAGCAATTATCATAGTCAAATTCCTTGAAATCCGAGATAGTAGGTTCAACATTATTAGAAGTTGAGGATTCTCCAATCTCACTTTTACCAAATTTAGCATTAAGATCTAAAGACTCTGAATTCTTGGGACGCCTTTTAGGCAAAGTTGATTCATCATCAATCCCATAATCATCAAAATTCATATTGCAAAACATAGATCTAATAGGAGAATTATCAATAACTTTAAGATCTTCATCATTATTTTCACGGAAACTTGAAGGACACGTTTTTATAAAGATTTATTTTTTAGCACGCAATCTAGCGGTTCTTTCCTTGCACTCATCAATGGAAATTCTCATTACTTTGAGAGATTCATTGATATCATGCTTAGGAGGGGAAGATCTAATTTTAAGAGAATCAACGTCAAGCGAAAGTCTATCAACGTTCCTAGCCAAATCATCAACTTTGAGCAATTTTTCTTCAAGCAAAGCATTAAAATTGTTTTGAGAAATCATAAATTCTTTCACACTATTCTCAAAATCAGAGGGCATCTTATTAAAATTACCATAAGGATATTTGTAGGAATTTCCATAATTATTAGAGGAATTACTAGGGAATGGTCTAGCATTAAAGTTTCTTCTATAGGCATTGTTTCCAAAACTATTCCTACCAACAAAATTTACATCCATAGATTCATTATTATTCTCAATCAAAGAAGACAAAGGCATATCATTAGGATCAAGAGGAGTATTTTTAGTAGCAAACATCTTCATAAGTTCATCCATCTTTCCACTCAAAACATTGATTTCTTCTATAGCATGCACTTTTTTACTAGAAGATCTTTTGGTGTGCCATTGAGAATAATTAGCCATAATATTATCAAGAAGTTTTGTAGCATCTCCTAACGTGATTTCCATAAACGTGCCTCCCGCGGCCGAATCTAAGAGATTTCTAGAAGCAAAGTTCAAACCGGCATCAAAATTTTGTATGATCATCCATAAATTCAAACCATGAGTAGGGCAGTTGCAAAGCATCAATTTCATTCTTTCCCAAGATTGGGCAACATGCTCATGATCAAGTTGTTTAAAATTCATAATATCGTTCCTAAGAGTGATGAGCTTAGCGGGAGGAAAATACTTAGAGGTAAAAGCATCTTTGCACTTGTTCCAAGAATCAATACTATTTTTAGGCAAAGACGAAAACCAAACTTTAGCACGATCTCTAAATGAAAATGGAAATAACTTCAATTTGACAATATTGTTATCCGTATCTTTCTTATTTTGCATATCACACAAAATAACAAAATTGTTTAGACGAGTAGCGGCATCTTCACTAGGAAGGCCGGCAAATTGATCTTTCATAACGAGATTCAGCAAAGCAGCATTGATTTCACAAGACTCAACATCATTAAGAGGAGCAATCGGAGTACTAAGGAAATCATTATTATTGGTATTCGAGAAATCACACAATTTGGTATTATCTTGCGCCATGGCAACAAGTAATCCAACACACAAGCAAGGAGAAAAACGGCAAGCGAAAAGAGAGAGGAGATTGGGAAGGAGAGGGCGAATAAAACGACAAGGGTGAAGTGGGGGAGAGGAAAAAGAGAGGCAAATAATGTAAATGCGAGGGAGATGGGTTTGTGATGGGTACTTGGTATGTCTTGACTTGAGCGAAGACCTCCCCGGCAACGTCGCCAGAAATCCTTCTTGCTACGTCTTGAGCTAGCGTTGGTTTTCCCCGAAGAGGAGAAGGTGATGCAGCAAGTGTAGCGTAAGTATTTCCCTCAATTTTGAGAACCAAGGTATCAATCCAGTAGGAAGCTCCTCAAAAGTCCCATGCACCTACACAAACAAACTGAGAACTCGCAACCAACGCAATAAAGGGGTTGTCAATCCCTTCACGGCCACTTGCGAAAGTGAGATCTGATAGAGATAGTATGATAAGATAAATATTTTTTTGGTATTTTATAATATAGATACAAAAAGTAAAGATGCAAATAAAGTAGGTTGAAAGAAAATATGATACGACATAGACCCGGGGGCCATAGGTTTCACTAGAGGCTTCTCTCGAGATAGCATAAGTATTACGGTGGGTGAACAAATTACTGTCGAGCAATTGATAGAAAAGCGCATAGTTATGAGATTATCTTGGCATGATCATGTATATAGGCATCACGTCCATAACAAGTAGACCGACTCCTGCCTGCATCTACTACTATTACTCCACACATCGACCGACTCCTGGCTGCATCTAGAGTATTAAGTTCATAAGAACAGAGTAACGCATTAAGCAAGATGACATGATGTAGAGGGATAAACTCATGCAATATGATGTAAACCCCATCTTGTTATCCTCGATGGCAACAATACAATATGTGTCTTGCAACCCTTTCTGTCACTAGGTAAGAACACCGCAAGATTGAACCCGAAGCTAAGCACTTCTCCCATGGCAAGAAAGACCAATCTAGTAGGCCAAACCAAACTGATAATTCGAAGAGACTTGCCAAGATAACTCAATCATACATAAAAGAATTCAGGGAAGATTCAAATATTATTCATAGATAAAGTTGATCATAAACCCACAATTCATCGGATCTCGACAAACACACCGCAAAAAGAGATTACATCGAATAGATCTCCACAAGAGAGGGGGAGAACATTGTATTGAGATCCAAAAAGAGAGAAGAAGCCATCTAGCTAATAACTATGGACCCATAGGTCTGTGGTAAACTACTCACAACTCATCAGAGGGGCAAGGATGTTGATGTAGAGGCCCTCCGTGGTTGATTCCCCCTCCGACAGAGTGCCGGCGAAGGCTCCAAGATGGGATCTCACGGATACAGAAGGTTACGGCGGTGGAAATTGTGTTTCGTGGTGCTCCTGGATTTTTTTGGGGTCCGTAGGTATATATAGGAGGAAGAAGTACATCGGTGGACGCCTGAGGGGCCCACGAGACAGGGGGGTGCGCCCTACAGGGGGGCGCCCCCCTATCTCGTAGGGTCCTCGGGAGCTTCTTGACTTGCACTCCAAGCTCTCTGGATCATGTTCGTTCCAAAAATCATGCTCCCGAAGGTTTCATTCCGTTTGGACTCAGTTTGATATTCCTTTTCTTGGAAATACTGAAATAGGCAAAAAACATCAATATGGGCTGGGCCTCCAGTTAGTAGGTTAGTCCCAAAAATGATATAAATGTGTAAAATAAAGCCCATAAACATCCAAAAGTGGTAATATAATAGCATGGAACAATAAAAAATTATACATACGTTGGAGACGTATCAGGGCCCAGCCGGCAAATTAATCTAGGATTATTACTAATGTAAATTAGTTAAACTAATTACACTGACACGCGGGACCCACTATCAGGTTTGACCTGGACCGTCCCGTTGACCACTGACGTCACCCTGACGTAATGCTGACGCAGTAATTTATTTACTGGAATTATTCTTACACAGGAAATTCCAGAAAATACCACAAACTTCAAAAAATCATAGAAATTAATCTGTAGCTCCAAATGCAAAGTGTTATATATATGAAAAATTATCACAAAAATCCAATCTTTCCATCTGTACTGGTTTCATGCATGTTTAAACAAGTTAACCTGCTGTTTAGTGCAGAACAAGATAAAGCACTATTAAGGGCCATTTATGAGTTTGAAACTTGAACCCTTGGTTCAAAATGGTTCAAACCCATCTGGTCTTAGTTGCATTAGCCTAATACACTCATTTTGCCATGTCTCATGCATGCATCATATTGTTGCATATTGTTTGGTGATGATCGTGTATCGGTGCTCTCTGCGGCAGGTTCTGCCCCCGAGGAGTATCGTGAATACCCTAACGAAGAACAATACCAGTCCACGGACCCGCAAGGTAAGCAACCAACCATCTGATCATGTTGATACAATCCCGTGTTCTCGCTTCTGCTCTTTTACTGCATTAAGACAACACGATTCAAACTGCTGTGTGCTATGGTAGTTGAACCCATTTCCTCTGCATGACCTGTCATTGCCACAGTAACTAGATGAAACCCACTAGCATGTGGAGGAGTTGATTGAGCCATGTGTATGTGATGTTCCTACCTTGCTATGCCGGCTATGCTTAGAGTCGTGTGAGGTCTGGTTCATCTGGGTGATGGGCTAGAGTGAAATGATGATGTCGGTAATGAGAGTGACGTGTTGAACATATTTTGGTAAAGGTACCGATGAGAGGCCATGTGGGAGTACATGGTGGGTTGTTTCATTGGAACCGTCCGTAAGCACTTAGATCTGTATGTGTGATTTAAGATTCAGCTACTACCATACATTGGGATCCTTAATTGACTCGCTCGACTTCTTATCCACCCTAGTCCTCTGTCCAGGAGTTGCAAGTAGTTTCTGGTGTTTGTAGCTTACTGGAGGCCGTGGGCAGCGCTGACCCGCGGGTTGGGCTGTGATGCGGTAGGTACGTGGCTGGGTATACGGGGCACCCGTTAGGTGTCTCGAAACCCTGTACACATCATTCGGGGCCGTATGTGGAAACCTCGGCCGGACTTCCTACGGATGGAACCTGAATAGGCGATAAACCTGGACTAGAAACTTAGGAGCTTAGGTAGGTCGTGGTCTACACCCACGTCGGCTTTCGCTTGAAGTCTGCCGAGCACATGTCGTGTGTAGACGCTAAGTGGTTGAAACATGTATGAAGAAGTACACCCCTGCAGGGTTAATATCATCTATTTGAATAGCCGCGTCCGCGGTAAAGGACTACTTGGTTGCCTATACAGTTCATAGACAAGTAAATGGATACTACTAAAGGCCTCAAGATAAGCGTGAGTGCCGAGGATGGCTCTTCTGTAGGATGACGGAGGTGGATCCTCGGTGGTGTATTGAAGTGGTGAGTAGTGGACTCGAGTGCGCAAAACCATTTCAAGTTGGAGTCTCGTAGGATAGCTTAGCCAAGAGTCAAAGCTGGCTTGCTGCACTAACCCCACCATCCCTTCTTGATAATGTGCATGTATGTAGGATCTGATGTAAGTCTTGCTGAGTACCTTTGTACTCATGTTGCTTAATTTACGTTTTACAGAAGACGCTGCAACCCCTTCTGATGGGTTCTTCGTAGACGTCGATGTCGATGAGTAGGCTGAAGCCCAGGTGGTGATCCTAAGCTCACGAAGGGCCATGTAGTACAGTCAGGCTTACCCAAGCCTCTTTTACTTTCCTAGTTGTCTGTACTTAGACAAGTTACTTCAGCTGTTGGCTTGTATGTTTGTATGACTTGAATGCTGGGTCGTGTGACCCGTACTTGTGTGTATGATATGTAGGGCTCTCTGAGCCTTTAAATAAAGTACTTGTGTTGTAGAGTCATGTTGTGACCCCTTGTTGTATTTGCACATATTGAGCATATTGTGTGTATGATTGAAATGCTTGGTATGTGTGGGATCTGACTATCTAGTTGTTTATCCTTAGTAGCCTCACTTACCGCGAAATGTCTCCTAGTGCTTCCACTGAGCCATGGTAGCTTGCTACTGCTCCGGAACACTTAGGCTGGCCGGCATGTGTCCTTCTTCGTTCTTGTGTCTGTCCCTTCGGGGAAATGTCACACGATGAATACCGGAGTCCTGTTAGCCCGCTACAGCCCGGTTGACCAGAGTCCTACTAGCCCAGTGCTACAGCCTAGATTCACTCGCTGATGACCGACATGTTCGATGCTGGGTCATGGATGCTTGTCCCTGTAAGTTAGTGCCACTATGAGTTTATGACTAGCCATGTCAGCCCGGGTTCCTTGTCATATGGATGCTAGCGACACTATCATATACGTGAGCCAAAAGGCGCAAACGGTCCCGGGCAAGGTAAGGCGACACCCGTGGGAATACCATGTGTGAGACCGCAAAGTGCTATGAGGTGTTACATGCTAGATCGATGTGCCATCGAGTCGGGGTCCTGACACCGATTATGTACCGTAATTTTACAGTTTGGCCGGTTTACTGCGAAGACAGGATATATATACAGTAAAATAACTGCAGCATAATGAATAAGAAAAAACCTAGACTATACAATAAAGAAATTACGGCATATTATATCCACTAGGCATCAAAGTTCGCCACTATGATAATAAAGCACAAGCAGACAACAGATTACATACACTAGGCATCAAGATCGCCACCAGTGCAGATAAACACGCTGACAAAATAATATACAAAACCAACAGCACTTCAATAGAGTTCAAGAAAGGTTAGCCCTGCTGGGGAGTTGCAGCGCAAGCAGCTGACCAAGCTGATGACACTATGCTTGTTTAACACTTATATCCTTCTCACTCTGAAAGATAAACAAGCAGACAGATGGCAGGTTTTGCACATAAAAGTATCAGTGCTGATAGTTCATCACATTTCTTACTGACGAATAAAGTGACATGGTTTAAAATTGCATGAACACAATATGGTATTGTTCAGGTCAAGACATGGCATGAAATGACATTGGGAAGGAGTTGGCAGCTTCACGACACCACTAGATTACATATCAAGAACTCATAAGTATCAATGGTTGGTGTGCTGTCAACTTATCCCATTTCAGTTTGACAAATAAAGAGACGGTTTAAATAATAGTAGAATGATATGACATTGTTCATAGTTAAGACATTGCAGAATATGACATTGTGATGTAGTGGGCAGGTTCACCACACCACTGGATTACGGATCAAGAACAGAAGCATACATGCAGTGCAAAAGAAGATCACTTGCTCTGTATAGTTTAATTTACATGGTATGAAGAAGGAATTTGGTTGTACAACTAAAAACTTAAATTGAGAATGACAAATTTTTGTTTATGAACTACATAATAAACTTTAAACATGCAATTTGATGCAAACACCAAAAATAAACAACTGTTGCAGTCATGTCTAACCAAATATACACAACAAAGTTTGAAGGCTTGAGAAGGACAAACTTACATTATTGGTGAACACAAGCTCTATAAAGCCCTTGTCCATGCTGATGGGGGGGGGGGGCAATTCAAGAAGTTTACCACAGAATCCTCTTCATAAGCATTTCCTTTATTCTACATTTTGTTAAGAGTAAATATAGATGAGATAATATAAGAAAAAATGGAGAATATTCAAGATAAGATGAAGAGTGATGCTACATAACCAAGTAGCTATAAATGTAAGTACAACGATACAGGCAAAAGGTACAACCAAGAGCAATGCACAGCTAAACTTCTTTAGTACCATCGGTGTTATCCAACTTTATGGTAAGAGTAAATATAGATCTTATGTGTAGAAAATGGAGGGCAAAGGAAAATAAGCTGCAGCGTGATGGTACATGAACAACTACCTGTCAATATAAGTACATTGATAAAGGACAACACGTACTTACAAGAACAATGCAGAGCTAAAAAACTCATTGGCATTGGATATATTCTACACTAATGTAACCATTCATATAGATCAGATAATTTGGAGCGAACAATTGATAAGCAAGCTATCATGCATATTGCTGTCACATAATGAACCAAGTATGTATGCAAGTACAGTGATACAGGACAACAGGTACTAACAAGAGCAAAGCAGCGGGCATCATATTTGCAATATCCTATCGTTCTTTTCAAACCGGAATTCTTCTTCGAGCAGTTTTCCTGCAAAAAAGATCTGTAAGGCACATGCGGAAAAGTAGAAGTTCAAATTGTCATGTGATTTCATAGACAGTACCTCATCCTGGGAACGAGACCAGTGAATAACAAGGTTTTTCCATTCAATGTCTTTCAAATTTAGCACAAGAGACTTCTACGGAAATTCATTTATAGACTTGCCATCAAAGTGTGATTTCCTCAGGTAACACCGATACTACTGCAATGCTTTCTTGAAAAGCACAAGCAAGCTTTGCTCGTCATGACCCTTGCCTACTTATAACAATGTAATGTAAATCATTGATGTGTTCAATCAGGAGAAAACAGGAAAATAATAACCATGAATAATAGCACTTACACGTAAGTTGGATAGGAAGATATGAAAATGGTGTTTGTCTTCACTATAATCTTCCCATGATGGGAATATATGCACTTAGTCCCTAACAACATTGAAAGCATTGTCTTTTAAACTGGGAATAATTGGAATGGGGTTCCAATCTACAAGAATTGGCCGTCCCTGCAGTTGGGATAGGTCATCGGCCGGTGGACTTGCTGTACGTTTTGCTGGAGAGGGATTTTTCTATGGTACGGCTGGTGCTATGGCAACTGAAATCGGTATACCTTTTGCTGGAGTGCATGTCCTGTGTGGTGGGGCTAGTGCTGTGGCCAGTGAAGTATGGGTACAGTCTGCTGGAGTCGGTCCTACATTTTGTGTCACTGGTTGTACAACCAATATAAGTGGGGTGCTGTTTGATTTCTCCGGCACCACCACATTTTTCAAGGACTTTGCTGGTGCTCCTTCAGGTTCAGCAATCACCCTCTTCTTTTTTATGTTTGACGCACAAGAACAACATTTGAGTGGAAAAACATGGTATGATGACAGATGGAATATGTATTGATAATGGATGGGCATGGCATCTCGACATATATGATGAGTAAACTAAGCAGATGGCGGTGCAACAAAGTAGAAGAAATGCAAGACAACATATGCAAGATACACGCAATCAATAAAACCTTGCCAAACTAGAACAGTCACCTTGATGGGTGAACAGGATAGGCCATCTGCCTTTGACTCCTCGAGGTTAAAATAGTCATTAGGATCATATTCTGAACAAGAATCAACAGGTGGGGAGCGTATGAGTTTCATTGCATCTAGAATGGCACTCAATGCCTTGGTACCAATTTTGTAAGTCATTGTAGTGTTTAGCTTCAAGAGTGGACTGCTGCTAGTGCGACACAAAGCAGCTACATAGATCATACTGTAGATATAATGGGAAAACCGTAAGCATCAGAGTAAAATAAGCAAAGTGGAACTTGCTGGAATATATGTGCTAGTATTGCCGGTACAGCTAGAAAGGCTTCAGATACCAGCTCTCTTCAACTGAAGGTGTGGTACTGTTAATATCGATGTAACTCTCAAAGGCGACACAGCTCCCTGCATTTCCTTGCTATTCTTATAGGATTCAAGTGGGCATGCCACTACAAATCCTATTCCTATGTTTACAAAATCCTACGAATCCAAGAGGCCCGAAGAGTTCGAAGTGTCCATCACAACCGACCGTATAGACCTCTCCACTGCAAATGTCCCTGCTCATCTTCACTACAAGGAACATACTGTACTACTATCATACTCCCATCCGTCCCAAAATATAAGTCTTTGTAGAGATTTACACTATGGATCACATACAGATGTATCCAAATACATTTTAGAGTGTAGATTCACTCATTTTGCTCCATATGTAGTCCATGGTGGAATCTATACAAAGACTTGTATTGAGGAACGGAGAGAGTACTTATTAAAGAAGAACGGAAGAGGAACATGCTAAAGAAGAGCAAGCAGATTTTGGATAATAAAATGTTCGTTGCACAGTGCCCATACATGATGAACCAGAGCGAATTAAGAAAGAAACTCCCTGCCGTCTCTCTATATGTGGTGCACGTGCTTTTCAAAAGTAAAGTAGGAACATTAGCTGACCAATTAAATGTTATCTGTTTTAGTAATATCAGCATCATATCAGATTCGTACTTGAGCAACAAGTTTGGAATTATGAGTGGCACATTGTTTAGCTTGATGGATTCAGGAGTAGTGCTAAGCAGGTACGATGATGGTACTGAATATAAAGGCATGTCTGCATGCAAGTTGCATGACTTTTGTCATTTGGGTCAGTCGACCATTTCAGGTGGTTGGATGAAGATCCTACATCTCCTAACCCTTCTTCTTCCTCGTCTCTGATTCTTCCCATACAGAACACCGCACGGGCCGCCGGCCGGACCACCAGCCCCCACCACCTGTGTTCCTCCGCCACCCCCACCTCTACCCCCGCTCCCACCCACGTAGAGTTTTCTTGGTTCTGCAAGGCCCCACCACCGTCCCCACCCGAGCCCCTTCGTTGGCACCGGCGAACTCCGGCGAGCTCTGAAAAATTGACTGACCCAATTTTGAAATTTAGTCTATTGTGATTTAACTATTGTGGAATATAAAAGGGGAAAACCATAAGCATTGGGAGTATAGTGTTGAGCATGCCATGGCGGATCTGAAGGTGCAAACCGGACAAAGGCAACTTCTCAACCAATGTTTGCTTTCAACTAGCAAGTAAGTGATGGACAAGAAATCAGAGTAAAGCAATGGTGATCTATTTTCTTGCTGCGATAAATAAGTTGAGCAGATATGAAAGAGTACCGCCTCTAGTGCGGCACCGTGTATGCATCTGCTGAGAATTTGATGGTGTTGCGGTAGCAATGGCTGTCGGCGGCGTGGAAGCAGATCTAGGAGGTAGACGGTGGGGGAAGGGCGCGGTGGACGAGACGGTCATAGGAGCGGCGCCGACAAGGTGGACGACAGCAGGGATGAAGCGAGAGGACGGGATGCAAGGATCCGGTCCGAAGTCGTGGATGAGAGAGGTCGATCTCTTGTAATGGACGGCGGCATCGGGGTATCAGCTTTGGCATGGTGGAGGAGAACGGCGGTGGATGGGGGTGGCGTACGGAGGAGGCTAGGGTGGAGAGGGTGTTTTGGCACCCACGGAGTACGAATGGGGAAATGGAGGTAGAGAGGAAGGGGGGAACCATGTCTTCAGGGCGCACTTGTCTCAAATGCGAAGAAATTTCCAAACTTAGCCCCCGTTTCAAATTTCCTACATCAAGCAATATTAGTCGGTTGGGGATAGGACGGTAATCTCGCATACACCAAATATTTGCCGATGAGAGATTGTTTTTGGTGCCCACCGTGTATGAGCCAGGGAGGGAATCGATTTCGGTCGAGGACACACTGTGTTTTGGCACCCACCGTGTATGAATCCGGGTGACAGGCGGTTCTGTCACGTTTGAGTGAAATTACGAACCTACCCCTGTAGAAACCTATAGAAATCAAACAAATAGTCTTTGCATGGCAGGGATAGGGAGCAGTAATTTCCATCTGGCAGATTTTGGTTTCAGGCGGTTACTGCGACTTTCCCCGCTTCGTTCAAATTTTGCAGAGTACACGTTTACCATGCCAACTCAATTCAAATCCTATTTGTATTCTATTTTTTTCAGGCTGGATCCATTTTTGATTGGAATAAAATTCTATATACAACATTTTTTATACATACTTTCAAAAGCACAACAAAGAATTCTGCTCCTTTATATGTATAATATGATTTACAAATACAATGATCTCAAAATCATACGGTTGAATTCAAAAAATTTAAACCAAATTATGTTCTACTAAAATGTATGGATCATTAATATCTACATATTAAATATGGTTAATTATCCTTTTGCCCTTAGTGGTGTCCATCTGCTCAGTTTTGCCCTCAGATGCAAATTGTGCTCAGTTTTGCCCCTAGTCCGTGTGCACCGACACGTTCTGTGAACTTTGGCGTCTCCGTCAGGTCAACGTTTTGACTCGGCCCTTACAGGTGGGACCAGACAGCAGAGGCGGCCAATTTTATTCAGACCGTTGCACGCATGGCTTGCGGGACCCAACAGAGAGCTGTTGAGCATAGAGCCGTTGCGGGTGTGCTATATTAGCGGGCGACAACGGCGGTGACCACGGCGACAGAGAGCACAACGCTGACCACGGCGAGAGAGCGAGAGCACGATGGCGGTTGGAAGCTAGCTATGGACGGCGCGGTGGTGGGAAGCTAGCTATGGAGGGCGCGGCGGCGTTGAGATCCCGTTCGGCTCCGAGCTCCATGTCTTCCACAAGATCCCGCGCCACCTCGCGGATGCAGAGCCGGGCGCGTGTGGAGATGCCTGTCTTCATCTGTCCGCGGTGCCAGGCGAGCGTTGATCGGAGGGTTTCTTACACACCGAGGAACCACAATCGTCCGTTCTACGTGTGCAGCGAGAATGGGGTAAGAATCGGGGCAATTGCACCATTTTCGTGGCCGGGATCTTTGAGCAATCGGTTGATCTGTTCCGTGTTCATGCAGGTGACATGCTTCTTGCTTTGGGGTCAATGTTCTGGCCAAGACTCTGATAAATGAACTGCAAGAAGAGCATGACGAATGGTTGCGCATGCTGCCCCAAACCGCAGTGGCCGCAACACGAGCTTCAGAAGAAGAGATGGAGGGTGAAGCACACACTAACAGAGAGCTAGCTGTTGAGCTTAGGATGTTGAAGAAGAAGGTTAGGAAGCTTGAAGATCAAGCACTACCAATACCCATTTGCAAATACTTTTGGGCATTTGTAGGTATGGTAATCGCACTAGTTGTAATGTTGAAAATGTATGGAAAGGCATGAATTATGGAGGAATTTGTAATCTTGAAATTGTATGAGAAATTCACCTAGTTTAATTGTTGGTCAAAGTTGTTTAAATGTTGAAAAAAGAGAGAAGAAGTGACCAACATTTAAATATGTTGAAAAAAAGGAGAAGAAATGAGGAATTCAGAAACTTTTGATCAATGAAATGCATCTAATGAATTATTCCAGAGCCAAACAATTAAGGTTAGACTTTTTTTGGAGGTGTTAAATATTTAATAGCAATTTAAGTAATCCAAT
This sequence comes from Triticum dicoccoides, assembly GCF_002162155.2. Lineage (NCBI taxonomy): Eukaryota > Viridiplantae > Streptophyta > Magnoliopsida > Poales > Poaceae > Triticum > Triticum dicoccoides. Next base: position 510,994,674 of record NC_041387.1, read on the forward strand.
TCAAATACACTATGATTTAAATCAAAGACCAAAATGTCATGGAAAATGTGCCTCAGCTCTGGTAGATGTTTACACCTAGTGCCAAAATAAATGAACATTTTTTAAGGGCATTACATTGAGTAGAAACTAATTTGTCTAAAAATGAAGGGTGGAAAATGCACAAAAAATTGGTGCGGCTGGGGACTCAAACCCAAGACCGCGTGGGTTAGTGGTGTTTAAGGCTGCGCTAGTAACCGCTAGGACAGATGGCAAGAGTTTGACATGGGTAGGGAAGCAATATGTACATAGTGAGACTGTGAAATTTGTCAAAAAAAATGAAGGGTGGAAAATGCACAAAAAATTGGTGTGGCTAGGGACTCGAACCCAAGACCGCGTGGATTAGTGGTGTTTAGCGCTACGCTGGTAACCGCTAGGACAGATGGCAAGAGTTTGACATGGGTAGGGAAGGAATGTATACATAGTGAGACTGTGAAATTTGTCAGAAAAAATGTGAGACCGTGAATGTTTGCACATGCGTGAGAGTGGTTTTCCTTTGTTTTGCACTGAAATTTTGGAGGGTTGGAAGGTTGAAAACGTATGTTTGCACTGCCACATGGTTTTGGTTAGAGTGGCACTTGGTTTAGTGTTAGAGTGGCACTTGTTAGGATTTAAATGGAATAAATTTGCATGTTAGTTCATGACTTATTTTTTTTGAATAAAACGGAGGGCTTCTCACCCCCTCTTTTGAATGACAACCACAAGTTCTCGAGCTTCATGACTTGGTTTAGGGAAGAAATTATATGCTTGGGCACAGACATTTTTTAACACACATAATAAACCCTAATAAATAACTTAGATAAGATGCAACACAAGTACCATTACAATAATAAGTTCACGGATAGTTCACGGACACATGACGAAACATGACACGACACGACACGACATAGAAAAGCAACAAATAAAAAACGAAACAGTCTTCATCTTGATCTCCTCCTTCCACTTTGGCCGCGCGCGCCCCTTCAACACCGTCTTCATCTTCACACCTCCTTGTCATCGTAGGGAAGGGAGTGCATCCCGGCTGGAGTGGGGAAGATGTTCTCGTAGTTGGTGTAGATGTTGTAGACGGTGAAGAAGATGGCCTCGCAGCCACACCAAAAGACTTGGCCGAGGAGCTCGCGCGCGTCAAACGGGTTGGTGAAGGTGACCGTGAGCAGTAGGAGGATGCCGCCGCGGTCACGAACCTCGTTGAGGGTGAACATCCTCGGTGAGCCCCGTGGGAGGTGGGCATAGCCGGCTCTGAGGAAGGCGTAGGTGAGTTCGACGGAACCCCTCCACCTTGAAAAAGCCCACACGCGGATCTCCCTCTCCACGAGCACGCTCGGTGGGTAGCGCCGCTCCGGCACGACAGGCGGACGGCTGAAGGTCGGCCCGTTGAACTGCATGGTCTCGCTTGGGGAGGGCTCGGTCGATTGGGTGTTTGAAGTTGGAGAGAATGGATCGGATCTGGCTTATGGGTGGGAGAGGAAGATAGGCACCCCATTTATAGGCCTGTGGGTGGGAGAGGAAGAGATAAAGGGTGAGAACGGTGTGTGTGTGAATCCGAACGGGTGTGTCTATCCGTTACGCTTTGCACTCTTAAATTTTTGCACAAAAACGATGCATGCATGGGGCGCGTGCGTGCATTTGAATCACTGCATAGCTCTTTGACCGGACAGTTCATCTGACTCGTTGAACCACCTAGCTGGCCTCGCTAGCCTAGCGCGCCTAGCACGCCTCGCTCGCCTCGCTCGCATGCATGCACGTTGCAGCCTCCCGTGCATGCAAACCCACGTCGCAGCCTCCCATACATGCATGCAAGGCATGGGAAGGCTGAGATGGGCTATTTACTACGGTCTCAGGCCCAGACAACAAGACGGCCCAATGGTCCATCCAGCGCGCCCGATATTTGTTTTAAAAAAAGAATCTCCCAGCCAATCAGATTGCATCTCGCGGATCGCCCCCCTCCTCCCCATAGATTCCTTCTAGAAGGGTCAGATCGACGGCCCTTGTTCAGCGCTAGGGTTAGATGAACGGTCCTGGTTCAGCGCTAGGGTTAGAGGGGTTTGGGAGGGGTTTGGAGCAGTCAAAGCTATGTTTGACCAGATTTCAAATGAGCATAATGAATTTAATAAAAATCAGAAAAACAAAAAACCTGCGCACATAGTCTTCTTATGTCATACACTAACGATTTAAGTTGATAAACAAGGTTTACATACATTTAAACGATAAGTTCATGTGTATTGTATGATATCTCGAGTATCTCAAACTCTTTTGAATGAAGTGAAGAGAAGTGTTTTGGGGAAATAAACATGCAAATTTCAAAAAACTCACCACAGCTTCATTTTAGAGTGACTAAGAAGGATCCAAGCTTAGTTTTTCATTTTGATGTTTTACACTTATTTAAATCTTGGTCAAAGTTAAGTTTGACCAGAATTCAAATGAGCAAAACAAATTTGAAAAAAATCAAAAAATGGAAAAACCAGCGCACATAGTCCGTATATATAGAATATATAGAATATATGGTTAGGAAAGTTATTTGGATGATTTAGACAAGGTCGAAAAAACCCTTGCTTAGAGATGAGGCTGTTTACCCTACCTTTGGACCCTCAGTTTAGCACATTTTTCATGAAAATTTCAAAAACCTCACCACAATTTCATTTTGGATTGACTAAGAAGGATCCATGCTTAGTTCTTCATTTTGATGTTTTACACTTGTTTAAATCTTGGTCAAAGTTAGGTTTGACCAGAATTCAAATGAGCAAAACAAAATTCAAAAAAATCAAAAAAAGGAAAAACCATGTGCTCATTCAAACATCATCCAACAGATTTAAACATCATGTCAAACATAGTTCTAACATCATCCAACAGAAATACAACATTATTCATAATGTTTCATAATTATTCACATATAGCGTTCGGGCTTCTGTCTGTTCCTTGAGCTTCTTGCCATCACTTTGCTCCTCGTGCACCTTGTGCTCATTGCTTCTCCTCTTCTCCTCTTGGTTGTCGGTACCTTGTGCGTCTTCTTCAAACCTATCATAGAGCTGTGCAAAACATAAAGGGTAATGAGATAATGTCAAGTGACCCATAAATGTACAGTAGTATTTGACCCTTGCAAGATTTACATACCTAGGAGAAATCACAACAACAGAAGGTTGGTCACCATTAAGAGCCTCACTTGGATCATTATTTGGAGCCTCACTTGGATCACCAAGATCATCATTTGGAGCCTCACTTGGATCACCATGATCATCATTTGGAGCCTCACTTGGATCACCATGATCATCATTTGGAGCCTCACTTGGATCACCATGATCACTATTTGGAGCCTCACTTGGATCACCCTGATCACTATTTGGAGCCTCACTTGGATCATCGTCAAAATCATGCGGCTGTTGACCATCATCATTTCGAACCTCGTCAAAATCCTCATCTGATGCAACCGGTTGTTGTCCATCATTTTCATCGAAGCCTTCATCAAAACTCTCTCCGAACGCTGGATCTACTGTGTTATCACAATACTTACCGAAATGACCAGACCCACCACATCTTGTGCACTTACGCTTCCTCGCTCCAAGTCCAGCTCCTTCGCTGCGAGGTCTGATTCGACTCTTCCTTGGTCTACCTGCTGCTCTCTTCAGAGCTGGAGCGCAAAGCTTGAATCCAGGGTCCACCATGTCCCATTGTTGTTTTCCCTCCATAGCAGGCAAGGCATAAGCATATGTGGCTTTGAACCTTGCAACAGAGTAGTAATCATGCACATACTACTGAATGTTCCCTGCTGGACCTGGGAGAGAAGTGATGAAAAACAAGGCATGAATGCATGGCAACCTAGTTATCTGCCATTGCCTACAACTGCAAGTTCTAGCTTCTAAATCCACTGGATATCTCCATTCCCTCTTCTCTTTATCCAAATATGATATCTCTGCTGTGGTACTCGAGCAAAGAGTCATGTTAATTTCCAAGCCTGTTGTTTTCTGCTTCAGTTCATTCATCACGGCAGGGATGATAATGTGGCCCATGAATTTTGCCTCGGCTATTCCTGCACGATAATGAAATTTCTACATGTATTCTATCCTTATCCTGCCTAGCAAATCCACCACATAATGACCCTTTAGTTTCCGAATCGTTGAGTTGAAAGACTCTGCTAGATTATTGTGCACATAGTCAACTTTGCTCAGTTCACTGAATTGGCTTCTAGCCCATAACTTGGAGTGGTGTGTTTCCAAGTATTCTTTCACTTTGGGATTCATGTATAACTGCCTCAAGTGGTAGTTGTGCTTCTTCACACTGCAAGTCAAAGATGCTGGCCATAAATTGTCGGTATACACCTTTCCTTTGAATTTCTTCATGAAATTTGCAGCAAGGTGACGCATGCATTCCCTATGCTCTACTCCAGGGAACACATTGTCCACAGCCACTTCTAAACCTTTGCAGGCATCTGTATGAATGACCAACCCATTGGGATGTGCAATAGCCCGGCGCAGATTATGCAAAAACCAAGTCCAGCTCTCCTCAGACTCTGTCTCCAGCACACCGTAGGCAACTGGAAATACAAAACTGTGTGCATCAACTACACAAGCAGCTACTAACTATCCTTTAAACCTCCCTATGAGAAAAGTGGCATCAATAGCCAAATAAGGCCTGCAACCTGCCAAAAAACCCCGGCGACAAGCCTCAAAGCAGACAAAAACCCTCCTAAAGCATTCATTGGTCTTTGTCACTCCCCTGAATGTGTACTCCATAGTGTGGTGATCAATATCTACAATACTACCTGGGCTTGTCCTCTCCACTTCACCCTTGAATGAATACAACAATTGAAAACTTTCCTGCCAGTTACCATAAATAGAATCCATAGCATGTTGTTTACCATTAAACAACCTCATGTATGGTAAATCTATCTTGAATTTATCTTTGATGTTCTTCTACAATTCCTTTGGACCCACTTGCTGGTTTTCTTTCACCCACTTCTTTACTTCTTCTACCACCCATCTTGACTTGGCTCTACTGATTGTATCCTTCCTAAGGGTTGATTCCTGGCATGTGTGCTTAAAAGGGTTCACTTTGACCTGAACATTAGTGCTATTTCACATTTTAGATGCGAGCAGCCTCCATGCACAACCCTCAGTCGGACAGTGCACTCTGTAACGTACTTGATCGCTCTTGTCAACTTTGAAAGTACGTTCTACCTTCATGCAGTATGTCACAAGTGCATTTCTACACTCATTCATGGATGCAAAAATTGTACCTTCTTCCAAATTAGGGTTCAAAGGGTCCCATTCAATAGCTGCAAGGTCTTTGTCCTCACCCACCGTGTCATCATCCACACGGACTGCATTGTGAGCCTCATCTTGGTTATCAGCCCGAGGTGCCCGTTGTAAATTCCGAATAACATCAGAATATAGCTTCTCTTCATCAACCCCAGAATTGTAGTCATCATGATCCACTTCAAGGGGGACCTTACTGCTGTTGCCCACACTTGTCGAGCCACCACGTCGCCGTGCACCAACTGAACTGTTCTGGCTAGAGATGCCATTACGATGACTTGGTTCTCCCCGAGATGTTGCACCCGTCATCCGAGGTCCAGATGCCTGCTCAAGCACATCAACTTGCAGCCTCACATGAAAATTATCTTTCTCTTTATGCCTAACAAACATGGTAGCTAGCTCTTCATCATTACTAACTGTCACCCATTTCTTTTCCCCATCATAGTATTTGTATACCACTTCATCAAGCAAACCCCGAGGATATTGGCTACAAATTACCTCCCCAAATTGTCTGAAACTCCAATTACTAGCCATTGGCAACTGATAATCAAAACCTCCTTGGTATTTCTTCTGATCCTTTGCATCGAACGTGTACCGGTCCCTTCTAATGTGCATCAAGAAAGCAAACTGTCAGGACCCCGACTCAATGCCACATCGATCTAGCATGTAACACCTCATATCACTTTGCGGCCTCACGCACGGTATTCCCACGGGTGTCGCCTTACCTTTGCCCGGGACCGTTTGCGTCTTTTGGCACACGTATATGATAGTGTCGCTAGCATCCATATGATAAGGAGCCCGGGCTGACATGGCTAGTCGTAAACCCAAAGTGGCACAAACTTACAGGGACAGGCATCCATGACCCAACATCGAACGTGTCGGTCATTAGCGAGTGAATCCAGGCTGTAGCACTGGGCTAGCAGGGCTCCGGTGAACCAGGCTGCAGCGGGCTAACAGGACTCCGGTATTCATCGCGTGACATTTCCCCGAAGGGACAGACACAGGAACGAAGAAGGACACATGCCGGCCAGCCTAAGTGTTCCGGAGCAGTAGCAAGCTACCATGGCTCAGTGAAACACTAGGAGACATTTCCCCGTAAGAGAGGCTACTAAAGATAAACAACTAGATGGTCAGATCCCACACATACCAAGCATTTCAATAACATACACACAATATGCTCGATATGTGCAAATACAACATGGCATCACAACATGACTCTACGACTCAGTAGTTTATTCAATAGGCTCCGAGGAGCGAGATATTACAACATGAGTCTCATGACCCAACAATCAGAGCATACAAGTCAAAGCACATGCGGAAGCTTAACATGTCTGAGTACAGACAACTATAAATGAAAAAGGCTGAGAAGCCTGACTATCTATCAGATCCTGCCGAGGGCACAAGATCGTAGCTGAGGTAACAAGCTAAACGTCGAAGACCACGCGGAATTACTAGTGAGACTGAAGTCTCTCTGCAAAAACATAAAATAGGCAAACGTGAGTACAAATGTACCCAGCAAGACTTACATCAGAACTATCTACATATGCATCATTATCAACAAAGGGGTGGTGGAGTTTAACTGCAGCAAGCCAGCTTTGACTCGGTGGCTAACCTGAACTACGACTGCAATTAACTCTTTTGAGGTGGCGCACACGAGTCCACATATTCACCATATCAATACACCACTATGGATCCGCTCCCGTCTCCCTATGAGAACGCCATCCATAGCACTCACGCTTATCTTGCGTGTTTTAGAGTATCCACTTTCACTTGTCTATGAACTGTACAAGGGGTCCAAGTTTCCATATCTGAGGAATTCGGCTATTCAAATAGATGATGTTAACCCTGCAGGGGTGTACTTCTTCACACACGCTCTCGCCACTTACCGCCCTGTACACGTCATGTACCTCGGCAACCATCAAGCGGAAGCCGGGCGAGGGAGTCGGCCACGACCTGACTAACCGAACAAGTCTCTAGTCCAGGTTTATCGCCTATTCGGGTTCCATCCGCAAGGAGATCCGGCCGGGGTGTCGCTCACGGCCCCAAACGATGTGAGCAGGGTTCCCAAGCCCACCATCCGGGTGCCACTTGGTACACCGTGTTACTGTGCCTAGTCTGTCCCAAGCCCACCTGTACCGGGTGCCACTTGGTAGACTACTAACACTACCTACAAACACCAGAAACTAGTTGCAACTCCTGGACAGAGATCATGTTGATTAATAAGTCGAGAGGGGTCGAGTTACCGGAACCCAATGTGTGGTAGTAACTGGTCATGGATCACAAACACAGAACTCAGTTCCTGAGGACGGCTGCAATGAGACAACCCACCATGTACTCCTACATGGCCTCTCACCGCTACCTTTACCAAATCGTGTTCACACACTTAGCTCACACATAGTAGGACATGTTCACACGCCTCTGATTCATCCCCGATGAATCAGACCTGACTCAACTCTAGGCAGTAGCAGGCATGACAAACAAACATGAATGAGTAGGCACAACAGGGCTCAAACAACTCCTACTCATGCTAGTGGGTTTCATCTATTTACTGTGGCAATGACAGGTCATGCAAAGGATAAAGGGGTTCAGCTACCGCAACAAGTAACAGATGAATCGTTGTTGTCCTAATGCAGTAAAAGAGAGCAGGAGCGAGAGAGTGGGATTGTATCGGAATGAACAAGGGGGTTTTGCTTGCCTGGCACTTCTGAAGATAACATTGAGTCTTCATCAGTGTCAACGATCACATCATCGGTATCACGTCTATCGAGAGGGGACAAATACCGGCAACACAGAAGGGAACACAATCAATGCAATGCACAATATGATGCATGATCATGACATGGCAAAATGAATGTGTTTTGGGCTAATGCATCTAGCAACAAGTTAAATGGGGTTGGTTTGAATACAAGATTCAAATTCAAACTCCATATGTGATTATTTAAATGCCATTTATATGATTTGTGCTAAACAGCAGCTATAAGTTGTTCTAACATGCATGAAAATTGTACAGATGGATTCCTTGAATTTTTCTGATAATTTTTCAGATATAAATTATTTAATTTGGAGTTACGGTTGAATTTCTATGATTTATTGAAGTTTTAGCTATTTTCTGGAATTTCCTGATTATTTTTAAATCCAGAAAATACTTATTGCGTCAGCCCCATGTCACAGTGACGTCAGCAGGGTCAACTGGGCGCCCCAGGTCAAACCTGACGTGTGGGGGCCACACGTCAGTGACACAGGAGCTAATCCCGGTCAAACCCAGCGCTGACTGGGGTTTGACCAGGGGTGGGGCCCACTGTCAGTGGCTGTGGGTTTAATTAGTTGGGTCATTAACACTAATTAAGCGTGCCACGTCGGCGGTCGCCGGAGTATCGCCGGCGGCGACCATTCCGCACGGCGGCGCGGCTCGGATTTGAGCTAGGGGCAATGGTTTGGCGCGCTGAGCGCACCGGGGAGGAGCTCTTGCACTTGCGCATCTAATGGACCAGACGGGTGGTCACGGGGCAGCCGGAATCTCGCCGGCGACGAGCTTTGGCGGCGACCGGAGTTCGGGCGTCGATGGAAACGACGACACCGTGCACGGGAGGGTCCACGGTTAGCACCTACGCGTTCTACGAGAGCTCACGAACCCAACGGAGGCACGCACGGGACCAAATGGCCACCGGAGCCTCGTCGACGATGAGCTTGTGCGGTGGCGTGCTGTTGGGGGAGAGAGGCGCGGCGGCTACGGCATGCTAGAGAGAAAACGGAGAGGGGGAGGATGATCAGGAGCTCACAGCGGGGTCGTAGGTGATCTCAGCGGCCTCGGGGACGGCCTGGTGACGACGAATCGGTCGACGGCGGCCGTCGGTGCAGGGAACGAAGATGGCGTCGGCGACGGCGCTGCTGGGCATCCAGGGGGTCTTCTGGTCGCGTGAGACGACGAGGAGGATGAGGAAGGATCGGCGGAGCTCAGGAGCGCGTCGGGGAGGAGAGGGGGTGGCGGTGGCCGCGAGGGAGCTCGTCGGTGGCGGCGGCTCCGTTCGGTCCGGGCGAGAGAGAGGGAGCAGAGGAGAGAGGGGATGCAGCGGGGGAGGAAAAGGAGCGAGGGGACACGAGGCCTCGTCGTGGCGTCGCTAGGGAGGCCGGGGGAAGCAGGAGGTGGCCGGGAAGCAGGAGGTGGCCGGGGCGCGTGGCCGCGCGCGCCGGGCGCGTGCCCGTCCTCCTGGCAGGGAGGAAGACGACAGGGGAGGGAGTGGAGATGGGTTGGGCCGGCTGGGCCGGTTGGTGGGCGCCAGGTGGGCTGCACGTGAGTTAGGTAGGCTTCTGCTCTTTTTATTATTTTTTTCTTCTGTTTTGTTTTATTTAATTTATTTTGCCACTGTTTTGAATTTAAAAATAATTCAAACAATGCCAAAAACTCCTCTGAATATTTTATATTGCTAGATGGACTTTTCCAAAAGCTTATAAAATATTTCAGGGGTATTTGAAATTATATTCTAATTATATGAATATAATTCAAATTCAAATAGCTAATGAATTAAATCCAAAGTCCCAAAAATAATTCCTTAAAAATGTTCAATATTTTGGTTGGGACCAGAACCCTTACCAAAAATTATCAAACATTTAAGAAGAGCATTTTGGAGCAATGAATGAGATTTCTAGGGTTTTTGCCCCTCTTTTATTTAAGTTTTTGAGGCTTCCAAAATTCCTCAGTTCAAGTTTCAGAATTTAAACATGATGCACACACCAGGCAGCACCAGAAGCTAGGGATGTGACAACTCACCCCCACTAAACAAGAATCTCGACCCGAGATTCAAGGGTAGGGTAAGACGAAGGGAAAACGCAAACTAGTATAATCTTCATGATCCAGGGTGCACTTCAAATGAACGTTGATTTGAACACCATCTTTGTCTTATCGTCTTGCTCTGAGAACTCCAGCTAATCATGACAAGAAGAGGAAAGGAAAACTCTGGAAGGATCGGTCTTCTCGAAGGTCGAACAACTCAGGATTAACTCCCGGAATGTGACATAGCAACATCTCTCGAGCTGAGAGACGAAGCATACCTCTAGAGGGATGGAGTGGAGCAGGTGACGAGGTTCACTAGGTAGACAACAATTCCAGACTTAAGAATGTGGCGATCGGTTGTCAACGTAGCGAGGAGTTGAATTGCCATGACACCACGACGAAACATCCTGGAGAAGGGTGATTCGTAGATTATTATCTTAAGTGGGCAAAAAGAATTACCTTTGATATAGAGATCATTGAGACTCTCTATATCAGCCGAAGGCAAATCACAGTAATCGATTGGCGGGGGTCGGTAGAATGGCATACTCGGACTTGGATGATGTGGATTACCTTGTTGAAGACAACGTAATGGATGAATTGGCTTATCACCGGAGATGGAAGAGACCCATGGTAGAATGGCACATTGGCGGTGCAAGCTAGGAACAAAATGCAAATGCTGGGAATGATTCTGGTAACTGGGGAAGAACCCAACAACAGAGAGTGAATTCACTGTTTGAAAAGATCATAGCATTGCCGAGGAAACTGAGAGCAAACCCAGTTAGTGCCGATGATAACACCTAGCGCTTGTGCGTGCTCTCAAGAACTTGAGCATTTCCATATTCATCAAGGTTTTACCAACATCCGTGTCAAGGATCCTGGCAGCACAACATACCACCATGATGAACAACGATGGACGATGCAGATGCATAGGAAGATAACACTTTCTCAGATTTCACCTTAGCGTGGCCAAGGGAATGAAATCTGGGTGATCGACCGAGAGACATTTAGCACTCCGCTTCTAATGTTCTCGTTGATGTGCTAGCGTATCCCATTCATAGATATGGTTTGATAACTAGAACATCAAGTAAAAGGTCGGACTTCAGGAGCAATACAATCCATACGGAACAGTTACAGGGGTAAATCCTACGAAATCCTTATGGGAAGGTGGCCAGCTTCTTCAAACAAGATACTACAATAATAGGTCTTCCGGCTGGGTGTGTTGGCCACGACATCCACCTTACCGGTTATCGAGGGACCAATATTATAGTTCTTGGGAAATGTTCCAACCATCATATCTGCCTGAGATTCAGATCTGGTTGGTGTCAGGATATTCCAGACTCATCGAGTCTAGGAAGAAAAATGAAAGTTTGTAACACAAATCAACGAGATGACGTTGCGAGATTCTCAGAAAATGAACTACGATAGCAAGCTCCAAAACATGAGCTGGTTCTGCTACAACATGTGAACACGTTGTTCCAGACAAGCATGCCCACAGGGTAGTCTTACAATAACACTACCGAGTTCTGGTTGGGAGCCATCATCGAGGATATCGAAGTCTTTACGCAAGTCCATGGATTAGATCCCAAGCATAGACTTCTTTTCCTTGAACAAGTCAATCAGTGGCTTGGTGTGCTAGGATATACATATGGAATGAAGATGATCAGTCTAACAGACCACAGAATTCTTCGCACGTGCATGACCGACTTGGGATGATTCCAAAGGAGCAAAACAAACTTTCTCGAATTCACGACGGCAACTTACATCAAAATGCACGTGAATCAAAGGAAGTCACTCCTTTCATCAAACAAGTACTTCATGAGCTAGCATGAAGAAAATGCTTTCAAAAGTTTCCAACACTAACTTAATGTTCAACAACATCATGGAGGAGATAAGGATGTTGTCAATGGCTCAACAACAATTCATCGGAATTTCCATATCACTGGACTTCCACCATCATGTGAACACGGTGATAGCATTGGTCAGACCCAAAAGATATAATGGTGTATGCTCGAGGGATCAACCATGAGGAAGACAACATTACGAACATCGTTGGTTCTGACTTGATTTGACGATAGCCCACACTCAAATCAAAGGATTGATAAGACAATAGGTCTGGCAACTGATCACAGGGACCAATCGATGAAGATATCATCTTTCATCAACACACACTACACAAGAATATCCCTTTGGAACGAACTAAGTCAGGCAAGCTTTTATCTTCCAACCCTCCAAGCTGTCGTTTAGCTTAACCAACTAGCTCAGGGATATCTAACACCGATTCTTGGAGAGAAGGTGGTTCACAAGAAACCAACTTGACCACGAGCTCAACATAGCGGTCAGGTGACAACCTGGTAATACTTCCGAGAAGATCTTCGGAAATCACGAACCACCGATATGTTACTAAGCTCGAGAACAATCTTGCTTTTCAGGGCAAGACGATATGATCAATAGAGCAAGGATTTGAAATAATCCTAACTCATCGATCGAGGAGTGAACGAGGAGAATGGACTAGGTAGCACGATCAATCCTAGAATGATGATTCAATAACCAACACACTAGGAATGATATTATTGTCCTTTAACTACCCAGCAACGAGGTTGCTAGGCGTATTGATTTCACACATCACAATTCATTTGTCGGTATTCCGGTTGCATTAACACGAAGGCCGAGGGATGACTAATGATGGTGAGAAGTATCACTATGTCAAGAATTCACAAAAGGTGGTGCAATTCTCATGAAATTCCTGTCATAAAGAAGGTAATACTTCAGGGTAGAGCAGACCAGAAGCTGGATTGTAACTTGATCTGCGGAACACAACTACTTTGACCCAATCCTAATTATGGATGAGGTACTGGAGTTTGTTTCTCCAAGTCATTCAGGAATAGAATGGCTTGACAGACCACAAGAGTAATAGGCATCGATGAACGAATGCACACATACTCTTGACTATCAATTGATAGACGAGGGTCAGAATACAACTAAAGGGAACAACTCAAAGAAACATACGATTTTCTGAGTTGTGGATGCATGGTTTAGCATGTCGAACGAATTGAACATATTTCTTCCGGACAATCCATGCGGAAAGGTAGAACTGGCAGAGTCACAATTATGAATGAAGAACCCATCGAGAGCACTCCTGTTGTGATCTTTTGATCCAACAAACTTTTGCCGTAAGTGGTTCATGGTATTTGGAAGAACGATATACCACGGACCTCGAGGACTATCGCAAAGGTTACTAATATCCTAAAGGCGCTAGCAATTACTATCAACATGAAGTAAGTAGAGTAAATCTCGGGTTCAAAAACCGAGGAATAGAATACCTACTACTAAGAAGCATCACGGGATGCTTTCGAGAATGATGGCCAGAATCATCACACTGGGAACACAAATCATGGCTAAATTACTAGATGATCCCCTAAGACACCTAGGGTCATAATACTAACTCCAACATATATGTTGAGGCAATAAAGTACCTCAACTCACTGATTTGTGTGATTAATCTGACCAAAGGCACATCGGAAACAGGAGGAAGAGATTTGCAAATGCATCCGACTATTTAGAAACCTGGGATGACTCGGACAGCATAACGGCTGTAAATGCTCAAAAAGATTTGAGACAATCACAGAAATGGTGGCATAACCACTCAGAAGCACAATATCAAGGTTTCGAGATCAACAGTTAACGTACGGAAGTAGTAGAAACTGAACTCAAGCTATAATCCAACAATCTTATAAGTCTACGGATTAGTAACACGTGATCCTGATAGAAAGAAGAGATAGCCTAGTTCTTAATCCCCGTAGGAAAGATAAGATGACTCAGATCAGAAGGGCATAAGGTATAAGGAGTAAAAAGAGCCTTACGTTCCATCCCACAATCAATTCCCTTACATAACTAAAGAATATCTAGACTCAACTTCGACCAGTTTGGCTTGGTAATCCTACAGGCAGTCAAGCTCTGATACCAACGCTGTCAGGACCCCGACTCAATGCCACATTGATCTAGCATGTAACACCTCATATCACTTTGCGGCCTCACGCACGGTATTCCCACGGGTGTCGCCTTACCTTTGCCCGGGACCGTTTGCGTCTTTTGGCACACGTATATGATAGTGTCGCTAGCATCCATATGATAAGGAGCCCGGGCTGACATGGCTAGTCGTAAACCCAAAGTGGCACAAACTTACAGGGACATGCATCCATGACCCAACATCGAACGTGTCGGTCATCAGCGAGTGAATCCAGGCTGTAGCACTGGGCTAGCAGGGCTCCGGTGAACCGGGCTGTAGCGGGCTAACAGGACTCCAGTATTCATCGCGTGACATTTCCCCGAAGGGACAGACACAGGAACGAAGAAGGACACATGCCGGCCAGCCTAAGTGTTCCAGAGCAGTAGCAAGCTACCATGGCTCAGTGAAACACTAGGAGACATTTCCCCGTAAGAGAGGCTACTAAAGATAAACAACTAGATGGTCAGATCCCACACATACCAAGCATTTCAATAACATACACACAATATGCTCGATATGTGCAAATACAACATGGCATCACAACATGACTCTATGACTCAGTAGTTTATTCAATAGGCTCCGAGGAGCGAGATATTACAACATGAGTCTCATGACCCAACAATCAGAGCATACAAGTCAAAGCACATGCGGAAGCTTAACATGTCTGAGTACAGACAACTATAAATGAAAAAGGCTGAGAAGCCTGACTATCTATCAGATCCTGCCGAGGGCACAAGATCGTAGCTGAGGTAACAAGCTAAACGTCGAAGACCACGCAGAATTACTAGTGAGACTGAAGTCTCTCTGCAAAAACATAAAATAGGCAAACGTGAGTACAAATGTACCCAACAAGACTTACATCAGAACTATCTACATATGCATCATTATCAACAAAGGGGTGGTGGAGTTTAACTGCAGCAAGCCAGCTTTGACTCGGTGGCTAACCTGAACTACAACTGCAATTAACTCTTTTGAGGTGGCGCACACGAGTCCACATATTCACCATATCAATACACCACTATGGATCCGCTCCTGTCTCCCTATGAGAACGCCATCCATAGCACTCACGCTTATCTTGCGTGTTTTAGAGTATCCACTTTCACTTGTCTATGAACTGTACAAGGGGTCCAAGTTTCCATATCCGAGGAATTCGGCTATTCGAATAGATGATGTTAACCCTGCAGGGGTGTACTTCTTCACACACGCTCTCGCCACTTACCGCCCTGTACACGTCATGTACCTCGGCAACCTTCAAGCGGAAGCCGGGCGAGGGAGTCGGCCATGACCTGACTAACCGAACAAGTCTCTAGTCCAGGTTTATCGCCTATTCGGGTTCCATCCGCAAGGAGATCCGGCCGGGGTGTCGCTCACGGCCCCAAACGATGTGAGCAGGGTTCCCAAGCCCACCATCCGGGTGCCACTTGGTACACCGTGCCACTGTGCCTAGTCTGTCCCAAGCCCACCTGTACCGGGTGCCACTTGGTAGACTACTAACACTACCTACAAACACCAGAAACTAGTTGCAACTCCTGGACAGAGATCATGTTGATTAATAAGTCGAGAGGGGTTGAGTTACCGGAACCCAATGTGTGGTAGTAACTGGTCATGGATCACAAACACAGAACTCAGTTCCTGAGGACGGCTGCAATGAGACAACCCACCATGTACTCCTACATGGCCTCTCACCGCTACCTTTACCAAATCGTGTTCACACACTTAGCTCACACACAGTAGGACATGTTCACACGCCTCTGATTCATCCCCGATGAATCAGACCTGACTCAACTCTAGGCAGTAGCAGGCATGACAAACAAACATGAATGAGTAGGCACAACAGGGCTCAAACAACTCCTACTCATGCTAGTGGGTTTCATCTATTTACTGTGGCAATGACAGGTCATGCAAAGGATAAAGGGGTTCAGCTACCGCAACAAGTAACAGATGAATCGTTGTTGTCCTAATGCAGTAAAAGAGAGCAGGAGCGAGAGAGTGGGATTGTATCGGAATGAACAAGGGGGTTTTGCTTGCCTGGCACTTCTGAAGATAACATTGAGTCTTCATCAGTGTCAACGATCACATCATCGGTATCACGTCTATCGAGAGGGGACAAATACCGGCAACACAGAAGGGAACACAATCAATGCAATGCACAATATGATGCATGATCATGACATGGCAAAATGAATGTGTTTTGGGCTAATGCATCTAGCAACAAGTTAAATGGGGTTGGTTTGAATACAAGATTCAAATTCAAACTCCATATGTGATTATTTAAATGCCATTTATATGATTTGTGCTAAACAGCAGCTATAAGTTGTTCTAACATGCATGAAAATGGTACAGATGGATTCCTTGAATTTTTCTGATAAATTTTCAGATATAAATTATTTAATTTGGAGTTACGGTTGAATTTCTATGATTTATTGAAGTTTTAGCTATTTTCTGGAATTTCCTGATTATTTTTAAATCCAGAAAATACTTATTGCGTCAGCCCCATGTCACAGTGACGTCAGCAGGGTCAACTGGGCGCCCCAGGTCAAACCTGACGTGTGGGGGCCACACGTCAGTGACACAGGAGCTAATCCCGGTCAAACCCAGCGCTGACTGGGGTTTGACCAGGGGTGGGGCCCACTGTCAGTGGCTGTGGGTTTAATTAGTTGGGTCATTAACACTAATTAAGCGTGCCACGTCGGCGGTCGCCGGAGTATCGCCGGCGGCGACCATTCCGCACGGCGGCGCGGCTCGGATTTGAGCTAGGGGCAATGGTTTGGCGCGCTGAGCGCACCGGGGAGGAGCTCTTGCACTCGCGCATCTAATGGACCAGACGGGTGGTCACGGGGCAGCCGGAATCTCGCCGGCGACGAGCTTTGGCGGCGACCGGAGTTCGGGCGTCGATGGAAACGACGACACCGTGCATGGGAGGGTCCACGGTTAGCACCTACGCGTTCTACGAGAGCTCACGAACCCAACGGAGGCACGCACGGGACCAAATGGCCACCGAAGCCTCGTCGACGATGAGCTCGTGCGGCGGCGTGCTGTCGGGGGAGAGAGGCGCGGCGGCTATGGCATGCTAGAGAGAAAACGGAGAGGGGGAGGATGATCAGGAGCTCACGGCGGGGTCGTAGGTGATCTCAGCGGCCTCGGGGACGGCCTGGTGACGACGAATCGGTCGACGGCGGCCGTCGGTGCAGGGAACGAAGATGGCGTCGGCGACGGCGCTGCTGGGCATCCAGGGGGTCTTCTGGTCGCGTGAGACGACGAGGAGGATGAGGAAGGATCGGCGGAGCTCGGGAGCGTGTCGGGGAGGAGAGGGGGTGGCGGTGGCCGCGAGGGAGCTCGTCGGTGGCGGCGGCTCCGTTCGGTCCGGGCGAGAGAGAGGGAGCAGAGGAGAGAGGGGATGCAGCGGGGGAGGAAAAGGAGCGAGGGGACACGAGGCCTCGTCGTGGCGTCGCTAGGGAGGCCGGGGGAAGCAGGAGGTGGCCGGGAAGCAGGAGGTGGCCGGGGCGCGTGGCCGCGCGCGCCGGGCGCGTTCCCGTCCTCCTGGCAGGGAGGAAGACGACAGGGGAGGGAGTGGAGATGGGCTGGGCCGGCTGGGCCAGTTGGTGGGGGCCAGGTGGGCTGCAGGTGAGTTAGGTAGGCTTCTGCTCTTTTTATTATTATTTTCTTCTGTTTTGTTTTATTTAATTTATTTTGCCACTGTTTTGAATTTAAAAATAATTCAAACAATGCCAAAAACTCCTCTGAATATTTTATATTGCTAGATGGACTTTTCCAAAAGCTTATAAAATATTTCAGGGGTATTTGAAATTATATTCTAATTATATGAATATAATTCAAATTCAAATAGCTAATGAATTAAATCCAAAGTCCCAAAAATAATTCCTTAAAAATGTTCAATATTTTGGTTGGGACCAGAACCCTTACCAAAAATTATCAAACATTTAAGAAGAGCATTTTGGAGCAATGAATGAGATTTCTAGGGTTTTTGCCCCTCTTTTATTTAAGTTTTTGAGGCTTCCAAAATTCCTCAGTTCAAGTTTCAGAATTTAAACATGATGCACACACCAGGCAGCACCAGAAGCTAGGGATGTGACACAAACCGCAGCTCCATCCTAACCGGCGAAAAATAGAGACACAATCAGCACACTAATTGGGCAAACCTACTCGAATCGAGTGTTCAAATGCACAGCTAAGCTCAATCTAAACAGGAGGCGAGACTTACCCCTCGGGAACCCAGTCTGGACGCGGCGGATCTCCGGCCCGATGCCTGCGTCGCCAAATACTCCGGGGTTGCCACAACTCGCCATTTCGCCCTAGGCTTCTTCCTCCTAGTTGAAATAGCTCCAGCAACCCCCCACCTTTGAGCGCTCCGGCCGGGGGCACGGAAGGAGGCCGCACCGCGGGTCGAGCAGGTGGCGGGCGCCCCACCCGTGGCGTCACAGGAAGGTGGTGGGCGTCGCAGGCAGCCATGGAGCATAGGCGCAGAAAGGTAGCGGTGGAGTAGGCGTGCAGCTGGTGGCGGGGCAGGTCCTGGCCGCGGCGCAAGTGCCGGTGGCGGCGCAGGTCAGCCGGCCGGCGGGGAAGCGGATGGGCAGAGTGAGCTACGAATGATTTGGGGATTTAGTTGCACGGGCCTACATGTCAGCTCCGGACCCACGTCCACGTGGTCCCACATGTAAGCTCCGGAGCCACAACTTAACGCTGGCGGACGGAATGGACTCAAATATGGCCGTTTGGTCTCGTCATAGTAGCTGTGCATGGACTAGGGGCAAAACTGAGCACAATTTGCATCTGAGGGCAAAACTGAGCACAGAGACACCACTGAGGGCAAAAGGATAATTAACCCTATGAAATAACATAGATGCGCGTGAATTCATATGAGTATGCATGTTTGATAGATCAATTTTGGTTCGAGTATGGATTACATGTATCATCATCTCAAATTCAAATATTTGAATCCCTTTTACGCTCATCCTTTCACAACCATCTCTCTCACATGCATGCTCCTTCATGTAGCTATTACTCTCTTTTCTCCAGCTCACCCGCATGCTCACTTCATGTTTCTCCTATCCTCGCAAACGTGGTCTCTCGACGTCTCCCTTGACAAGTGTCACACTCTCCCTATCATTATACATTACACATTTTTCATTATCTCTCACGTCTCTACCATTCTCTAGTATCACTAGGTACCTAAGCTTTCTTTTCACCGCCACACACACAGTCTCCACTCGTCTTTCACTTTGTCTTTCTCTCTATGGGATTCTCTCACACACCCTATATGTCTCTAGATATGACTCATACCACTAAAATTACTCTCTCTCTCTCTCATATAGACACAACATTTGTTGCGGTCTCCTTTTCGTCTCCATCCCAGACTGACATTACTCATTTGTTTACCTATCAGACAAACTCCCCCCTCTCTCTCTCACACACACAACTCCTGGTTCCACTCCCCTTCTCGACTACCGTCTCTCTCTCACACACACAAAACACTCGCTTTCACACCCCGGACTCGTATTTCTCTCACAAACATTTATCGACTAGCCTCTAGATAGGTTTATACACCCGCACACTCGTGCTTCCACTATCACATACATGTCTCTCTCCCGCTCCTTGTATCTATGTAGATTTTTCTTCCCTTCTTGAGACACGCCCTCTCGATCGTGCACACACACACTATCGCCTCATTTTAAGCTGATACCTCTCGCACACACACTCTTTGTGTCTTTGTCACACATGCACTCCGTCCTCCTCCTCTCTCCCTCTCTCTCACACACACATGGGCTTTTGCAACAACTAGCAAGATGCACATGCGTTGCACGGAACATCAAGATGCATTTGTACGAGTAGTTTATCTTGTGGGAGAAAAGGATGAACGAGGGAAGGCCTTATTTGCAAATTTGGAGAGGGGTGTGGGTATCCTTTTGCAAAATTGCCATAGTTTCCTTCCTATTCGTTAGATATAGATCGGACGACCTATATTGCAGGATGACAGGCACACGATCATCACCGACTATGCTTTTTATAAGAGTAAGGATAAAAAACAGAGTTGGTGATGATGGTGGGCCTGCCATCCTGCACTATAGGCCATTCGATTTATATCTGACAGATAGGAAGGAAACTATGGCAATTTACCCACACCCCTCTCCACATTTGCAGATAAGGCCTTCCCTCATTCATCCTTTTCTCCCACAAGATCTTGATGTTCCATGCAGCGCACGGGCATCTTGCTAGTAAGAGTAGAAATCAGACATATACCACTTCTCGAATCTTGAAACCAACAACATTCCTCCCTTATCTCATCAAAACCGCCAAAGGAATATATTTTGAGTGAAACATAACATATTTTTAATGATATACGTATTTCAAAACTAGACTTTTTTTCTATCAAATTAGTGAATATGTATTAATCTACTTTGATCGTGTGGCAACGCATTGGCACATTGCTAGTAGTTATTATAATTTTTTGGACACCAGACAAACGGTGGAGTACATATACGAAGAGCAGAGGCGCACGCACGCAGTCGGTCTCTCGCTGTCTCGCACACATGAGTGTTACATAAAGGCAATGTTAACAAATAAACCCTAAAACCCTAGATGCATGATTGCTGCATTGCGGGTACCGGGTACATGGTGGACGCACCTTTTTAGGAATAGTCACCTCGCGTGATAATTTGATCCATAGGAGTTGATGGTCGGGACCACAGGTGAACGACTTGGAGGCGGTGGCTCGCCCACGTTTAAAATATCATTTTTTAGCGGGGTTAAGAGTTCCGATTTTCAATGGCGCGTTATAAGTACTAAGTATTTTTTTAGAACGATTGGTATGGAGAAAAAATGGAATTCATAGTACTACACACCTCCTTGGCGTATGGTTGTATGGGTTTATGTTGCGAGATGTTGAACCTTGTAGCTCTAGGGAAAATACTATGGTTTAGATTTAGATGTTGGTTTTCAGTAATGAAAATCGGAAGGGGGAAACCCTTCTTTGATTAAAAAAACTACTACTTCCGTTCTAGTTTACTAGTCCCCATCGTATTTTGGGTCAAAGTTTGTCCATGAATTTTACTTGTAAAATGTGAATGGAAAGCGATATTTTTTTATACCCAAACAAAAAAGGACTAGAGGGAGTGATTGCTCTGACACGGACGCGACCTCTCATAGCGCAGGCATTGAACCGGCGCACCCGCCAAGAGGGCCCCACTCGTTGCAGGCCCGGCTGAACACGCTTCCTCGCCGCATGCAACCGGCTTCAGACTGCCTCGCCTGCCTTCATTGAATCCGCATGTGTGCCGGCAACACGTCCTTCCGCAGGTCGGCCGGCATTTTAGAACACAAAAAATGACCAAAATATAATTAATTACGCATGGTCTTGACTTGTTGTGCTCGCACTGGTAGCAGGAACTAGAGGTTTTTCTTTATTTATAACTCTCCTCACATTTTTTTGGCTTTGAAGTGAATCATGGTTGTGGACATTATGTATGAATGTGCAGATATCTGTGAACATGAGTTTGATGTGGAAGTTGAACTTGGAATGTCGGGCTTGCGCGTGAACTATACCATGTCTAGTGCTTCGTCTGTAACATTAAAGCACTCGTTTGCTTTGTGAAGTAATTGTTGTTATTACATGACCCAGAAAAATATATTTGTGCCACATCATTAGATGCACGGACATTAGAACAGGCATCCTGACTGGATAAACATTTGAACCTAGCTATTATGAATGAAATTTTGTCTTGACAACAGTTTTAGATAGCAGGAGACGCCTAGCCTGCTCTGCCTCTGCTAGCTTATTTCAGGCTTCTTCCATCTCTTCTTTGGCTTGGGTGAAGAGAGCATCCGATTGCTCTTTTTGCTTCTTCAGGAACTCAGCTACATTCTCAAGGGCTGCTGCATGCTTTCTTTCAGCATTTACTAGAGCCACGAGGACACGAACAGCTGATGACTCCACCTAGGTTGTGTGTAATCCACCATCATCTAGGAATTTGCAACTTGTGTCTAATCCAACATCATTAGGGAACTGGCACCTTGTGTGTAATCTAGCCTCATTTTGGAAACATGATCTCGAGGTTGACCATACTTCCCGCCTCACAGGAACTGCATCCTGACATGAAGTTACTTCTTTTTTAGATCAATACTAAGAGCAACCCAGATCCATTTAGTAGAAGCTAGATAAACAGAACTCGGAGAAGTGAATTCAAAAGGAAAAATAAAATAAAAACAGACTACAAGGTGAGAACACCCACTTCCAAAATCAAGCTAAAAACGGAAGCATTAGGATGATTAAGACTCTTCTTATTACACACCGAAGAACATGAGGCTTAAGAGAAACAAAAACTACAACATATACACATCAAAGAACACGAGACTAAACGAAAGTAATTGAAAGGGTGTTACTTACCAAAGCTCGTTTTACATGTTTGGTGCAGCTCTTCTTTAGCTTGCCATGCTCCTTGAGGATGTCCCCAATATCCCGTTTTTGGTCTTCATTGCTCCTCTGCATGTTCGCACTCGTGGTTTTAAAATCTCAACATGGCAAGAAAAATATACTACTAGTAATACTCGCGCATCTTGTGGGTAACATTAAAGCACTCGTCTGCCATGTTTGAACATCTCCAACGAAATCGCAACACGCAGCGCGTTAAAAAAGCATTTAAAGTACTAAGATCGACAAGTAGAGATAGAGAGTAGAGGATAGTTCTCAGCATCGCTAGATAAAAAAAATAGATAATTCAACTACTCCTCGTCGTCCGACTCCTCCTTGGTGAGGTCCTTCTCTGACGTCTGACTATAGGAGTGAAGATACCGATCATCGTCGGATTCCCAGGGCAACGCTGCTCCTAGCCTCATGTTGAATTGAGCGCCCGCTTTTCGCCTACGCTTGTCCTCGCGATAGGCGGCTCTCTCCACCCTCCTTTGCGCGTAGAACTCGCACTCGTTGATGATGTTTTGCGGGAAGCGTTGGCGCCATAGCGCCATGGCTTCCTCGTCCATCTCGGTGATGCCGAGATGGTGCTCCCACCTCCGGTTGTCGCGACGATCCTCGTCGGTGATAAGCCGCGGCAGAGGCATGAGCTCCTGCGCCCGCTCCCGCGTCAGCATGTTGGGGAAGTTAAATGTTCTATGAGGCCACCGAAGGCGCCACGCCGCCGCGTCATACGAGCGGGTGGCCTCGTTGGCGGTGTCGAAACTCCTGAGGCCTTGGTGCATCTTGCGGAACCTGATCTCGGCGGAGAAGCCACCGGTGGGGCGCGCGCAGACGCCGCGGTATCCCCAAGTTTCCCGGCGACGCGGCGGCATGGTGGCGCGGCGGCGGCGTGGCGAGAAAGAGCGGGGAGAGAGCGGTAGCGAAGCACAGAGTGGGGAGAGAGCGGTGGTAAGGCACAGAGCGGTGGGAGGGTGTTGGATTTTATAAAGCGCGCCAGACGCTGCGCGCCAAAACTAGCGCACGCCCGGTCGCTTTTTCCCGCGCGCGCGTGATCCTTTCCCGACGTCTCTGCTATCTCTACTCTCTTCTCTACTGTTATATTTATTTTACATTTTATATTTATCTCTACTTCTCTACTCTCTACGTTTTTTTCTCTACGTCTTATAAGAAAACAGAGTTGGTGATGATGGTGTGCCTGCCATCCTGTAATACAGGCTGTCCGATTTATATCTGACAGATAGGAAGGAAACAATGGCAATTTTGCAAAAAGATACCCACACCCCTCTCCAGAATTGCAAATAAGGCCTTCCCTCGTTCACCCTTTTCTCCCACAAGATAAACTACTCATACAAATGCATCTTGATGCATGCAACACATGGGCATCTTGCTAGTTCTAAAAAACTTTCCATTATTTGCCACACTACTAGTTGCAGATGATAAACGTACCCAAGCATAGCGCGATACAGGAGAAACACACAATTACAAGCTGATATTCTGTTGGACAATGGAGGCTATAACCAATTACTTCTACGGGAACAATAGCACCCAGGAAATTTGAAGGGTAGGTATGAACAAAATTGGAACTGCACATGTGCTGCTAAGTGATTCAATACACACATTACCAATCAAGGAGGAGAACAATGGTTGCAACGGACTTTGTGAGTCCTGGTCGACAACGGGAGTCAGTTCATTGTCCACGACGATGGTGCTTCTGCGCTTGGCGTCGGCTTCTGGGAAGTAGATCCGAGACCGTGGAAGATGGTGCCGGGGAAGAGGCTCCATGTACGACGACAATGGTGGACCGACTCCAGTGCAGCGTACGAGGTCGTCGATGAGGTAGATGCGCTGCGGTGGACGAGTGCAGTGATGTAGAAGGGGAGGAGCATGGTTGCGGTGCCGTGGAGAAGTGCATTTTGCGACGGGGATAGAAAATGGGGAGTATTCAGGTGTACTACTCTAGGTGCGGGTTGGGGTTGGCTCTGGGTAGGGTGAACCTGAAGTTACGAAAACAGCCCCCGCCGAAGCGTCATCCGTAGGCCTGTTTCGAAGGCTATGATGGTAACTTCCCACTGCTCGAATCAGGGTCGCGAGAGATTTTCCCGCCGACCTCAAAATTTTGTGACACTGAACTCCCTGTGTGGAGTGTTGGGTGATTCGGCTAAGCAACTAGCGAGTAGTACTAGTAAAATCTGCATATTAGTAGGTTTGACCGAAGTCGAACTTCCTAAAGTTTGACCAAGTTTATAGAAAATAATAAACATTTACCATAACAAATATGTATGATGTGAAAGTACATTCAATAACGAATCTAATGGTATTTATTTGTTATTGTATATGTTAGTATTTTTTGTTATAAACTTTTTGAGAGTTTACAAAACTTGACTTTGACCAATGCTAATACGCGGACTTAAATAAAAACGGAGGGAGTACACATTTGTTTTCTTAGTTTGTAGTGAATTAATCATTTGTTGAAATTGTGAAATAAATATATTAGGCTACTAACTTCGAATGTAATGGTCTATAGAATTCACTAGTTACAATCATTGTCAAATTCCAAGATGTATACGAGGTTATAGTACTTCACAACATGCTCAAACTAACATAATCCCAGTCAAATGAGAATCTAAATGTATTTCATAGTTATCACTTTGTAGGATGCAACAAAACCAACCATAACTCTACATCAGCCATTATAAAAGCAATATTTTGAACATATCCCAATGTGTGAATGAAACGTGCAGAAAGAGCTTGCGAAGACGGAGCGGATAGGGCGGGAAAGATTGTATGTATGTGGACGAGAGAGTAGGAGACAAACCTAATGAGACAGAGAGAGATAGAGAGAGAAAGAGAGAGGAAGAAGTTAGGTCTATGAGAAATATGGAGACATGTAATATACATGAGATGCATGTGCATCCGGATTTTGTACACGTGGAAGGAGAAGAGACATCATGTTTGATGAGAGAGCTGGAAAAAACATGGACGAGAGGGGAAGGATCTCGTGGGTTGAGGGATTGATAATTTTGTGCGGGGAGAGAGGATTGGTAATTTTGTGCGAGAGAGAGAGGGTGGGGGAGGAGTCAGTCAGCCATCGTCACATCATCCTGCTTCCAAATGGCCCCGCACTCTCTAGTGCAGTGTTGTCGCCGTCTTCGATCTCCTGGATGCCCTTTTTGAAGATTGAGGTGTTGTGCATGCTGGGGTGCAGAGAAGCACAAGCGAGAGTGGTCGCCATATAACCTTGGATGGGGATGAATTGTGTGCTCGGGGGAGGGTGTGTGTGTGTGATGTGATGTGCTATGTGTGTGTGTGTGTGTGAGAGAGAGAGAGAGAGAGAGAGAGAGAGAGAGAGATTGAGAGAAAACAGACCTAAGGAGAGAAATGTGTGTGTATGTGATGGAAAGCTACATGCTAAACAGGGTATTCACGAAGAGATTGTGCGTCTAAGATAGAGAGCAATGTGCGGGCCTTGAGGTGGGCAGGGGCCGGCGAGGGTGTCAAAATGTGCGTGTTGATGCATGTGTTACGTGCGATCGTGCGAGGGATGGACGAATCGAGAGAGATGGTTGTTGTGTTACGGATGCTCCTCTCTCTCTCTCACACACACAAGTAAAATAGAAGACCGTTCTCTCATGTATACACATTGTAACGGCATCTGTCTATGTATCACTCATGCATGATCATTTGCACATTCACACCTCTCTATGTCTCTATCACACGCACACCGTATCCACATTTCCCTTCCGCCACAACACACATATGGACACATACACACGTTCTCTCTCAGTCACACACACAAAATCAGTATTAAAAAAAACCTAGGGCGCACCTAAAACGTCCAAATCCAAATAAACACGAACCGGAGCTAAATTCAAATATATGGAAATATTTTAGTGTCAAGAAATTTTCTGGGAAAAAAAGTTGAGTAATATTCGGGGATTGTATTCACACACACAAAAAGGTTCGGTGGATGTCCTTCGAGCGTGACATGGTGACGCACCGTTCGATCAACCGCGCGGCCATGGTTCATACGCTTGCACATGATTCCGTATCATGGCTGTGGTAACTAATAAAAGCGCTGCCTAAGTCTAATGTTTACGTGTACTAGTACGGTTTTCTTTTTAAGTTTGACCAACCGTATATATGAAACAAAACAAAGCTCCCATACGTGCACTCATCAATATGCCGCCACCGCCGTTGCGCATGTCGGCGCCCTTCTGCTCCGGCCAACAATTTCTCACCCATCACCTCCGTGTCACTGCCATCCCTGTGCCATGAAGCCGAAGGCTTGCCCGCTCACGTTGTTTGCAGTCCCTCCTCGCGATGTCGACGCACTGCCAAGCATGTGAGCAGCTGGTGGAGCCGTGTCTATGCACGCAGCGTATGAAGAGGAGGACGAGTGCGCGCTCCAGTACGTCGATGAGGAGGAACTAGCGTGTCATTGTCGTCTCCGCCCGCGCGGAGGAGGCACGCATGGTGGCTGTCACGGCGGAAGCCGATCGCGCGCGCGTCGAGCCTGCAAACCGAATGCGGACGCAGAATCTACCTTCGAGACCTTGAATGCCACGTGGATCCTGCAATCTGAAGGAGCAATTTGGGTCAGTCGACTCTTGTGAGCCGTTTGATGCAACATGGATGGCTAGAAGGGCTTCTTCAACCTCCGAAATTGATGCACAGTTCATCTTCTCAGCCCGCTGTCGGTGTCAAAACCGGCGGATCTCGGGTAGGGGGTCCTGATCTGTGTGTCTTAGGCTGATGGTAACAGGAAGCAAGGGACAAAATGTTTACCCAGGTTCGGGCCCTCTCGATGTTGGTAAACCATACTTCCTGCTTGATTAATATTGAAGATATGTGGAATACAAGAGTAGATCTACCACGAGATCGTAGAGGCTAAACCCTAAGAGCTACCCTATGATGGTATGATTGTAATTGTGATCGGCCTTCTAAGGACCATGCTCTCCGGTTTATATAGACACCGGAGAGCTAGGGTTTACATGGAGTCGGATTAGAAGGAAGGAAACATAATATCTGGATCGCCAAGCTTGTCTTCCACGCAAAGGAGAGTCCCATCCGGACACGAGCCGAACTCTTGAGTCTTGTATCTTGACGCTTCTATAGTCCGGACGATGTATATAGTCCGGCTGTCCGGATACCCCCTTATCCAGGACTCCCTCACCCGCCACACGCCTAACCGCATGCCGCTGCCGCCCCGCCCTCCCTTGAACCGCCTGCCGCCGCCGCCACGCCCTCCCCTGAACCGCCTGCCACCGCCATGCTCCCCCCACCCCCGCCATCCTTTTAACCCCGGGCACGATCCATTTTTTCCGGCGAACTGCATTCCACACCCAAGACTCATAAGATAGATCATGGGCACCCTGCCACCCTAATATAGATACTGGGGTAGCTTCTCTGCCGTCTTCTTCCTTCGCTCCGTCTAACTTCTTTCACAAATCGACTGACCCAAATTATACTAGTAGTATGAACATATTAAGTACAGTAGGAACACGAAGATAGCAGTAGTACCAACTGCAAGAAGAACAATAGTAAGACATAGTACTAGTACTACTGTACGTACTAAAGAGTTTAAATAACGAGAAAGAACATAAACATAGTTCTGCTGGGGCCTCAGCACAACACACCCTTGAAAATAAACTAAGCAACTAGTCCACTTGACACTGCGGTAGAACCAGCATGAGCGACGACACTGCCACCTACCCAGAGTCCGAGTCCACGTCCTCGACTTCGTCCTCGTCCCTCTTCCTCTTCCTCTTCACTGACGCTTATTTGCTTGAACCGGACACTGGGCTCTTCTTCTTCATCCAACCCTTGTAGATATTTAAACAAAGGTAGGCATCCATTGCTGCGTACAAGATGTGATCTTCATCTAATGTCTTTGGTTCCCATGCATGATGAAACACGTGGTGAGGTTTCTTCAGTTTAGCGTATGAAGGATCAATCATGGCTACTACTAGGGTCAACATTGAAGGCTGAGAGGAGGACACCAGCCTTGCCCTCTGGAGATCAAAGGGCTGGCCTACAATGAGGCCTATCTGACGCAGGACATCCCTGTCGTTCCTAAAGTCTACAGTAACGAATTTCATGCTTTCGTCCTTGAGGAAGTTCTTAAAATCCTGGCACTCAACGCCGGCATGGCATATGTGGTAGACCAAGCTCACGTTATGTACGCAAACCTGGATCACGGCGGTCTTCTTCTTCTCTTCCTCCTTATCTTCTCTCTTTCCAGGACTGTGGTGTACACAATATCTAGCCCAGCGATGTCAGGACCCCAACTTGATGCCACATCGATCTAGCATGTAACACCTCATATCACTTTGCGGCCTCACGCACGGTATTCCCACAGGTGTCGTCTTACCTTTGCCCGGGACCGTTTGCGCCTTTTGGCACACGTATATGATAGTGTCGCTAGCATCCATATGGTAAGGAGCCCGGGATAACATGGCTAGTCGTAAACCCAAAGTGGCACAGACTTACAGGGACGGGCATCCATGACCCAGCATCGAACGTGTCGGTCATCATCAAGTGAATCCGGGCTGTAGCACTAGGCTAGCAGGACTCTGGTAAACCGGGCTGTAGCGGGCTAACAGGACTCCGGTATCCATCGCGTGACATTTCCCCGAAGGGACAGACACAGGAACAAAGAAGGACACATGCCGGCCAGCCTAAGTGTTTCGGAGCAGTAGCAAGCTACCAAGGCTCAGTGGAAACACTAGGAGACATTTCCCGATAAGAGAGGCTACTAAGGATAAACAACTAGATAGTCAGATCCCACACATACCAAGCATTTCAATCATACACACAATATGCTCGATATGTGCAAATACAACAAGGCATCACAACATGACTCTACGACACAAGTACCTTATTTAAAGGCTCAGAGAGCCATACATAGCATACACACAAGTATGGGTCACACGACCCAACATTCAAGTCATACAAGCATACAAGCCAACAGTGGAAGTAACTTGTTTGAGTACAGACAACTAGTAAAATAAAAGAGGCTTGGGGAAGCCTGGCTATACTACATGGTCCTTCACAAGCTCAGGATCACCACCTGGGCCTCAGTCTACTCATCGATGTCAACGTCTACAAAGAACCCATCAGAAGGGGTTGCAGCGTCTTCTGAAAAAATGTAATTTAAAGCAACATGAGTACAAAGGTACTCAGCAAGACTTACAACAGATCCTACATACATGCACATTATCAAGAAGGGTTGGTGGGGTTATTGCAGCAAGCCAGCTTTGACTCTTGGCTAAGCTATCTTACGAGACACCAACTTGAAATGGTTTTGCGTGCACGAGTCCACTACACACCACTTCAATACACTACCGAGGATCCACCTCCGTCTTCCTACAGAAGAGCCATCCTCGGCACTCACGCTTATCTTGAGATTTTTAGTAGTATCCATTTACTTGTCTATGAACTGTATAGGCAACCAAGTAGTCCTTTACCGCGGACGCGGCTATTCGAATAGATAATGTTAACCCTGCAGGGGTGTAGTTCTTCATACATGTTTCCACCACTTAGCGTCTGCACATGACATGTGCTTGGCAGACTTCAAGCGAAAGCCGACGTGGGTGTAGACCATGACCTACCTAAACGCCTAAGTCTCTAGTCCAGGTTTATTGCCTATCCAGGTTCCATCCGCAGGGAGTCCGGCCGAGGTTTCCACATACGGCCCCGAATGATGTGTACAGGGTTCCCGAGATACCTAACGGGTATCCGGTACACCGTGCCACGTACCTACCGCATCACAGCCCACCCCGCGGTCAGCACTGTCCACGGCCTCCAGTAAGCTACAAACACCAGAAACTACTTGCAACTCCTGGACAGAGAACTAGGGTGAATAAGAAGTCGAGCGGGGTCATATTTCAGGGCCCAATGCATGGTAGTAGCTGAATCTTAAATCACACATACGGATCTCAGTGCTTAAGGTCGGTTTCAATGAAACAACCCACCATGTCCTCCTACATGGCCTCTCATCGATACCTTTACCAAATCATGTTCAACATAACACTCTCATTACCGGCATGATCATTTCACTCTAGCCCATCACCTAGATGAACCAGACCTGGCACGACTCTAAGCATAGCAGGCATAGCAAGGTAGGAACAACACATACATATGGCTCAATCAACTCCTACACATGCTAGTGGGTTTCATCTAGTTACTGTGGCAATGCAGGTCATGCAGAGGAAATGGGTTCAACTACCGTAGCACACAGCAGTTTGAAACGCGTTGTCTTAATGCAGTAAAAGGGAGCAAAAGCAAGAACATGGGATTGTATCGATATGATCAAATGGTTGGTTGCTTGCCTGATGGGTCGATGCACTGGTATTGTTCTTCGTTAGGGTAACCGTGGTACTCCTCGGAGGCAGAACCTGCCGCAAAGAGCACCGATACACAAACATCACCAAACAATATGCAACAAAATGATGCATGCATGAAACATGGCAAAATGAGTGTATTGGGCTAATGCAACTAAGACCAGATGGGTTTGAACCATTTTGAATCAAAGATTCAAGTTTCAAACTCATAAATGGCCCTTATAAGTTCTTTATCTTGTTCTTCACTAAACAGCAGGTTAAATTGTTTAAACATGCATGAAACCAGTACTGCTGGATATATTGGATTTTTCTGATCATTTTTCATATATAAAACTTTGCATTTGGAGTTACAGATTAATTTCTATGATTTTTTGAAGTTTGTGGTATTTACTGGAATTTCCTGTGTAATAATAATTCCAGTAAATAAATTACTGCGTCAGCATTACGTCAGAATGACGTCAGCGGTCAACGGAATAGTCCAGGTCAACCCTGACTAGTGGGTCCCGTGTGTCAGTGTAATTAGCTTAACTAAATATTAATTAAAACTAATCCTGATTAGTTAACAGGGCTGGGCCCCACCTGTCATTGACCCAGGGGGGTCAAACTGGGCCCACCCATGGTCAAACGAGGGGTCAACAGGGTCAACTCACCGGCATTTAGCCACCGGCGAGGCCGAACGCGGCGGCGAGAGTGGTTTTGTGCATTCCGGCGACCAAATGAGCGGCGGAGGGCATCTACGTGTAGCTGGGAGCAAGCCGCAGCTCTTGGTGGTGTTGGTTGAGCTCGGGGTGGCCGGAAACGGCGCCAGCGATGACTTTGGCGGTCGCCGGAGTTCGGGTGATGATGAACCCGAGGCTACGGGACACGGCGAGGCTCGTGGTGAGGTGCTACGGGTTCCTACGAGTGCGGTGAGTGCGTTGGACATGGTGGTGTGGCCTTTGGGTGGCCGGAGTCACGTCGGCGACGAGCTCCGCGGTGGCGCGTGCGGGTGAGCTACGTGCAGTTGCTACGGGGCTCGAGAGCGAGAGAGGAAAGGGGGGAGAGGTAGCTGGGCTCACGGCGGTCTCGAGGGAGTAGACGGCGCGATCGGGGACGAGCTGGTGCAGCGGCGACGGCGAAGGGGATCTCCAGCGATGGCGGAGTCGGGCGAGGTCGGTGCAGAGGCCTCGGGGCAAGCGAGCGCTCAGGGCTCGGCTAGCTCGACGAAGAGGAGGGCGGCGGAGCTCCTGGACACGACGGCACAACGCAAGGACGACGGAGAGCGCGACTACGGCGACGGTGCGGCTACGGTGGCGTCGGCCATGGAGCGGGAGAGCGAGGGAGAGAGGCAGGTGAGCGAGTGAGGTGTCCAGGGGGTTCGGGGCACGACGTGGAGCTCATACCGGTCAGCAGAGAGGCGAGGGGAGGAAGCAGGGCGGCGGGCAGCTGCGTGGCGCGCGCTGGTGCCGCCGTCGAGCACCTGCCTGCCTGCCCGGCGAAGGCAAGCAGCTCGCTGGAGCGGCTGCTGGGCTGGGCCGGCTAGGTGGGCTGGCTAGTGGGCTGGCTAGTGGGCTGGCTGGTGGGTTGCCAGGTTAGTTCCCTCTCTCTCTTTTTATTTATCTTTTTTATTTATTCTGTAACTTTGTGGACTTACTAAAAATACCTAAACAACTCCAAAATTCACCAAACTGCTCATGGCCATTAACTGTAATATATCCAACATGGAACATTTTAGTTTGGGATTATTTGAGCATTTAAAATAATTTATATAATTTAAATGCCCAAACTCAAATACTTATGATTTAATTCAAAGACCTTAGGATGACCTAGAAAATTGTGCACCACTTTTGGCAGAGGTTCTGAACCAAGGCAAAAATGATGGACATTTTAGAAGGGCATTTCAGGTTCATTGAAAATATTTTTAGTAAACCCTAGTTGTTTCAGAGGGGGCTGGGGGTTCTGTCATCCCCATTTCAAGTTTCTGTTGAGAAAAATAGACATGATGCAACACTCTAATGCATGAACTGGCTAGGGTGTGACAAGCGACCCACTCATCCGTTGAATTGTTGAACATGCGTAGGAAGCGAGCAAGGCATGATTTCAGCGTCGCAGATCCACGTGTGTAGATGATGATGAACTCATCACCGGTGATGGCTGTAACCTGGTACTCAGCAGAGACGATGGAGATTTTGGAGGCCATGGATTTTGGAGGAGGGTTAGGAGAAGTTGAACTGGTGTAATGTAAAAGAACGGGATGACTGGGAGCAAACTGTTGTAAGGTACTGTACTAGTAGAAGACAGGGACGAGTAGGGCATGCGAATGGCGTGGGGTTGCTGGCTTGCCCGGTGGATAAACGGCTGCAAGCCCCCAAAGAGTTCTCGAGAACTATGCGGACCCACTAGATGTCATGTCTAGTAGACCCATATCGTAGGCCTGACGGTATAGCTTCTGCCTGTTCGCACGCCATGCCGGCACGTGGATGTAACTTCGCTTAATTCCGTCAACCGTTGCGCCTCCCAGGACCTTCGCCTCCCTCGCGTGGTCGTGCCCATTGAGATTTCGACCGGCTATAAATGATCAATTTGTTTTGCCTACTCCACATGCATGATACTCCCTCTGGTCCTTTTTACTTCCGTTAACCGTTTGCAAAGTGTTTGACCAAATTTATACTAAAAATATCAATATCTACAATACTGATTATAATGAGTATAAGAACTATGTTTTATAGTGAGTATAAAAATATTGATTTGACATTGTGAATGTTGATACATTTTTCTATAAGTTTGGTCAAAGTAGAGGTACATTGACTCCAGACAAAACTTAAATGCACAATGCAAACTAGTTCCTCCGTCCAGGTGCGTGCCATGTCCTATCTTGTCATCACAACAAGGTTAGCTATTTGAGAACGGGGCGTCGACCCGTTGGCTAGGCAGGTGAGGTTGCTGCCAGCCCACCCAAGTTCAAGTCCCGGCTTGGACGCGTGGTGCCCGCGGAGTTTGTCCTATAAAAAAATGCCAACGAGGGTTAGCCCTTGGGTTGGTCTCATTTTTTTAACAAGGTTAGCTATTTAGAGTAATACTACCTCCCTTCTAGTAGTTTAAAGGGCTCGATTCAAAAATTTCACCTACTCTTAGCAAGATAGAGGCGGTGGAATAGTTTTTGTAGTCTGCAAAAGTACTCAACTAATGCTGTCGTTCTTCACAAAAAATGTGTTTACCAATGCATGCATGAACACTAGTTACTCTAACCCCCCTCTCTTCTTTAGTTCTTTGCCACATCAGCATGTTTGTTATTCCCGTGTGCATGATACCAGCTAAGATACCACCATTATGCCCAGCCTTAATCATCGCATGCAATAATTTAGTGCACCTTGGAATATGAACATGTGTGGGGTGTGTATGTTTTTAATGACTTGAGACTATACCTAGCCCGACATGCAAGATGACTTATTATGCACCATTCCCCATACCTGCCGGAAGCCCGTTCGTCTCCAAATCTTTTCCTCTCCATGTGTGGAAACAATATGCGTGCCAGACTCTCCTTCTCCCTCCGGCGGTCCCACCACTCCACCCCGTGTGGAAACAAATCTGCATGCATGACTCTCCTCCCCCCGCGCTCATCCAATCCGTTGTGACCAGCAATATTTCCACCCCTTCCCTCCCCCGTAATTTACTCCAACAAATGTGCCCACATAGCTATTACGTTAATCGCACAACATATCTTCTGGGAGGCTGCTTCAGTTACTTAACTACAGGTGCGTTGGGTCACTGACATGTGGGCCCAACAGGGGTCCAGCCCACATGTCAGTAATGCAACTGGACCAGCAGTTAAGTCAGTGCAGCTCAGTCCATATCTTATGTAGGTGTGCCATTGCTCGCTATAAAAAATGCGCCTCCCACGGCATTCGGAAGAACGCTCACGTTCATCGCTATCTCCTCCCCCTCCCTCTCACGTCGACCACCATGACATCGCCCCTCCCAAGCCCTAGGCGCCCCTTGCTGCACCGTCCGGACGGTCACACGTCACCGTTCCGTTCCACGCCGCCACTAGTCGAGGAGGACGCGTCGGTGTTCCACTCCTCGCCGCGACACGTCGAGGTGGACGCGTCGTCGTTCCCAATCTCGCGAGAATGCGCGTAGGAGGACGCGTCGGCTCCCAGCTACAAGGAGAACGTCGCGCCGTCTGCCGAGCCCCCCCCCCAGCCTTGAGGAGCTTTGGAAAGAAATGGAGGTCGCCATGTGGGAGGCTTTGCCGCCAACAGGGCACGCCAAAATAGAGGCGGAGAAGAAGGTCGAGGAAGAGAAGCGTGCCTCGGGGCAAGCTGCCTGACAGGTCTATGTCACGTCTGAGAGAGTCAGGCAATTAGCTCTTTGGCAGAAGGCTCGTGCAAGGGCCGTGAGGGTGGCGGAGGACGCCCGTGCCAAAGCCCTGAGTGCAGAGTCGGGCCCAAGCGCCTCATCTACGCTTGGCGGTACGTGGACCGGGTGCATTCTTCCAGCAAGGAGGAGTACCTCTTGGCGCCGGATCACCACACCGGTTAGTTGGTGCTCGCCCGCCGGCAAGCCGCCAATCAGCACCTCGCGAGTTGCGAGGTTGAGGAAGAGGCATTGTGTCGGTGCGCTGGGAAACGACCGTCCACCAGGGCACTCGTGGCACGCCGCAAGTGCTCCTGCAGGCACTGTGGCTTTTAGTAGGAGTATAATTTAGTTTGGTAAGGTGATCTCATTAGTTTTGGGACGCAAATGATAAATCCCGAACATTCAGGAATTATTAGCATCCTTAATTAAGTATGTAAGAGGGGAAGTTTGGAAACCTTGTGTATCCGTACGCATTTTGTAAGTAGGTGCATATAGCACAAACTTTACTATATACTATCTCACTACACGTCTCTCTCTATATATGCTTGCATACTGTGCTACTCCCTCCGTCCAGGTGAATAAGTCATCTTTGGTTGTGCACCATGACCAAGAAGGAGGGAAGACTTTATACACCTAGACGGAGGGAGTACAACTATTACTTATGTATGTGC
The DNA here is from genome assembly GCF_002162155.2 of Triticum dicoccoides. NCBI lineage: Eukaryota > Viridiplantae > Streptophyta > Magnoliopsida > Poales > Poaceae > Triticum > Triticum dicoccoides. The sequence goes on from NC_041387.1 coordinate 511,030,515, forward strand.
AAATGCATGTTTTAACATTACGATGTGGTTTTTGTAAAAGTAGAAAAACATCACTAGTCAAGCTTGTGAAACGATTCAATGCAAAACAAATGCAAAAATGCTCGTTTGATTATTTACTTTTAGCTTCCTTCTCTGTGGTTATTTCTCTGTCGTACTTTGTACGGAGTATCTCACTGGTCGGAAAGGCATCCAAATTCCCAAACTGCTTCACCCTGTATCAAATTTTTTGCCTAACAAGTTGTGCCGTGTAATTGGAATTCCAACTTGAGTACTAGTACTACTAGTAGGAGTACCATGGGACAGTTCGTTTAGGCTTCTAGATCAGTAGTAATCCCATTACTACTAGCTCCGTCCCGATTTATTGGTCCCCATTGTAATCTGCGTCAAATTTTGATCATAAATTTAACTAATGAAATGTTTGTGCATGTCACATGCACTAACATTTTATCAGTTAAATCTTTGGTCAAAATTTACCACAAATTGCAACGGTGACGAATAAACCAGGACGGAGGTACTAGTAGTAGTTTTGAAGCCCAAATAAATGAGTGAGGCGCCTTAATGTTACTCTCCAATGTGACTAGTCTTATGGGAAAAGCTGGGGAAAAGATGGCTTATTTTTAAGCCGCCAAAAGAACTGGCCATAGGAGTAGTAGCTAGGGATACTAGGAGTGTGCGAGATGAACCGGAGAAAGTAAATGCAGAGAGATGAAATGCAAAAAAGACGGAGGGATGTGATGGTTGCTTGTCTGTTTATTTTACCAGGCCACTTATTACTGGCAGTGGTTGGGTTTTGTGATATGACGGCTTTACTACCGCGCCACGAGCGGGGTGAGAGGTGAGACTCCCGTGCAGTGCCGTCCTCTACACTTGTACTACATCGTCGTGATTTATTAGTCCCCCATTGAATTTGACTGAAGATTTAACTGACAAAATGTTAGTGCATGTCAACAAAAACTATATTGTTGGATTTGTATTTGAACATAGTTTTCAATGATATAACTTCAGGTGACATGCATCAGCATTTATCATACTATATATAATGTTAGCTCAATTTTTGGTCGTACTGATCTGCAGTGGTAAGGTGCTCGTGCGTTGCACGGAAGAGTGAAATGCATTGACCGGGGAGTTGTTTATTTTGACAAAGGATGTGGGGGTCATCTCATGTGTAACGGGTATCGATAGGTTTCTTCGGATATTATTTCATCTCTAGAGCTCATAAACATACGGGTGAAATAGATAAAAAGGTATCTTTTGCAAACAAAAGCGTTCAACTATTCAACCTGCATCCAAAACTTGTGAAGAAATAACACTTATTGTGCTTTGCAAGAAATGATCTTTAAGAATTAGTTTTTGAGTATCAATTGTTATACATGTTGGCTACAGATGACATTGCACTTTCTTACAGTCAACAGTTGGCTATACTATTAAGTATTAACCATGCCCTTATACACCTAGACAGAGGGATTAAATCAGGATGACTTGGAAGGGGCAGAGGAGATGTAAGAAATGGTTCATAGTAAGTCTTTCACCAGTACTGTAGTAAAAATTCATACAAGAAAGATTCTAGACTAAACTATAAATGGATACACTTTTATTCATGCGCGATACTCCAATAGAGCAAGATCATGCATGGAAGTCTCCACATGCTTAGACAACGGATTACACTAAGCGAAGACTAATGATCAACATTTAACTTGATAATGCATATGTCCAAGTGAACCTTCTTGGAGTCCCCGTGCACTGCGTTGGGGGATAAATCATACCATGCATCTTCCATGTCCACATCGGTGGGAAGGTCCCAGCTCTGCATAGTCCTAGTCAGCATGATGGAGCCGGTGTCCCCACCCATGTACCTCGGAGGGGTAGTAACAGTGAGCACGCACTCGTACATCAGCCTCGTGTCAGTGTCAGCGTCAGCGGCGTCGCCCCTGATGCACACTACAGAGATGGGGCGGCGGCCTGCGCGGGCCTCGCCGGTGCCCATGATCAAGAGGAAGATGCTTCCGTCCTCCTCTGAGACTAGCAGTCAACGGTGATCCTCCAGCGACTCCGGCATGGTGAACGGGTAGCACGTCTCGTACTTGATGTTCTCCGCCAAGGGCCATAGTGACCGATGCACGCATCCGTGAGGTGATGCACGATGTCCGCCGGCGAGCCCCAAAATGGCATCGAGCACTCATAGCAGTAGACGAAGGGCTCCTTGGAGGTATCGACCAGGCTGTCCACAAAACGGGAGTGGATGTAGGGGACGTTGCGCCAGTTGAATATATGAGCAAGTTACTACGAGATTTAATCCGAATAAGCACAAAATAAATCATGAAGGCTATAAGAGAGATCAAACTAATCACGTGGACTAGGATAGTAGATGAATAGATAGAATCTAGTAGGATACAAAGTAGAAACATGAATTCTACCACGATTTCGAACAGGAAGGACAGAAACACATACGGTGCAACGGGTGCAGCACCGTTGGTGTTGAGGTTGTCGCCCATGTCATTGAGGAAGAGGTTGCCGAGGTCGGGGAAGAAGTCGTCATCGGTGAAGTCATGGCTGCCAGTAGTCGCGAGAGTGCGCTCCCCAAATTTCAACAGCGCCGGCCGAATGGAGCCAGGAGGGAGTGGCTGTAGGGGACGTTGCGGCCGCCGAATGGAGCGCAGGAGTAGCACATGAAGCAGTAGATGGTGCTCCTCCCTAAGTCTCTATCTCTACTCTTATCTCTATCTCTACTACTCTTCTTTGTTTTTTATAACAAATCGAATAGTACTGCGCCGTTCGCTGCATTCCCGGCTGAACACGCCTCCTCGCCTCCATCATCACCAACTGAGTCTTTTATAGGAGTAGGAGTAGAGAAAAAACCGATTTGGTGATGATGGTGTGCCATGCAATGCACGTGCATCTTGCAATTTTTTTTGCATATAATTCCAAACACCATGTAGACACGGTCTTTGACCATTTTACAACTATGTTAGTATCATTGTTAGTGGTCAGCCGGTACAAGTTATAGCCCCAGGTGTTCTAACCTTTTTTTAGTAATGATATCTGGCGATTGTTCGGCACGAGCTCAATCCTGGCGAATCCCACGTAACCGTCAGATTTTCACCCGACGTTGGCCTATTTTTAAGCCATAGTATTTTACAAAACTGCCACCCTTACACACGTACTGTAACTGCGTCGCGGGCGTTTGCAACTGCCATGTCTCCCAACGAACGTTTGCTGGGGATTGGAGTTAGCACCGATGGCGGTTCGTAGTCGTTACACGCTCGAGCATTGAAGTTTGTAACTATTTTAGATTGGAATATACTACTCCTCCGGTGCTAGTAGTAGAGCAGAGTCCTACTCTACTCAAGCAAGTTAGGGCATAGTAGTAGGTACTGTAGGGACTAGGGAGTACCAGTACTGTGATCACTCAAGCAAGTTTTCTGGCATCGATATGACCCTACGCTGCTGGTATGTGTCTTGTAAGTCAAGCGGCGTGCTGTAGTCATCATCACCTATCCACTTCCCGCAGCACATATTCGCTTCTCCATCTTTGTCCGCACATAATCTCGTCCAATCTTCCATCCCCGCTAAGGCGCCTCGCCCCCTCGTCCGAAACCCAAGCACTAACAATGGCAGAACCGAGCAGCGTCCGCCAAAAGAGTGGCTGGAATTCGCTCCCCACAGAGGTAATCAAGCTCATTGTTTCGCGTGTGGAAAATCTCAGTACCATGCCGCTCGCCGCGTGCTAGTCGGGGTTGTACCATTTACTCAGAGCCCCCAGGACGGAGCTTTTTAAGCCAGCTCCTTGCTTGCTGATGCCGCCTGATCTTCAGAAACGGTGTGTCATGCATCATAACAATCGTAGGGTGGCAAGCATCAACCCCCTTGACCGCAATCCGATCCCCGTCACCCTCAACTACATTAACGGTATGTACTGGGTCGGCATGAACACATCTTGGATGGTGCTCATCGACGGTCGCGACAGCTGGATGCTTGTGGAGGTCTACACCCGGCGATTGACCCCCCTTCCTTTGATTAACACTGCACTGCTTTGGCACCGCGACCCACAAGATCCCAAAATCTAACAAAATCTTACAGTAGACAACATGATACCAAATTTGATTTGCTTAAGGTTGTAATCTGCAAAGTGCCCACAAGATCTATGAATTATGAAGACTTCAGGCTAATTCCATTCTTCAACCGCGGTCTCGCTATTCTGACAGGTCACTGCGGTAAGTGGATAAATCTGCATGTCCATCGCAGGATCATACATCCTCCATGGTTCTCTGATGCCATTGAACACAAGGGCTTCATTTACGCTGTAAACTCCTTATATGGCTGGGCGTATTGCTGGCCTACTCCAGTCATTGCTACAAACGACTGTTACAGCAGTATGTTACTTTCCTATGATATCATGATGGATTTCTTATATTACTGTCAACATTTACTGAAAAATATTCTTGCTCATAACATGTTGTTCTGAAGATTGACTACATCAAGTGCCCTTTTTTATTTGACTCCAACTTGATATGATGTTGTAGGCCGCCTGGTGTCCCTACCCTTCCTAATCCCAGAACCTTTCAAAGAAAAGCGGCATGGCAGTTGCCGGTGGTTCCTGGCTTGATCAGACGATGACGAACGATTGATGATCGTTCGCATGTACCAGACGTGTTGTTTCGCGGAATACAATCATAGTCACTGCAAGGTTTTTGAGCAGGATCCCAGCTTCTTAGGCCTTCAGTTATTTTTGACTGGAGGCTGGCAAGTAGCCTTGGTATATGCTCTCTATTTGTCGGACTGAATTATCCGATTAACCAGGAGATAACCGACGGCAAGGATCATGATGGCAGCGCGGTTTCGTTCATCAGGCAAAACTGTGTGTACACAGCATACCATGCGTCTCTACATGCACCATACCCTGATATGTGCCACCACGCTCTGCAGCCCAAAGTAGGAGAGAGGGTCGCAAGTATCAGACTTCGACCTGCTGGCTGGAGTTTCCCCCGTCAGGCACCCATCTGGTTCAAGCCGTCAGCCAATCTCCACAGCGTAATAAATAGTAACGTCTAACTGAGCCAGTTAGTTGGATGCGTACACTTGGTGTAGTAGGATCTTTATTTAGTTTGATGCATACACTTGTTCTTTTTTGGTAGCCCTTTTGTAATAATGGCTGATGTTTGATTTGGAAGAGAGATCTGCGTCTTCACTCTTCTGGCCTGCTTACTGCTTCTATTGCACCCCCAGCCCTGGTTGTTGTTGCTGCTGTTTTGAATGTACAATCGGTAGTATATTTCGTCTGTTGGTTGAATAAATGTGTTGTTAGAATGACAAATACAATGTTTTGGAAGTCGTTGCACGGTTCGATCCTTAGTGCCCCGTACCGTACGTATTGCATACTATTTTTTCGTACGGAACACATTTTCCACTTGTTGATAACACGCATCCCACTGATGAAGGCTCAATAGAGGAGCCCACAATTAACTGGAAGGGAGGCTCTCACATGAATCCATCCCAGATACATGCTCATGGTCCCCTAAACCTAAATAAGTAAATAAATAAATAAAGCTAAATGCTCATGCACCAGTTCTTTAAATTCACGATTTAACAGGAGGATATTATTTCCTATGATAGTGTCGTTACATTCAGTCGATATTATTCTTAGGCAAAGATAGCGACCAATCTTCTTTCTCCCAGCATTTTCTTCTTGCAACTAGCGGACCCATGCAAATCGTAGTCAACGTCGTAAATAGTTCCGGTCCATTTTTATTTTTCAATAAGAATGTCCAACCCAGCCCAGCACATTGGCAATAGCACTTTATCCTCCGCCTTGGTGCGCTCGCCACAGTGCTGCCGTCCGGCCTTGTCAACATAGTTTTTTTTGAAATGGTCCCTGTCAACATAGTGAATCAGGAAAGAACTGTAGTTGTGAGTATGACAGTAAAGACCCACCAAGTCCACTCCCGAACACAAGCAAGCGCCTCTTTTACTACTCAGATGCACCCCTCGTTTTTTACTCTAATCCACCCTGCTGATATCTGGGACCCACATCATTTTCAACATGTAGTCATTTAATGACAGAATTGCACAACTTTTTTTTGAGTAGTAATTCGGAGGAGCAGGCTATAAACTGGGTTGTGCGGTCTCTCTGGCCCGTCTAACAACATGACCAACCCAGCAGTTTTTTCTTTGGGAAAATAGGTAGCCCGGTATTTATTTTTGAAGAATACCCACGCTAGGCCTATTTGTTTTCTCCGACTTACTGAGCTGCAAATCTTTCAAGACAAGGAGGGATGCATTCCGGCCTGGCCAAAGAGTATGGTCAGTGTCTGTTAAAATAATATCAAAGGAGTTGAAAATTCCAAAAAAATTATAGCAAATGGGATATTAGTTTCTTTTTTTGTTTTTGTTCTTCACTAATATTTTATACTGTATTTCATTGGATTTAACATGACAAAGTACTATTTTTTTAAATTTCTTTTAGTATGGCTACTAATTTTTGTATTAAGAATATTTTGTTCCCCAGCAAAAATTTGTGAATTTTCAAAATTTCGCACATATTTAGTTATTTTTTTAACCCTGGTACTGAATGGACAGCAATTCTAAAAATGGAAAATGGGCTGCAATAAATTCCATATGAATTAGAAAATGAGTAAAAAATATAAAAATAATAGAAAATAGGCTGTACACGCCACATATTTTGAGGCTGACTTGTTTACTCAAGGCTTTGTCAGTCAACACACGATTCTAGCAGCAGTGACTGTTGGATGTCCATCCAACGACCGACGTGCTTCTTCAATCTCTGATCTTCCTGCTCCAGCCGCCTAAACTAGCGCCGACATGACTGCCTACTCCCTCCTCTTGTGGCCCGTTGTGATGCTGCACAGGCTTCCCCGGCCCACCCTACTCCCTCCGCTGGCCTGGCGCACGCAATCAACTGCCCCCTTATTATGTTCTCAAAATTTTTTGCCTCCTTATTACGCAAACAAATGATTCCTCCCACTGACATCTGGGGCGCACTGGTTGGGAGGCTGACCTGTGGGCCTACTAAGTTGACGCGTATGCAGGGCTTGTCAACTTAGTCAACAAATGATTCTAGCAGCAGTAACCTTTGGATTTGAATTGAACGGTCCTGCTGCTTCTTCAATCGTTGCTCTTCTTGCACCAGCCGCCCAAACCAGCGCCGGCGAGACCCCTGCAACTGCCTCCAGTGGCCGGCTGTGCTGCCGTTGAGGCCTCACTGCCCTATACTACTCCCACCTCTAGCCAAGCCCTGCGGCGACGGCAGCCTCACACCGCAGCCGAACCAGTGAACCCTCGTACTCCTCTTCGGGTGGGCATCCAGTGCCGCGTCTTCCCCGGCTCCACGTCGTCCCCTGCCTAGGCCTCACCGTGGTCCACCGCCCTGGTGCTCTCGGCGCGGCGTGGTCAACATGGTCATGGAATGACTTCCATCTGATGTGGACTGTACGTGGAGAGGCTGACAGTTGGGTCCATGGCCGCACACAAGGAAATGCCTCCTTATTACACGCAAAAATAATGATTCCTCCAACTGACATCTGGGACCCACGGAAGGGCCTCTGTATTTCGCGAAAAAACGGTCTCCCCGCAGACAGGTCGGACCCACCAGCTATATCTTCACACGCAAGGAAGTGCCTCCTTATTACGCACAAAAAAAATGAATACTCCCCCTGCTAGCTGGGACCCAGCATAGTGGGATGCTGACTTGTGGGCCTACTAAGTTGACAGGGACGGAGGGCATTGTCAACTTAGTCGATATGAATGATTGTAGCTCTGGTTACCGTACGATGTTCATCCAACGGCCGTAGTGCTTCTCCAACCTCTGGTCTTCTTGCTCCAGCCGCCCAAAGCAGCGCCTGTCGTGCAGCCTGCTCCTGCCTCCCATGGCCGGCTGTGCTGCCGCGGAGGCCTCACTGCCCCCTACTACTCCCACCGTTGGGCAGGCCATGCGGCGACGGCAGCCTCCCACCGCAGCCGAACCAGTGAACCCTCGTACTCCTCTCCGTGCGGGCTTCCACTGCCGCGTCTTCCCCGACTCTGCGTTGTCCGCTTCCTAGGCCTCGCCGTTGTCCACCGCCCTGGTGCTCTCTGCGCGGCATGGTCAACGTGGTGAAGGAACGACTTCCATCGGAAGAGTACTATACATGGAGAGGCTGACAGCTAGGTCCATGACGGCCGCAAGGAAGTGCCTCCTTATTACGCGCAAAATAATAATTCCTCCACCTGACAGCAGGGACCCACCGAACGGGCCACCGTATTTCACAAAAAAAACATTTCTCCCCTGACTACTGGGACCCACCAGCTACATCTTCGCACGCAAGGAAGTGCGTCCGAGCAAAAAAAAAACCATTCGCCCCCTGGCTGATGGGACCCACCAGCTACATCTTCGCACGCAAGGAAGTGCCTAACAGTCAGGACCCACCTGGTCGAAGCGTACGTAGCGTTGTCATTCTGGTCGCGAACGTGTATCTACATACTTGTCGATGTAGAGGCACGCATGTGTCATAGTAGAGGCGTGCATGTAGCATGTACACGTACGTACAACGGCCAATGTGCAAGAAACAAAATACGGCCACGTACGTACATACAGACGGGGTATCGAACGCCTACTCGCGCATATGTACGGCCAGGGCTCATGTACATGGCTAGGTTGGAATGGAGAAACCGCGTTGTTGTCGTGTTCATGGGGAGGCAACGGAATGCGTCGTGTTCATGGGGAGGCAACAGAATGCGTCGTGTTCATCGGGAGGCAACGGAACGTGTGGGAGCCCACCGCCTTGGACGGAACAGCCGATGGAAACGAGGCCTGGCGTACCGCACAACGGAGGAAACAACCTTTTGTTCGACCGGCCACGTTCGAAACGGGATCCTGTTCATCGGGAGGGGTCTGGCGTACCACAAAACGGAGGAAACGGACTTGTGTTGGACCTCCTACGGTCGAAACGGGATCCTGTTGATCGGGAAGGGTGTGGCGTACCGCAAAATGGAGGAAACGGACTTGTGTTGGAGCGCTATGGTCGAAACTAGGGTCCTGTTCATCGGGAGGGGTGTGGCGTACCGCAAAACGGGACTCCACGGGATATTGTTCATCTCCACCGTCGACCTCCTCCAGCCTCCACGGGCTACTGTTCATCCACCGTTGACCTCCTCCAGCCTCCACTTGCGACTGTTCATCCACGGGCTCCTGTTCATCCAGCCTCCACCGCGCGCTACTCCACTGGCTACTGTTCAACCACCCCTCTCCATGGGCTGTTGTTCAACCACCCCTCCACGGGCTATTGTTCATCCACCCCTCCACCATCTAATGTTCATCCAGCCCTCCACGGGGTCGTCCTGTTCATCCAACCCTCCACGGGGTCTTGTTCATCCAGCCCCAACCGGCTTAATTGATCGGGGTCCTGTTCATTCGGAGGCAACACCACGGGGTCCTGTTCATCCACCCCCACCAGGAACTGTTCATCCAATCCCCCCAGCAACGCTCACTGTTCATCTAGAGGCAGCATCGATCGGCTTCAATTTGCAACAGTAGCGAAGGAATCGCTCGATCGGTTTGAGTTAATAGCCATCGATCAATCGCTCGGGTTCAGTAACGCGTAGCCTGCAGTGCAATCGCTCGGGTTCAGTTACGCGACGCCTCACTTGGGTTCAGTTAGAGACCAATGCCTCGCACCCATGCGCGTACAGTACAAGAGAAACGCTCATCGCTCGGCCCCTGACCACCCACCGTAATCGGGAACTCCCCAAAATTTTCCTCGCCTTCGCTTCTACCATGGTTTTTTCTGTCATGGACGGCCCAAAGAATGTCATGCAGCTGCATCTCCGGCCCGCCCAGGACGAAAAGCCCATTTTCTGTCATGATTTTTTGTCATAGAAGTAGGAGCCCACCACATCTATGATGATACCGGGTTTTGTCACAATTATCGTCATAGAAGTGTCATAAGTATGACAGAAAAAAAATGATTCGGCCCAAAATGTCACGAATGTGTCTTTTTTTGTAGTGCCTCCACCCATAGGAACTCGATGTAGCGCACAAGGTCGCTGCCGCACGTGCGGGCCTCCACCTCCGCCTCCCTCCTGTGGGCGGTGGTGGTGGAGCGGGTGATGATCCCGGCAGTCGACGGTGGGCTAGCAGCCACGGCAGACGACGATGGGGTGGCGGCCACGACCACCACCTCCTGCCTTCGGGCCGCATTGGCGGAGCGGGTGATCGCCATGGTGGCTGGTAGTGGGGTGATGGCCACGGTGGCGGAGCGGGTGATGGCCCTGGCTTTTGACGGAGCTGTGGCGGCAACGGTGGCCGGCAACAGCTGCTGATGGGCACTGGCGGCCGACCGTGTGGTGCGTGGTCTGCACAAACCCAACTGGGACGCCGTGCGCACTACACTACGCTGGGGACTGCGCCACCGCCATGGTGTAGCCTCCCAGCTGGAGCCGTGCTCTGATGACGGTGGAGTGGCTGAGCGACGACGCCGGTCTGGTGCCATTTTCGATTTTGGGAGAAGCAGACGAGATAAGCTACAGGGAGGGAGGGGAAAATGCGACGCATGGCTCGCCGGCCATGAGGGTTTATATAGTAGGCTGATAAGCATTGGGATTTTGGGGGATTTCACTGAGTCGGGCGGGAAGCTTGCGCGGGAACCTGCGCGGTTGTGCGGGAATGGGCTCAGCACCGTTTGGCCAAAAGAACGCCCCCGCGCGCTGCTCAAGCTTGCGCTCGAACCATCTGCGGTAGCAGGGTGACAAGATGTTTGAGAGAAGGACGAAAGGACACGTACACATATGTTTAAGAAAAAAACGTTTGTGATTTAGTTAACTATTGTACGCCCATCCTGGTTTATCAGTAGGATTTAATTAATAAAATACGGATGCATGTCGCCAAAGATTATATCATCGGATTCATATTTGAACATACTTTCCAGTTATATAATTTTTGTGACATGCATTATCATTTTGTTGGTTAAATTTTAGGTTATATACCGGCAAGCGTTTGCCCACAACACACATGATGCCGGCCTCTGCTCGACGTTAGGCTCCGCGGCGCGCTCTGCTCCCGTCCGTCGGCACACTCGGGTTGTGGATAGCTTTTCCTTGTGTGTTCAACTGCTATATGCATATATATGGTTGTTCTCCGTTGAGGCGACCGCGGAGCGCTCTGCTCGCATCCCTCCGCGCGTGCTCTGCTAGCGGTTGGGCCTGCGCACGATCATGTCGGGGCCTCATATGCATGTGGTTGCGCTGCGCGCATTGCCACACGATGCAGTTACGTTCGACACGATGGAGTTATGCGCTGCGAATTAGAACTGCCATCAGGACGTGCCGGCCGGCCTCCCCTTTAATTCTTGCGGCCATTATAACCTTAGTCTCTTCAACCTTTCGACCGCGCCCCACAACACAACAAGCACACCCACGACGGCACATAGAGAGGGGATGTCTAGCAGCACTCCAATGGAGTTCCGCGAGCATAAAGTGGAGACTCACGCGAGGGAGATGGATCTCATGGTGGTCTACACCATCGACCCGGCCGTGGTGGACGACTACATCAACACCATTGAGAAGTTGCTTGCTGGAGACAAGTAGAAGGTGGCCGGCATCGACCTCTAGTACACCACCAATAGTCCTAGCATAGATCAGAAGGTTGCCGTCACCCAGTTGTGCGTGCGCCATCAGGTCCTCATCTACCACTACTGCATGGCCAGAGAGCCTTGCGACCTTTCAACAGGTTTGTCAATAGCACCGACCACAAGTTCGCCACAATGGAAACCACTGACGATGTAAAAGGACTTAGTGTTACAGGCTTGGCCTGCCAGAACCTTGTCGAAATCCGTGATCACTACAGGGTCTGGGGCAACACGAAGGACTCCCTGGTTGAACTCGCCTCGGCCATCATCGACCCCTACTACGAAAAGATGAAGCAGGATGCCCAAAGAACAAATCTTGTATCCTGGAAAAGAGCCTGGATGGGGCGACTGGATGAACCTCACCTCAGGTTCCCGGCTAAGAATGTGTACACATGCTACGAGATGCACATGCGGATCGTTGACATGAGGAAGTGCCTCATTACCCAAATCGACAAGCCCGTATCGAGCCACAAGCAGAGCAAGCGTCACAAGAAGTAGATGATGATTAGATGATCGTTTATGCTAGTTAATCATGCATGTAATATATAGTTTACTTTATTGGTGTGTGGAAGTGTCATGTGTGTAGTAGCCACCTATGAAATTATGCATGTAGTAGTTTACTTTGGTGTGTGCAAATGCCATGGTTGTAGTAGCCACCTATGTAATTGGATGTTTAATTTGGTTAATCATGCATGTAATATATATGTTGTTGTTCTGTATGCAATCCCATCGCTCAACACACACGTCATATTAGCAGCAACCGTTTGTGTTATTATCAGTCTTCGCACAGATTTCTGATTACAGACCTGTTTACCACGTATCACACACATCTTGTTATATTGAACCATTTATGTTCTCTTGTCTCAACACAAACAGTTCTTCCGAGTGAACTGCATGCTGTATATCGCAGACACCTTGATCTGGCCGACCGTTTCTTTTGTGTTGCCTAATCACAAACAGTTCATCCTAGTGAACCCTATGCTGTGTATCGCACACGCCTTCATCTGGCTGCCTGTTTCTTTTGTTACTCCTCATCCCAAACAGTTAATTGAACTGAACCGTATGCCCTGCATCGCACATGCAACTAAAATCTGAACCGTGTTTTATGCATCCGTCATCGCAAATGTTTTGGACATTTTTGACGGTTCTCTGACACCACCGTTTGCGATTATTGCATTGCACACAGTTTCTCGAAGGGTCTCTGATCGTAGTGTCGCGTTAGCAGCATCCTACACTAGTGTTTATTCGAACCATGGGTGTTAGACCAACAATGGATACATGCCATGCGTCGGTTAAGCAATAAAGAGGCAACATTAATCATCAAAATAGAAAAACAATATACATGCCGCCACGCGACCTGTGTGCCGTGTGAGCAGGCGTGAGTTGACGGGACGCATGCGAGCAATCCGCCACACATGCAGGCCGGGAGGCGTGCGTGCATGTGTGTGAATTGATGGGATGTGTGCTTGCTGTGCAATGTCATTGGGAGGCGTACGAGTAGCTATGTGAAGTGACGGTAGGAATGCCACCAGTCCGGTGTGCAAGCTCATGGGGAGGAGAGCAAGCGGTTTGACCGCCGCCCGCCTCTCTCCCACTACGGACCCTCCCACTACTCCATATTAATGGTGCGCCTGAGCAGCAGCACCCCCCATCCTCGCCACACACACACACAATCCTCTCTCTCCACCTGCATCATTAATGCCACTCTCAGTCCTCAAAGCCGTCAGTGTATGAGGATGCCGCCGAAGCGCCCCATCGGAGGGAGTGGCGACGCCGGGGCTGTTGAAGCACCGGAGCACTGTGTGAAGATGGAGATAGAGGTTGTCGTTGCCGCCGATGAGGTATTGCTGCACCCTGACATCATCGATGGTGTCGTGCTACAACAGCCGGAGCCGAAGGTCTACACCGACTCTGGTGACGACTCCGGCGATGACTCCAACAACGACGGAGAACCGGTTAGTCATCTATACCCATTTATGTGTCAAATACATCCTAGGGTTTCTCTGGTTACTAATACCTCCCCATTTTTGGAATAGACATCCTATGGTTATGTTCTCCCAATCCATGAAATCTGAGTAAGTTTCGTTAGGTCTGTGTATTGTATTGATTGTTTGAATGGTAAAAGTGATAAGTGATTAGTGGTTTCATCTGTGCAAATGATTTATGCTAATAATCTAACTAGGGTTAGTGTCTGTGCTAATAATTCCTAGCCAGGTCTTGACAATTGATTTTGAATGACCTACATATATGTTTATGCCATTGTCTTCTTCAAGATTGGTTTGTACATAGACGATTGTGCTTAAAATCAAACCATAATCTATGGATATGTCTAAAAAATAGCCATAAATTCATAATCCTACTTTACAGCATGTAAACATTGATTTGATGCCAAATTTTGGCAACTGTCAAATGTTCGCTAGAGATTAGTTTGTATTCCAAATTTGATGCCACATTTTTTTACTATATGTATAGGTGCTATCTGACGATGTCGACAACGAGGATGGAGATGGTCAGAGGGGGTACAAGAGGCAAATCCTCAGGGTGCTTTATGCGGGAATACATAACAAGTATATTAGGACCTTGGACTAGGGCCATCGATGCCCATTTTGCGACCAAAAGCTTCATGAGGCATATCAAAGTGTTCTGGCGCATGCAAGAGGATGAGCCATTGGCTCCTTCAGGCAGAGGTATTCTCGTAGGGTGGCGCACGCCGCGTACGCTGAGTACCTGGAGAAGCTTCAGGATCGTGCTGATAGATGAGATGACATGTGGGACTGAACTATGTATGGCTATGTAGTGCCTTAATTATAAATGCGCTTGAGTATGCTTAATGACGACTGAACTATATACTTATGGTTGAACTATGCTTGTGTACACTTATTATCTATGCCCGAGTATATTTAATCTATGTTTACTTATGTCTAAATGTAGGATATGGATGCAATCAGTTCGGTTGATGGAATCTACCTCCGTCCTGGTTTATTGATCCCCTTTGTAATTTGTGTTAAATTTTGACCAAAGATTTAACTGACAAAATGTTAGTGCAGGTCAGCAAAATTATATCGTTGGATGCGTATTTGAACATAGTGTTCAATGACATAATTTTTTGGTGACATGCATAAACATTTGTTAGTTAAACCTTTGGTCAAAATTTGGCACAAATTACAAAGGGGACCACTAAACCAGGACGGAGGTAGTACATCAATCACACATGGTTCCCAAATTGGAACCGTGTGCAATGGCTTTCATTTTCCCAGTTATGTCAATCACACTCGGTTGGCTCTAGCAAACCATTGCCTCCGAAACTCCTTGTGGGACGAAAAACCCTCACTACCCAATTCAAAAAAGAAAAAAAAGCCTCACCATCCCCACATCACAAAACCCTCACCCCGCCCGCCAACCCCTCCGGTCCCCATTCACACCTGCACAAGCTCCTCCACGACTCTGCATGGCACAGCTTATCGCCGCAGAAACCACTTAGCTCGACGTTTGTCACTGCCGCCAGGCTACCGGCAAACCCCATTGCATTTGGCCACTTCCGCTTGCCGCTGCCTATCACCATCGACTTTCTCGACGCTGCTCACGGTCAACCCAGCTCCGCCCGATTGGGGAATCCGCCATATTGAGTTTTTTTAATCATGGACAACAAGGTAACTAATTTAATGAGATATTATCTCATCTCTTATCCCAGTTCAAATGCCTCCTTCAATTACCCGACCGAAATTGCCGTGAATTCATTTTTATTTGAGATGATTTGAGGGTTTTCTTTCATTCATAGAGTGTACAGTGTGCGGACGCATCAGGACTTCGCTGCCTCGACTAGACATCCATGGAGTTCCATCTCACCGTACCAGATGACTTGAGGATGCGCGTGGTATGTTTAATCTCACCTTAAATCGGTTGGCATGGCCTACTTTCCCGAACATATACTATATATTGCTACATTTGGATAAGAGGTGCCACACGCAACATATATGTCAAATGTTTTTTTCCTCTTCTTTGTATATTAGGCAAATTAATGATGTATTGTTCTTTCGATTACTCTCATATTTCCATGACATCATGGTTACCCTATCTATTTAGTTATAGATTTTTGTCCTTTGATTTCAACTACTGTACAGTTCTTTCAATTTCGCCCATATTTGCATGTTACCATATTCTTTAACAATCCTACCATTTTCTGCAGCACATCCCTCGCTATGCAACAACATCTGTACTACACTATGTCTCCCTTTACATAAATCAAGACTGCAGGGATGTCATACTGAACACAAACCATGGATTTACAATCGTTGCTTCTGTCAGACTTGATGAAGGTGGTCACTCCTATTTTTCCACGGGCCTTTGGACAGAAATTTCTAAGTTTTATGTACTGAAAGTTAGCATTAAAATTGCACTGCACATAAAAAAGAGGCTGGTCATGAGATATATGCTAACTTCCCCGATGATATTATCAGTTCAGACTTTGTTCGAAGTAAGTGTTCTTTTCAAGTATCTGCATATTGACTTACCCAGCAATATCAAAAGAATTGTGTAGTGTTTAAGCAATCAATTGTTATTCCATTTTCATACTCTGTTCCTACCTACTAACTTCTAGTTACCAATACACTTTTCTATTGCCCTGTTTTAACTAAATATTCCCTTTACTCCCACTTCTATCAGAAAGCGCCGCTGACGAGGAGACTCCAGAGGTGGAGAACGGGGCTGCCAACAAGCAGTGGCAGGTCGAGCAAGAATTGCAAGCGACTCCAGCAGGCCTAAACTTCATCAGCAGCCTCCCCGATGATATGTTGATAGTCATCATCTCCCTCCTCCCAATCAAATATGGGGCGCGAACAACCGTCCTTTCCCAGCGGTGGCACCCCCTATGGCACTCCACCCATCTCGACCTCATTGACACCCATGAGCTCTATCATGGCTATCCCAAAAGCTTGAATGCGTTCTCCCAAATCCTCGGCAGTCACCATGGCCCAACCAGAGGCCATAGAATGGGCAAGTTCCATTCCAATGGCAAGGACCAAGCCAAGCTTGGTGAGTGGTTCCAATCCCTCACCCTAGATCAGCTCGAGGAGCTCACTTTTCGGTGATGGGCATATGCGCTTGCTGCCAATGTCCACGCTCCGCTTCGCGCCCATGCTACACTCAAGTATCTTCGTCTTCAGGCGATCAATGGGTTGAGTAGCTTCCACATCACCTCCATGACTTTCCGAACTATTTATGTGTGTTGCTCGTGCTGCAACAAGACATCACAAAATGTGTACCACGGTATGTTCATTGAGGACACACCTTCACTTGAGAGATACTTGTAGTTGATCAAGAAGGTCCAACAAGAATCAATGTCATTTCTGCGCCGAAATTGACAGTGGTGGGCTACTCGTCTAGCAAATACTCCGAACTTGTTATTGGATCCACACCCCTTTAGGTACAACAGTCACCTTCTACCTCTCCTTCTTGAAATTAACATTATTTCTAATTTCAAAGATGTATGTTCGTCTGTCATCAAGAAAATGATTCTGACAAGCTTGACCCTGAATCTGTGCATAGTGAAGGTCTTGGCACTAGAATCTATCGGCCCCAACCTAGACCAAGTTGTCAGTTTCCTAAGATGCTTTCCGTGCCTGGAGAAGCTATATATCAAGGTGATGTTCCTTTCCTTTTAAATGTTAACCATAAGGGAGTTCAATCTTTGGCACCTTTTCCCAAGTTTACAACGACAATGTACTACGATTTCTGAAGGAATTTTGGAGGATTTCAGTACATACATATCCCCCCCCCATATTGGTTGTTGATCCATATGGTTACAATCCATAAGCATTTCTCCTTTGGATTCGTCTGTACTAGTATTCTTAGCAATTTTTTCATCCACTCCATCCTCTTGTGAAGAAGGCTACATTTTTCTAGATTGTAATCAAATGCCCATGTTAATCATGTCGGATCAAAGATGGCACGTTAGTGCATTTTACAAATCCTGCAAACCAAATAGGCCTGTAGTAGTGTTCAAAATTGAATGTAGGCACTGATATGTCTCCAACATATCTACTTTTCCAAACACTTTTGCCCTTGTTTTAGACTCTAACTTGCATGATTTGAATGGAACTAACCCGGACTAACGCTATTTTTCAGTAGAACTGCTATGGTGTTATTTTCGTGTAGAAATAAAAGTTCTCGGAATGACCTGAAAATCCACGGAGCAAATTTTTGGAATTAATAAAAAATTCTATCGAAAGAATCAGCATCAGGGGGCCCACACCTTGTCCACGAGGGTGCAGGGCATGCCTCCCTACCTCGTGGGCCCCCTGGGACTCCACCGACCTCAACCCCAACTCCATATTTTCACTTTCTGGGAGAAAAAATAATCAGAGAGAATGGTTCATCGCATTTTACGATATGGAGTCGTCGCCAAGCCCTGTTCTTCCTCGGGAGGGCTGATCTGGACTCTGTTCGGGGCTCCGGAGAGGGGAATCCGTCGCCATCATTGTCATCAACCATCCTCCATCACCAATTTCATGATGCTCACCACCATGCATGAGTAATTCCATCATAGGCTTGCTGGACGGTGACGGGTTGGATGTGATTTACCATGTAATCGAGTTAGTTTTGTTAGGGTTTGATCCCTAGTATCCATTATGTTCTAAGATTGATGTTGCTATGACTTTGCCATGCTTAATGCTTGTCACTAAGTCCCGAGTGCCATGATTTCAGATCTGAACCTATTATGTTTTCATGAATATATGTGAGTTCTTGATCCTATCTTGCAAGTCAATAGTCACCTACTATGAGTTATGTTCCGGCAACCCCGAAGTGACAATAATCGGGACCACTCTCGATGATGACATTAGTTGGAGGAGTTCATGTATTCACTAAGTGCTAATGCTTTGGTCCGGTACTTTATTAAAAGGAGGCCTTAATATCCTTTAGTTTCCAATAGGACCCCGCTTCCACGGGAGGGTAGGACAAAACATGTCATGCAAGTTCTTTTCCATAAGCACGCATGACTATATTCGGAATACATGCCTACATTACATTGATGAACTGGAGCTAGTTCTGTGTCACCCTATGTTATAACTGTTGCATGAGGAATCACATCCGACATAATTATCCATCACTGATCCATTGCCTACGAGCTTTTCACATATTGATATTTGCTTAGTTACTTCTCCGTTGCCACTGTCACCATTACTACAAAACTGCTACTGTTAGTTTTGCCACCGTTACCGTTACTTCCATACTACTTTGCTACTAAATACTTTGCTGCAGATATTAAGTCTTTCAGGTGTGGTTGAATTAACAACTCAACTACTAATACTTGAGAATATTCTTTGGCTCCCCTTGTGTCGAATCAATAAATTTGGGTTGAATACTCTACCCTCGAAAACTGTTGCGATCCCCTATACTTGTGGGTTATCAAGAATATTTTCTGGCGCTGTTGTCGGGGAGCATAGCTTTATTCTTTGAGTCACTTGGGATTTATATCTGTTGATCACTATGAGGAACTTGAAAGATGAAAGAACCAAGATTTTTCCCTCAACTACGAGGGGAGGTAAGGAACTGCCATCTACCTCTGCACTTGATTCATCTTTTGTTTTGCGTAAACTTATGACACCTGCACCTGCTATTGATTCTGATATGTCGCATGTTATTGATGATGCCACTTATGCTATGCATGATGCTTATGATGAAACTACTTCTATGTTTGATACTACTGTGCCATTAGGTGAATTTCTTGATGAACAACTTGCTAGGTTAGAGAGAATGAAATTATTGAACTGATAATATTGATGAAAGTGATGATGAAGATTCTCCCCCTAGATATGAGTTGCCTGATGTTCCTGAGGGTTATGTTATGGATGAAGAAAGTGCTAGAGATCTTTTTTCTTGCAAAGATAGATATGATCTTAAGAAACTGTTCGCTAAGCTGAAAGAAAAGTCTCTGAATTCTAGAATGAAATATGACCCTGCTTTTGCTACTTCACCTATCTGCATTTCTGATAAGGATAATGATTTCTCTGTCAATCCTGAGTTAATTACGTTGGTTGAATCTGATCCTTTCTATGGCTATGAATCTAAAACTATTGTGGCACATCTTACTAAATTGAATGATATAGCCACGCTATTTACTCATGAGGAAAAAAAATTCTTTATTACTATATCCTTAAATTGTTTCCATCTCATTAAAGGGTGATGCTAAAATATGGTTTAATTCTCTTGCTCCTGGTTGTGTGCGTAGTCCCCAGGATATGATTTATTACTTCTCTGCTAAATATTTCCCCGCTAATAAGAAACAAGATGCCTTAAGGGAAATATATAATTTTGTGCAAATTGAAGAAGAGAGTCTCCCACAAGCTTGGGGGGGGGGGCTTCTCCAATTACTTAATGCTTTGCTTGATCATCCTCTCAAGAAAAATGAAATACTTGATATCTTTTATAATGGACTAATCGATGCTTCCAGAGACCACCTGGATAGTTGTGCTGGTTGTGTTCTCAGGGAAAGAACTGTTGAGCAAGCTGAGTTGCTATTGAATAATATATTGAGTAATGATAATGATTGGACACTTCCTGAACCAACTCCTAAACCAACTCTGAAGAAAAGGGTTATTCTATTTCTCAGTCCTGAAGATATGCAAGAGGCAAAGAAATCTATGAAAGAAAAGGTATTAAACCTGAAGATGTTAAGAATTTACCACCTATTGAAGAAATACATGGTCTTGATAACCCGACACAGGTAGTAAAGGTAAATTATCTCTATAGATTTGATGAAGGTGATATCCCTTGTTATAAGTCTACTAGCCAATGCTTGGACGAGTTTGATAATTTTACTGTTAAACAAGAAAACTTCAATGCTTATGTTGGTAGACAATTGAAACGTAATGCTTATATGATTGAACACTTGAGTGATTATATGTCTAGAGTTAAAGGTGACCTTAAACTTATTAGTAAACATGCATCCATGGTTACCACTCAAGTGGAGCAAGTGCTCAAAGCACAAGATGATTTGCTCAATGAATTAAACAGTAAGAAAAATGATAATGTTGTTAGAGTTATGACTAGAGGTGGTAGAATGACTCAGGAACCTTTGTATCCCGAGGGCCACCCTAAGAGAGTTGAGCAAGATTCTCAGAGAACTAATGTTGAGGCACCTAGTCCTTCTAAGAAAAAGAAAAAGAAAAATGATAGGACTTTGCATGTTTCTAGTGAACCTATTATAGACACACCTGAGAACCCCAATGATATTTCTATTTCTGATGCTGAAACCCAATGTGGTAATGAACATGAACCTAGTGATAATGTTAATGATGATGTTCATGTTGATGCTCAACCTAGTAATAAGAATGATGTAGAAATTGAACCTATTGTTGATCATGATATCCCACAATCAAAGAATCAACGTTATGATAAGAGAGACTTTGTTGCTAGGAAGCATGGTAAAGAAAGAGAACCATGGGTTCAGAAACCCATGACTTTTCCTCCTAAGCCATCCAAGAAAAAGGATGATGAGGATTTTGAGCGCTTTGTTGAAATGATTAGACCCATCTTTTTGCGTATGCGTTTGAATGATATGCTTAAAATGAATCCTTATGCTAAGTACATGAAAGATATTGTTACAAATAAAAGAAAGATACTAGAAGTTGAACTTTCTACCATGCTTGCTAATGACACTATTAAGGGTGGAATACCAAAGAAACTAGGAGATCCAGGAGTACCAACTGTACCATGCTCCATTAAAAGAAACTATATTAAAACTACTTTATGTGATCTTGGAGCTGGTGTTAGCGTTATGCCTCTCTCTTTATATCGTAGACTTGATTTGAATAAGTTGACACCTACTAAAATCTCTTTGCAAATGGCTTATAAATCAACTGATATACCTGTCGGTGTTTGTGAGGATGTGCCTGTTGTGGTTGCAAACGTTACTATTTTAACAGAATTTGTTATTCTTCATATTCCCGAGGACGATAGTATGTCGATTATCCTTGGTAGACCTTTTCTAAATACTGCAGGGGCTGTTATTGATTGCAACAAAGGCAATGTCACTTTTCATGTTAATGGTAATGAGCATACGGTACACTTTTCAAAGAAACAACTGTCGGCGTTCTGGATATGGGGGTATCCAGCCATGCCTGCCTACGACCCACCATGTGGCTCCATCAACGGCCTGGTACGGCCCAGCTTCAACATCAACAGATCAAGACCCTCGCGAGGGGCCAAGCCTCGCTAGGCGGACGACGCCAAGACCCCTGAAGGGATCGGCCTCCTAAGGCTGGCTCCCAAGGGGCGGAGAGTTCAATGCAAGGTTTAACTCATGGGGCTCAGCTGATGTGAGGCATGACGACCAAGGCCAGGCGGGTGCTAGGCGGGCGCAGAGCACATGTTTCCTCTTTGGTGAAAGGGAGGCAAGCCGCAGGCGCGGAGTCCTGAGGAATCAGCTAAAGGTTTCCATTCTGGTGCAACAAGACCAAGACCGCCAGGACGGCAAGATGGAGGTCATCACTGAGCCCACCGCAGCATCACGACCAGAATCTTTTCGCAGGCGAAGACTACTTTTGTCAGGATAAGCTATACTGCTTGTCCCCTTTCAAATCCGGCCGTTGTGGGATCCCTTCCCGCCAACATTTGGGAAGAGGACCAAGGCCACTATAGATAGGACTTGGCCACCACCATAGAGGGGGATCAGATCCATTCTCACCGGACCACCTCACCAGCTCTCTTGAGCTCTAGAACACGTCGCCTCCTGAGGCCAGTTCATCCATTGTACTAGTTCATCCTCATCCCCCCGAGGCAATCCACCAAAACACTGGAGTAGGGTATTGCCGCAAGGTGGCCCGAACCAGGATAACCTGATGTGTCTCTTTGTATCTTCGAGCTCATCGCGCTAGGCTTAGGAGAGTCGCGAGTAGGCAGTCTGGGTAGGTTGAGATCTCCGCACACACCCCAGAGTTTGAACCTCTTAAGGGTTTGCGGAACCTGTAATCCGACATTTGGCGCGCCAGGTAGGGGTGCGTCGGATCTTCTCTTCCGTCGATCGATCCACCGCCACTCCGACACCTCCATGGCCGACACCCCAAGGGTGCATGTCGAACACTGGGTGGTTTGGGCCTCCACGACGACGCCCGCCGGCGAGGAGGATCTCCACTCTGCCCTGCTCGCGGCCCGCACTCTGCTTGGAGCAACCGGCCATGGGGAGCGCGGGGCGTAGCCTTCCCTACTGGCGCCGCGCCACAACCGCGCCGCCACGCGATCTGCAAACTACGTACAGCAACCGCACCGCACACATGCAGGGAACAAGCAAACATGCGGGCTGCGGTCATCATGGCTCGAGAGCTCCTGAGGTGCGGGCTGCTGGAAAGATGCCGCGACCCCCTGCTGGAACGGGTCGCCGAGCTACTGGATGCAGCGTGCAGGGAGGCAACGCCATTCTGCACCTTGCCCACATCGCAGGCAATGGTAGGGGTGCGCGCCCGTCCATGACACAACCGTGCGCCCCCTCCCAGGGCCCCCAAAGAACCTCTCAACACCAACCAGCTTCGCGGAGCAGCCCGCACCCCTCCGAACGTGACACCTCAGCATGGGGCTACTCCGGGCAGCATCACCAAGGGCCGCACTGGAGCGTCGGCCCCTGGGCGGCAGGACCAGATGGCGATTGAAGGAAGCGGGAATGTGAGGCAGCCAGGCGGCGTTTCTGGTGCGGCCAGCTCGGAAGCCTACATCCCCATCGTGATGGATCCAAGGCACGCACTTGGAGAGGGCCCCAGCCGATCCCTCATGCCAGGCTGGGCGCTGAACATACACGAAGTCGAGCTCTCCTTCGAGCCGCCACCAACCCCTGCCAACATCTCCAACAGCGACAACCTCTGGGTATAGCTAACACCGCAGGGGCACACTTATACTGACCATGGATCGCAGGTGAACCAGGGCGCAACTACCACCAAGACTCTGAGGAAGGCGGATCCCCCGCAGGAACGTGAAGGACATTGGGAGCAGCGCGGGGGGAGCCCAGTGGCAGGGCCTTCCTCGCGCTACATGGAGCAGGGCCCTACCTGGAGGTAGGTTCCCTGTCAGGGAAGGCGCCGGGGATCCGTTCCCCCCGGCAGGGTACCTACGGTCGCCGAGGATGCCTCCAGCGTCCCCCTTGCCCCTTGGTCTTGTCCTGGTTTCTGGTCTCCCCAACGGTGGTCGGGGGCGGCGCACGGCGGGGTCCTGATACGTCCATTTTGCATCATGCTTTTATATCAATATTTATTGCATTATGGGTTGTTATTACATGTTATATATCAATACTTATGGCTATTCTCTCTTATTTTGTAAGGTTTACCATGAAGAGGGGGAATGCCGGCAGCTGGAATTCTGGCTGAAAAGGGAGTAAACATAGGAAACCTGTTCTGCATTGCTCCAAAAGACCCGAGACTCCACAAAACTTATTATTGGAATTAATAAGAATTATTGAGCGGACCCCTGTCTCCTGGGCCCCCTAGTGGCCTCCCGATGTCTTTCTTCTGCTATATGAAGGGTTTTATCCTGGAAAAAATCATGGGCAAGCTTACGAGACAAAACTCCTCCGCCACGAGGCGGAACCTTGGCCGAACCAATCTAGAGCTCCGGCAGAGCTGTTCTACCGGGGTCACTTCCCTCCGGGAGGGGGAAATCATCACCATCGTCATCACCAACGATCCTCTCATTGGGAGGGGGTCAATCTCCATCAACATCTTCACCAGCACCATCTCCTCTCAAACCCTAGTTCATCTCTTGTATCCAATCTTGTATCCAAAACCACAAATTGGTACCTGTGGGTTGTTAGTAGTGTTGATTACTCCTTGTAGTTGATACTTATTGGTTTACTTGGTGGAAGATCATATGTTCAGATCCTTAATGCATATTATTACACCTCTGATTATGAACATGAATATGCTTTGTGAGTAGTTACGTTTGTTCCTGAGGACATGGGTGAAGTCTTGCTATTAGTAGTCATGTGATTTTGGTATTCGTTTGATATTTTGATAAGATGTATGTTGTCTTTCCTATAGTGGTGTCATGTGAACGTCGACTACATGACACTTCACCATTATTAGGGCCTAGAGGAAGGCATTGGGAAGTAATAAGTACATGATGGGTTGCTAGAGTGACAGAAGCTTAAACCCTAGTTTATGCATTGCTTCGTAAGGGGCTGATTTGGATCCAAACGTTTAATGTTGTGGTTAGGTTTACCTTAATACTCTTGTTGTAGTTGTGGATGCTTGCAATAGGGGTTAATCATAAGTGGGATGCTTGTCCAAGTAAGGGCAGTACCCAAGCACCGGTCCACCCATATATCAAATTATCAAAGTAACGAACGCGAATCATATGAGTGTGATGAAACTAGCTTGACGATAATTCCCATGTGTCCTCGGGAGTGCTTTTCTCATTATAAGACATTGTCTAGGCTTGTCCTTTGCTACAAAAAGGATTGGGCCACCTTTCTGCACCTTATTTACTTTTATTGCTTGTTACTCTTTACAATTTATCTTATCACGAAACTATCTATTACCCACAATTTCAGTGCTTGCAGAGAAAACCTTACTGGAAAACGCTTATCATTTCCTTATGCTCCTCGTTGGGTTCGACACTCTTACTTATTGAAAGGACTACGATAGATCCCCTACACTTGTGGGTCATCAAGACTCTTTTCTGGCGCTGTTGCCGGGGAGTGTAGCGCTTTTGGTGAGTGGAACTTGGTAAGGAAACATTTATATAGTGTGCTGAAATTTTCTGTTACTTGTTACTATGGAAACTAATCCTTTGAGAGGCTTGTTCGGGGTATCTTCACCCCAACCAGAAGAGCAAAGAGTTTCTCCTCAACCTAGTGAACTTTATGAAAATATTTATTTTGAGATTCCTTCGGGTATGATAGAGAAACATTGCATCCCGATTTACGCCTTATCTTTGTGGATGAAGTTTGTGGATTATTTAAGCTTGCAGGTATTCCCGATGATGTTGTCAAAAGGAAGGTCTTCCCTTTATATTTGAAGGGAGATTCATTGACATGGTATAGGCTATGTGATGATACGAGATCTTGGAATTATAAATGATTGTAGTTGGAATTTCACTAGAAGTTCTATCCTATGCATCTTGTTCATCATGATCGTAATTACATATATAATTTCTGGCCTTGCGAAGGAGAAAGCATCGCTCAAGCTTGGGGGAGGCTTAAGTCAATGTTATATTCATGCCCCAAACATGAGCTTTCCAGAGACATGATTATTCAAATTTTTTATGCTTGGCTTTCTATCAATAATCGCACCATGCTCGATACTTCCTGTGTTGGCTCTTATATGCTGAAGACTATTGAATTCAAATGGGACTTATTGGAAAGAATTAAACGCAACTCTGAAGATTGGGGTTTCGACGATGGTAAGGAGTCAGGTATGACACCTTTGATTGTGTTAAATCTTTTATGGATATCGATGTTTTTCTTGGATTTAGCGCTAAATATGGACTTGACTCTGAGATAGTAGCTACTTTTTGTGAATCTTTCGCTACTCACATTGATCTCTCTAAGGAGAAGTGGATTAAATATAATCCTCCCGTTGAAGTAAAAGTAGTTGCACCTATTAAAGTTGAGGAAAAGATTATTACTTATAGTGATCCTATTATTCCTACTACTTATGTTGAGAAACCACCTTTTCCTGTTAGGATAAAGGATCATGCTAAAACTTCGACTGTTGTTCGTAAGAGTAATACTAGAACTTATACACCTCCTGAGAAAGTTAAAGTTGAACCTAGTATTGCTATGGTTAAAGATCTCTTGGATGATAATTTAGATGGGCATGTAATCCACTTTTGTGGTGAAACTGCTAATATTGCAAAACCAGATGCTAAGATACATAGACCTGTTATAGGCATGCCTGTTATTTCTGTTAAAATAGGAGATCATTGTTATCATGGCTTATGTGATATGGGTACTAGCGCTAGTGCAATACCCTATGATTTATATAAAGAAATTATGCATGACATCACACCTGTTGAGTTAGAAGATATTGATGTTACTATCAAGCTTGCTAATAGAGATACTATTTCACCAATTGGGATTGTTAGAGATGTTTGTTGGATCGTGGGTTCTAGAAGACCCTTGAGGTTCAAACTCAGGGGTGCGCGCGAAGATATCTCCTCTACCAACTCACGTCTCGTCGCCTTGCAAAGGATCTAGGCTACACGATGAACAACACAAGGGACGCAAGGATTATACTGGTTCAGGCCACCATTGTGGTGTAATACCCTACTCCAGTGTGTGGTGTGGTGGATTGCCTCTAGGGATGATGATGAATAGTACAGAGGAAGAATAGCCTCGCGAGGGTTGTTCTTGTGGTGGTGTTGTCCCTTTGGAGGGGTCGATTCCTGATTGCCAGATTTCCAGATGCCTCTATACTATGGTGGCTAGTCCTATATATAGAGCGAGAGGCCCTGGTCCTCTTCCCAAATATTGAGCGGGAAGGAAACCAACAATTGGCCATTTTTAAGGGGAACATCTAGTACACTTATCCTGACTAAAGTCGGTCCTAGCCTGTCAAAGGCTCTGACGATGACGCCGTCCTGGGCTCCACAATGACCTCCTTCCGACCGTTCCTCTGGTATTGGTCTTGTTGCACCAAAATGGTTGCCTTTGCCTGATGCCTTGGCCTGTGCTTGCTCCCTTTGCACCAAAAGGGAAACAAGGACACTGCGCAGGCCGGCGCCTGCCTGGCACCCGCCTAGCCTCGATCGTCATGGCTTGCATCACGGGCACCTCGCGAGGTACCCCGCCTTGATCTCTCCGCCTCCTCGTGAGCCAGCCTAACAAGGCTACTCCTGAGGAAGCTTCTCGTCGTCCGCCCCGCGAGGCTCGGTCCCTCGCGAGGGTCTTGAGCCTGAGTCGATGAAGATGGGACGTACTGGGCCATTGCTTGAGCCACGCCGCAGGCCGCAGGCAGGCAAGTCTAGGGACCCTCGTTCCCAGAATGTCGACAGTAGCCCCTGGGCCCAAGGCGCGCCCGAACTTGGCTTAGAAGAGAAGCGAAGGGGCAAGTGCGAAGCACCGCGGGCCCCAACAGCCTGTGGCCTTGGGCGCCGCGTGGCGGTTGATTGGACATGGGCATCTCCGCTTCCCCACGATGCCTCATTATGCACCCGGCTAGGCGGACCCGTGGTTGCACACATCCATTCCCCTTTCACCGTTCTTGCGCTTCCTACCCTTCCTTCTTCCTTGAGCTCCAACTCCTGCCTCCAATCCAACTCGGACTCTTCCCCCTTTTTGTTGCCATGGAGCCAAAAAAGAAGGAAAGGGGAAAGAAGCCCGCGCCTTCGCACCGCTCGCCTTCGGCGGCGGCCCCTGCCATTGGCCGGTCAATCATACTCAACCCTGAAGCTTTGGGCAAGGTCTGCTCCGCTCTTGCCTCCATATTCAATGAGTGCGGGAGAGCGACGGTCTGGCCCGCGTCTCACTCCTCCTTCGACAGGTGAGGGAGTCCTGTATTAGGGGGTGCCCAGATGGCCGGACTAAGACATTTGGCCGGACTCCCGGACTATGAAGATACAAGATTGAAGACTCCGTCCCGTGTCCGGATGGGACTTTCCTTGGCATGGAAGGCAAGCTTGGTGATACGATATGAAGATCTCCTCCCATTGTAACCGACTCTGTGTAACCCTAGCCCTCTCCGGTGTCCATATAAACTGGAGAGTTTTAGTCCGTAGGACGAACAACAATCATACCATAGGCTAGATTCTAGGGTTTAGCCACTCCGATCTCGTGGTAGATCTACTCTTGTACTACCCATATCATCAATATTAATCAAGAAGGAGTAGGGTTTTACCTCCATCGAGAGGGCCCGAACCTGGGTAAAAACATCGTGTCCCTTGTCTCCTGTTACCATCCACCTAGATGCACAGTTCGGGACCCCCTACCCGAGATCCGCCGGTTTTGACACCGACATTGGTGCTCTCGTTGAGAGTTCCTCTGTGTCGTCGCCTTTAGGCCCGATGGCTTCTTCGCTCATCAATCACGACATGGTCTGAGATGAGATCTTTCTCCCCGGACAGATCTTCGTATTCGGCGGCTTCACACTGCGGGCCGACTCGTTTGGCCATCTGGAGCAAATCGAATGCTACGCCCCTGGCCATCAGGTCAGGTTTGAAAGCTTAAACTACACGTCCGACATCCGCGGAGGCTTGATCTTCGACGGATTTGGGCCACGACCGGGCGTGCCACACTGTCTCGAAGGGCATGATCTAGCTCTACCGCCGGACAGCGACCAGAGCGCCTCTCAGGTGCTCACTCCGACCATTAGTTCGGAGCCGATTGTGCTAGCCAGGGACGGACGGTTGGATGCCGCCCCAGGAGCCGCAATCTCTGCGGCGATAGAGCCGAATACCTGCCAAGTCCTTTGCAAGGCCGGTAATTCCAAGGTGCCGGACTCTGAATATTCTGCACCCCTTTCAATCGAACCCGATCGGGCTTCGATCATGGAGTTCACCGCCGCGGACGTCTTTCAGCACTCGCCCTTTGGTGATATCCTAAATTCCCTAAAGTCCCTCTCTTTGTTGAAAGAACCCCGGCCGGACTACGGTCGGGGCGGTTAGGATGCGGACGACGAAGTTCGAAGCCCACCCACCACCCACTTGATAGCCACTGTCGAAGATATAACCGACATGCTCGATTTCGACTCCAAAGATATCGACGGTATGAACGCTGATAAAGGAGACGATCAAGAACCAGCACCTATAGGGCTCCGGAAAACCACCTCATCATACGATGTATGCATGGTGGACACACACAACAGAAACGACAACGAGGACCAAAAGTATGCGGCCAGGGATCGCTCCCCCGAAAAATAATCAAAGCGGCGGCGTAAGCGCAAGGCCAAGCCCCACCTCGACAAAAACCCAGCCATAGAGCAGGGTGACTCAACGGACAATGAACATGCCGTCGAGCATCCGTCCAAGCAGGGCGGACAATCCGAACAACCAATCCCCGGGAAGGATAATAGCCCGGACGACCTCACACCAGACAAATTGCTGGAACATCAGAACCTCCACCAAAGGCTCATCGCCACTGCACGTAGCCTGAAAAAGCAGAAGCGGAGGCTCAAGACAGCTGAGGATGCACTCAGGATCAGATGGGGCAAAGTACTCAATACCGCACACAAGTACGGCAGTAGTCGCCACACAAAGATCTATCCGAAGCAGAAATTACTACCGGAATTTGACAAAGAGGCCATAAAGCCCCCACAGTCAAAAAATAAGGAAGCCACAAGGTCGGATAGACGACCCTACGATCAATCTCATGCGTCAAAGGACGCCGCACTCAATATAGCGCGCGATCCGTCCAAGAATTTGCATCAAAAAACTGGCCCTACCAGATCCATCTATAGGCCAGGAAAGCAAGCTCCAATGAGTGATGCAACGCAAAAATACCCAAAAATCGCGGCATGCCTAAATACAAGGGCGCTGCACACCCCCTATGTTTTACCGATGAGGTGCTGGATCATGAATTCCCAGCCGGATTCAAGCCAGTGAACATAGAACCATACGACGGAACAACAGACCCTGGAGTCTGGATCGAGGACTACATCCTCCACATACACATGGCCAGAGGAGATGACCTCCACGCCATAAAATACTTACCCCTTAAGCTCAAAGGGCCAGCCCGGCATTGGCTTAAAAGCCTTCCCGAAAACACCATGGGAAGTTGGGCAGTGCTTGAGGATGCTTTTCGGGCAAATTTTCAAGGGACCTATGTCCGGCCCCTGGATGCAGATGATCTGAGTCATATAACTCAGCAGCCCGAAGAGTCAGCGCAGAAGCTGTGGAACAGATTCCTTATCAAAAAGAATCAGATAGTCGATTGTCCGGACGCAGAGGCCCTAGAAGCTTTCAAACATAGCATCCGAGACGAATGGCTCGCCAGACACCTCGGCCAAGAAAAGACGCGAACAATGGCCACGTTAACAAGCCTCATGACCCACTTCTGTGCAGGAGAGGATAGCTGGTTGGCAAGAAGCAGCACCAGCGACCCGAATACGTCCAAACTCAGAGATGGGAACGGGAAGCCGCGTCGTAACAAAGAACCACGCCGGATAAAGGACAATAGCCCGATGAGCATGGCAGTAAACGCCGGATTCAAAAGCTCTCGGCAAAATCAGAAAAAGATGCCCCCCAAAGACGATAGGGACGAGCTATCCAACCTCAACAAAATTTTGGACAAAGTATGTCAAATCCACATCACTCCGGGGAGACCTGCAAACCATACCCATAGAGATTGTTCGGTCTTTAAGCAGTCTGGCAAGCTCAACGCCGAACACAAGGGGCTCAACACACCAAGCGAAGATGATAATGCACCCCACGAGCAGATCACCGGAGAACAAAAGAAGTTCCCACAAGAAGTAAAGACAGTAAATCTACTTCATGTGACGAAGGGGAAGAATAGAATGGCACCTACAACGACACGCACCATACAACCAGCCCCGGAGGAGCAACCCCACTGGTTGTTACAACCAATCACCTTTGATCATCTAGATTACTCTAGAGGAGACCAGAACGCAGGCTGGACTGCCTTGGTCTTAAATCCAATCATTAACGAACTCCAATTTACAAACACCTTTATGGACGGCGGCAGCGACTTGAACCTGTTATATCAGGACACAGTTCGCAAGCTCGGGGTAAACCCAGTCGCAATCCACCTCGGCAACACTTCCTTTCAAGGAGTAACGCTAGGTTCGGATACCCCAAGTATGGGTTCCCTTACGTTAGAAGTCACGTTCGGATCACCCGACAACTTCCAAAGTGAAAAGCTAACATGCCACATCGCCCAATTCGTAAGTCGCTATCAAGTGCTACTGGGACGTGAAGCTTTCGCCCGCTTTAACGCAATACCGCACTACGCATCCCTTACACTTAAAATGCCCGGTCCAAAGGGCATCATCTCATTACAAGGGAACATAAATTGACCCCCAAAGTACGGGCAGGGGTGCGGTTGCCTAGACAGCCGCCCACAAACCCAGCCCTACTATCCCGGACACGCCTCGACGAGTCCAGCGTCAATATGCTTAAATTACCGCATACCCTCGTGCAAGGGCCTCCGTGTGCTCACGCCCGGAGACAATACGGCCCAACTCTTGCTCCAACTATATTTTGTTTATTTCGATATAGATTTCTCGCACGCTTATTTTTTACTAAGTTCCTCTCTTTGGCAGACGAGCATCTTGCTACGCCCGTCCAGGATACGGCATGACGGAGACATAGGCGTAGACGTGCAGCAGGGACCCGTTCCAAGGATTCTTTTCAGATTAAGACCCCGCGTAAACCTTTTTTACTGTCTCTTGTTGATAACATCCCCCGGTTTTCTCTATAGCCGAGGAGGAGGCTGGCGTCTTGGCATGTGGCCACGCCAGAATTTTTGCACATACCTGGACACTAGGGGCTTTTTTACCAAGGGCTCTATTTCGGCCTGTCTTCATAAAGACCGAACACCTTAGGGACTGTTCGGCGTCGCGAGTTTGGCCCTATATGCATCAGCTCCGAATCATGTCTTTGGTCAAATGTTGGGTTTTCCCGGCTCCTGTGTTTTGCTGCCTTACGTTTCGTTATATCGGCTAACGCGGCACCAGGAGAACTACTGCGATTGTGCCGCGGTTCGGCCGGGTGAGCACCTCAGTAGAGAAAGCCGAAAACTGACTGTCATGATATAGCGAGAGACTGGTCAACCACTCGATGACTTTCGGAATCTTTAGGATTCCCCCGCATTAACGAAGGGCCGCTTCCCGGTCAGGCACACTCGCGCCCCGAATTCGGGCGAGCACGGTGCCCCTAGGGGCTATTCAGTAGTCCCACTGTCAAACTCCTATGGCTAAGTGAAAGTGATAAAGCATTATAGTCTGGTTGCCTAGTTCGCCGCGCCACCACCTCCTTTATAGGACCAAGACGTTGGATTAAGTGTGAACAGGCGCCTTTTTGCAAACTCCCCCGCATTCTATGCGTGGGGGCTGAAGCCAACGACTGCCATCTTTCAGGTTATATACAAATATATACATTAAACGGCCGCACATGAGGCATCATGATTCTTGCAAGCACAAGTATAAAAAAACTTTTTTCATAAAAACACAATTCATTTTACAAATAGTATAAGCTATTCGAACACAACATCCTTCGAGCACTGCGACTCTATTATACGAGCGCCAGGAAGAACTTCCTCAAAATAGTGCTTGGCAGGTACTCGGCTTTCGTCCGAATCTTGGGACGCAACAATACTGACCTTCATATCTGTCCAGTATGTCTTGACACGGGCAAGACCCATCTGTGCGCCCTCTATGCACGCCGACCTCTTCATTGCATCAGCATGCGGCACCGAACCAAGAAATTGCTGCACCAAGCCAAAATAACTCTTCGGCTCTGGCTTCTCCGGCCACAGACGACTCGCAACATATTTCATGGCGAGTCCGGATAATCTGTTCAGCTCTGCCCAGGCGGCTAAATGGTCGGAGACAGACAGTGGGCGTTCTGGATTGTGGTACTGCGACCAAAAAAGCTCTTCCAATTTATGGTCACCTCGGCTGCGGAAGTGTTCGGTCGCGTCCGCCGCACTTGCGGCCAAATCCAGATAAGCGCTGTCCGAACTCCACTGCCGGTCTAATGGAGCATACTTGGGGTCTCCGAACTTCATCTGCAGCATATAAGGCTTTCCAGCCGTGATATCTCCGGCCTGACACAGCTCCTCCTTCATCGCTCTCATGGCAGAGCGAGTATCCTTGGCTTCGGCAGTGATCTTTTGAAGATCCTTCTGAGCCGCCCTATCTTCTTGTTCAAGCAATCTACAGCGGTCAGTAGCATCCCTAAATTTTATGGCCATCTCAGCCATTTCCTTCTTGCTCTCGCAGTGAGCAGCCTGTTCGGCTTTTAGCTTTTCAGCCGCTTTAACGGCAGCCACATCACTTTTCCTTGCTTGCTCCTTGGCTCGGGCGAGTTCCGCCCGAAGGTTCTCCACGGCAGCAGCACCATCTACATCAAGTATATATATATAAGGCCTGAGCATCAAGCTCCTATTACTGGGTGTCTTTTGAACATACCTTGAGCCTCGTCTAGCCGCTTATTTACAAGCGCGATGTCGACATCTGCTACATCAAGTTGCCGCTTTAGTTCGGCAGATTCATCAGTCCGGCTAGCCACCGAATGCCTTGCCACCTTCATGGAATAGGCGACATATTATACCTGGGATTATGATCCTCTGTGCGCCGTCACTCGTGACGACACACAGAGTCTCAGGGGCTACTATTCATACAGGGCACATTTAATATGCGGCTCTACCAAAAGGTACGCCTTTTTACATACCTCAAAGCCTGTTAGTAAACTCCTGGAAGCTTCGTACAATCTGCTTTCTGCGGATGAAATCCTTCCAATCACCGTATCCATCAACATACGATGTTCTTCTGAGATGGATGCCCTACCAAGCAGATCCTTCAACACCTCCGCCGGCGCGCAAGAGGGAGCCGGACTAGTCTAATGTCCTTTCCCAGGGTCCGGACTTGAAAAAGCCCTCCGGGACGATACCTCGGGGTCGCCAGCCTCGTAAGACGGGGGAACAAGGGGAGACGTTTCGCTCTCTATCATCTCTGGATGAAGATCCCCTGAAGATGAGCTCTGCTGAGAAGGGTTGAGATCCGAACTGCAAGATAATGCTTCGGTTATTTTCCTCAGGAATAAAACATGAATGTGATTCATTATGGAACCCCTCCCCTCACTTACGCCTCAGGGGAGAGCGGGTCCCCTTTAGGGGGCGATTCGGCTGAAGCGTTCTCCGGTGCCGAACCCTCTGACGAAGATTTCTTTCCCCGTTCTGAGGTTATCACCTCCGGGTGTTCAGAGGCAGTCCTTTTCTTTCCCTGATCGGGAGAATTTTCGATTCTTCCCTTCCTAACGGCCTCCTTCGTGGAGGCAGTAGCTCCTTGGTTCCCCCCTTCACCTTCCGCCAATGGCGCGACCTCCAGCATCCTGGTCAGCATGGGATTCGGCACGGTCTCGGGGAGGGGGGCTGGACACCTGATAAGCTTTGCCTTCGCTATCCACTCCTGTTCAAAGGGCAACTCTGCTAAAGGGTAAATTTGATAAAAATATGGATGGTATGTGCAAATACGGGGCTACTTACTTTAGCATCTGGGCGGTTGCAGCTCAGACCAGCGTCCTTGGACAAATCCGGACACCTTGTTTGCGATCCGAAGAACAATTTGTACATCTCCATGGGTGTCATTCCCATGAAGTGTTGTAGGGCCCGTGGTCCCTCAGGATTGAACTCCCACAGGCGGAGAGGTCGACGTTTGCAGGGTAGTGTGCGGCGAATCACCATGACTTGCGCCACCACGGTCAGATTGATATCTCTTTCTAGGATATCTCGAATACGGCCCTGCAGCAAGGGCACGTCTTTTGGCGGCCCCCAGATAAGTCCTTCATTAAGCCATGATGCCAGCCGTGGTGGGCGACCCGAGCGAAAAGTAGGCAGTGCCACCCATGTGGTGCCCCTAGGGGCTGTGATGTAAAACCAGTCCCGTTGCCATAAGCCGAGCTCCTCTTGAAAAGAGCCTTCGGGCCATGGAGCATCGTCCATCTTGCTTATTATGGCCCCTCCGCACTCAGCGTGCTGCCCCTCAATCATTTTCGGTTCCACTTTGAAAGGTTTTAGCCACAATCCGAAGTGAGGGGTGATATGGAGGAAGGCCTCGCACACGACGATGAATGATGAGATCTGGAGGATGGACTCCGGAGCTAGGTCGTGGAACTCCAGACCGTAGTAATACATAAGCCCCCTCACAAAGGGATCGATCGGGAAGCCTGGCCCCCAAAGGAAGTGAGATGCGAACACCACGCTTTCACCGGGCTGGGGAGCGGGAACCGCTTGCCCTTGAGTAGGCAGTCTATGCGAGATTTCGCAGGTTAGATACCTGGCATCTGTTAGCTTTCGCACATCTTCTTCCGTAATGGAGGAAGGCATCCACCGGCCTTGTAGGTCGGAGCCGGACATCTTTGAAGGTCTGAAGTGCCTAAAACTAGAGCTTTGGGTGTTGGAACTTGAAGCGAGGGGCGGATTTGATTGGTTTGAGAAGAAGGGAGCCGGGCCTTGGTTCCTTTATAAAGGAGGTGAATACCAAGAGCTCTCCCCATAACCGTTTGAGACTCGCTTTCAATTAGGGAGTCATACCTAAGTCACGGTTGGGTTACCCACACCCGTATTGATGAGAATCCCGGAATAAGGGGACACGATCTCTGCTTTGACAAGACGTGCCAAGGAAACCGCCTCGCTAAACGCGCTGAGGTGGAACAATAAAATGAATAAAAGCCTGGCCATGGCATGATGTCACGTCGCAGAATACTTCAGCAGATCCGATTGATACAAATATTATTCTCTCTATGATGGAATGTGGAACTTATTTTGCAGAGCCGGACAATACCCTGGTGTTCAACATCTTCTATGGAATATTCGGAGGAGGAACCTCCCTTGCACTGCCGAAGACAACTTCCACGCCGGACTCGTCGTCATTGAAGCCTGGTTCAAGGGCTACTGAGGGAGTCCTGGATTAGGGGGTGTCCGGATGGCCGGACTAAGACCTTTGCCCGGACTCCCGGACTATGAAGATACAAGATTGAAGACTCTGTCCCGTGTCCAGATGGGACTTTCCTTGGCGTGGAAGGCAAGCTTGGTGATACGATATGAAGATCTCCTCCCATTGTAACCGACTCTGTGTAACCCTAGTCCTCTCTGGTGTCCATATAAACCAGAGAGTTTTAGTCCGTAGGACGAACAACAATCATACCATAGGCTAGATTCTATGGTTTAGCCACTCCGATCTCGTGGTAGATCTACTCTTGTACTACCCATATCATCAATATTAATCAAGCAGGAGTAGGGTTTTACCTCCATCGAGAGGGCTTGAACCTGGGTAAAAACATCGTGTCCCTTGTCTCCTGTTACCAACCGCCTAGACGCACAGTTCGGGACCCCCTACCCGAGATCCGCCGGTTTTGACACCGACAACAGGGTTGTCACCGAGGTCCGATTCTTCGCTAACGCCCTGTGGGCAGGCCTGGTTCTCCCCTTTTCTGCCTTCTTCAATGCGGTGCTCTCTCATTATC
Organism: Triticum dicoccoides; assembly: GCF_002162155.2. Lineage (NCBI taxonomy): Eukaryota > Viridiplantae > Streptophyta > Magnoliopsida > Poales > Poaceae > Triticum > Triticum dicoccoides. Next base: position 511,067,249 of record NC_041387.1, read on the forward strand.
AAATCCACATGATGCACTTGGGTCCTGAATCTATTACTCTCCTTGCTGTTTTTGCTTTTGTTTGCGAGGCCATGGTGGGCATGCCTCCTTCCGTTGCCCTCCTGCGCCACTTCTTCTCTTTGCGCCTGAGTGACCCCACTCAATGCTTGGGGTGCGTGAGCTTCCTCGCCGCGCTAGAGACGGCTTCCTCGGGGATCGATTTCATCCTTCCTCCTCCTACGGCCGGGTTCCAAGAGCGGTGACTGTATGTGGACGTCGGAGTGCCCAGCCCCTTGCTCTCGCACCCGACCTCGCCCGCCGTCCCCAACTCAGGCTGGGGTCAAGAGGTGCTCACGAGCCCCCGGCTCGCCTTCGTCTGGCGTCGCTTCCAGAGCCTGAGGGCGCTCGAAGTGACGGCGCCCAAGGTGGTAAAGGTGTTCCTTCAACACCGCATTGCTCCTCTCCAGCGCCATTCCCGCCGGATGTGGGACTTTGCGGGGTACAAAGACTGCATGAGGCTCCAGGAAGAAGATCTGGCGCCCGAAGCTCTGAGGACAGTGCTCCTGGTTCTGACTAGCGATCCTTCCCCAGGCAGCCTTCGACATGACGCTGCCCTTTTGTATCTTTGCTCGGGCAGGGCCAATTTTGTGAGGCAGATGCTGAGCTCTGACGAGTGGGGGATGCGCCCGGTTGGCCTCATGGGGCCCCGCGAGAACCCAGTCGCTGTGGTTGCTCTTCCGGTCGCCCAAAGCGGCACTGTCTCAGGCGATGGAGCGGGGAGACGAGAACAGCCGGGGGTTGAAGGGGCTGACGTTGAGATGGTGACGCCGCGCGGAGCCCCAAAGGCGGCATCTCCCGAAGCCTGTTCTGGAGCAGTGGTATGCGGGGAGTTGCGGCTTGCGGCTCCCGAGGCTGGGGCTCCCGAGGCCCCGGCCGCTCCTCGTGAGGCGGCGCCTGGTGGCGTCCCTTAGGCCGGTTCCCCTTGCGCTGATTACCTTGACGCCTCCTCCATGCCACAGGCCGACCCTTGCGCCGAGCGCCTAGGCCGGTTCCATGTGGACTTTGAGGCCCTCTGCAAGAGGAAGGAGGCCTTGGGTGGCGATGATCGCCCTTGCCGCCTGTTGAAGCGCAGGAAGTACTTTGCCATAGATGAGTAAGTCCTCTTCCCCCTCTGCTTCTTTACCTTACTATCCCTGCAGCTGACCGCGGCTTTTCAAGGCCCTTCCTGCCGAATTCGCGGAGACGGTCGAGGAGTCATTCCTTCGAGACTTGTCTTCACCACTGACCCTGGGCGCACCAAGCTCGAGCAATGCCTCCGCCACCGGGCCGGTTGGGGAAGCGATCCGTCCCGTGGGGCACCTCGAGCCTACATGCCTGTTGTCCTCCTTTCACGAGCTCTCCTGGGGTACAACTAGCTTGCCCCGCGATCCTCCCCTGACCGTGGATGGTGACTGGCTGAGGTCGGTCTTGAGTTCCTCCTCTGGGGATGGGCTGTCGCCAGGCTGGATTCTTGGCGAGGTCCGTCCGGTGATCGCTGGCGTGCCAGCCCCCAGCCCCTCACCGGAGGGGGGCGTGCCGCCTCGGGGCCCTCCACACTCGCCAGCGGCGGAGGATGACACGGGAGACGTGCTTGGGCGCGCCCGGGAGCGCCGCACCCTTCGCCAAGAGTTTCTTCAGAGGGCGGCTGATGCAGTGAGCCAGCTAGGTGCGGAGCTTGCCGGCGAGGACGCGCGCCTTGAGGCTGAAGGCCTGCGCCTTGCTGAGGAGAGGCGCAAGGTGAAGGTAGCTGTTGCCTTTGCGCGTCACCAGCGTGACCTTGACAATGCGAAGGCCAAAGCGTCACTGGCGGCCTCACGGGAGGCCTGCTCCCAAGCCGTCGAGGAGGCTCGGGAGGCAGACCGACGGTGCAGGGCTATAGAGGAGCGTGCGTGGGAGCTCCAAGCCTGGAGGAACTCTCTAGAGCAGCAAGTGGAGTTGCGTCAGGCGGCCCTTGTGTCGCCGAAGGGGGCTTCCATCGACCAGGCGGAGCTCCAGAGGCGTGAGGAGGTGATGACGCTGGAGGCTGCTGAGCGCACCCTTGACCTCGAGTGGTTGGAGACGAGGGAGCGCCTGGTGACTCGGGCGGAGGATGATGTCACCGTGCGAGAAGCCCGAGTCCAAGAGGAGGTGGACCGTCGCGTGGCGGAGGCTCGCTCGAATCTTGAACACGAGTATGAAGGAAGGATGGAGTTGATCAGGGCCGAAGCGGTGGGAAGGACCGCCGCCCTTAAGGCCAAGCTGTATGAAGTGACGCGACGCGTAGACGCCTCCAGGGCCGCCCTTGGCGCAGCGCAGACGGAGCTGGCTTCTTTCTGCGTTGAGGTGCTCTTTCTTCAACAAAGGGTTGATGATGCTGAGGCCGTTGCATGGCGGAACGAGGACGAGATCCGTCAGCGGCAGACTTTGGAGCACGTGCATGGCCCCATGCTCCACGCGCTCAGGGAAAGGGATAATGCGGCCTTGGGCAACATCTGTGAGGCGGCCGTTGAGGAGTCCCGTGTGATTAACTATGCCGGAAACCTTCCGTTTTTCATAGATGTGGTGACGCAGCTGGAGACTCGGTCGGACAGGGCCGACAGGCTTGTTGAGGAGAGGAGTTGTGCCCTGCTTGGACGTGCTTTCTCTCGCGTCTTCAGTTATCTTCAGGACAGGGACCCCCACTTTGATTTTGATGCGGCCATCGCACCGGTGCCCATAACCATCCGGGGCGATCTGGCGCACTAGGTGGAGGACAACGCGGACACCCTCGTTAGAGCCTTCGCCACTGATGATGACGGCGCGGTCGTGGCTGCCGATGAATGTGGCGTGGTGAATGGTCCGGATGCCGATGACGGCGACGGCGTGGGTGATGGTGAGGCCAACGATGTCAGTGATGACTCCGGAGGTACCCCTGAAGATGCATTGGGGGATTTGTCTGATTAATCACGTGTCTCCTCCGCTGTTTACCCTGCGCGAGAACAGTCGGGCTTGGCCCTGAAGGTTGTAAGAGCATTTTGGGAGGGGAAGCCCCTCGTGTAAAGGTTTGCAATTGGTGTACTTGTAGGCGTAACGTCGCATGTGTGCTATGCCGAGCCATCGGCCCTACGATGGGCTGGTTGACTTGTTTACCTTTGGCCCCGACGGGTCCCGAGCGATCCCGTGGGGCCCAGAATGCCCCAAGTGTCTTTCGAGTGAACCCATTGATCCTGTGACGAGAACCTCCTGAGAGGGTGCGGCGACAGCGGTCCGGATCGTAGCCATGCTTGGCCTGGCCCGGCTCGCGAGGGGCTCGCGAGGGAAGGCAGCTGATGCTAACTTTGGAGGTAAAGCCGAAACCAGAACACGAGAGATTGCTCGAACGAGACTAAACACCCCTCCCCCGAACGCACGCAAGTCTCAAGCTCAAATTCAACTTAAATTCAAATTGAAAGAACTCGACAACAGAGAGAAAGGCAAAAAGCAAAAAGCCGCGTCCGGTACCTAGTCTAGTCTTCGACGTCTTCTCACCAGCGCGGAGCTAAGTGCTGCCACTGGGCGTGGGCGGGAGCCCCCGAGGCCCGAGGGCGGCTCTCCGAATAGTCCGGGGCGTGTACAGCCCCAAACTCATTATTACGTGAGAGTGTCACGGGCAGCGAGCTTCACAGGCACTGGGCCTTCTTCACAGGTACTGGCCTTGCTTCATATCGCCAGACGAGGGGCCCACCTTGAGCCACACCCTATTGCCACCGGCGGCGACCGGAGACCAAGGATGCCCCCGATGGGATAGAGCAGTCGCCAGCGGTTCCCCCGATGACCACGGGTCCTCTGCCGGGGGCAGGCCCTGAGGCACCTCCCCGGTATAGGGCCTACCTCCTGGGAACGCCTTACTCCGAACGCCGCGGGGGCGAGCCCGGGTCTCGGCCCCTCTCCTGCAACCCCCGGTGCCCTCCTCCTGAGGGGTAGTAGGCCGCGGCATTGGGGCAGCCATCCGCTGCGGTAACCTGTACCTCTTGCGACCCATGGTTAGCATAAGCTTGCTCTTGAGGAATCAGCGGTACCCAATAGTTGCCGCCACCAGTGCGGTTGTCGATGTTCTCGTGGGGTTCCTGAAAGAGCTCAGCTTCTGGCGTTTCCTCCCCCTAGCTTGGCCCGAGGAACGAGCCATGGTCTTCCTCCATCGTGCACTCTTGGTCCACCATGTGGGGCACATGGGCTTCCGGGGCCGCCGTCCCGAGGGCTTCGCCGTAGGGCCCTTGACACCATGCAGTCTGGCTTGAAGTGCTGTCTTGAAGGTGGCGCGGTGGCCCGCCGGGGCCGTAGGCTGCGGCGTGCGCCCCCTCGCCAGTCGGAGGTGGGGCCGTCAAGGCCTGTCGCCCTGCACCGACGGCCAGGTTGGTGTTGAGGAAGCCTTGGAGTCCGCTCGGTGTCGCATGGGTGCGCACGGGGCCGGCGTGCGGCACGCCCTAGATCTGGGGTGGCAGCTGGATGCAGAAGGGAGGTGCTCCCGATGCAGCGGTGTCCAGGAGCTTGGCACTCATTCCAACAACACGTCGTGGCTGTTCTCCAGCAGCCTGCACCGTAGCAGCTCCCGGGCTACGGTGAGCGCGGCCCTTGAGTTCGCCTGCTCCCAGCGGGTGTGCGGCGACGTGGCCGCGGCGTGGCTTGAGGCCCTTGCTGCTGACCGCACTTGCTGCGGCGTGAGGGCAAGTAGTGCTTGGCACGTCGCCCGTGCCCTGCAGCTCCCTGCGGAGCCCGAGCTGCCCGAGGCACAAGGTTGAGGTCACCCTGGGCCGACGGCACGGCGTGGGCGGGCCACACCGCCCAGCGGTCGGCGTTGGCGGTCGGGTCGCTCGACATCAGAACGGTGAGGCGATGGACGCAAGGCGGCGGAAGAGGGATTCCGGCGCACCCCTACCTCGCGCGCCAAATGTCGGATCATGGGTTCCAGTAGACCCTTGAGGTTCGAACTCAGGGGTGCCCGCGAAGATCTCTCATCTACCAACTCACGTCTCATCGCCTTGCAAAGGATCTAGGCTACACGATGAACAACACAAGGGACGCAGGGTTTATACTGGTTCAGGCCACCATTGTGGTGTAATACCCTACTCCAGTGTGTGGTGTGGCGGATTGCCTCTGGGGCTGATGATGAATAGTACAAAGGAAGAACAACCTCGCGAGGGTTGTTCTTGTGGTGGTGTTGTCCCTTTGGAGGGGTCGATTCCCGATTACCAGATTTCCAGATGCCTCTATACTATGGTGGCTAGTCCTATATATAGAGCGAGAGGCCCTGGTCCTCTTCCCAAATATTGAGCGGGAAGGGCGCCAACAATTGGCCATTTTGAAGGGGAACATCTAGTACACTTATCCTGACTAAAGTCGGCCCTCGCCTGTCAAAGGCTTTGACGATGACGCCGTCCTGGGCTCCACGATGACCTCCTTCCGGTCATTCCTCTGGTCTTGTTCTTGTTACACCGAAACGGTTGCCTTTGCCTGATGCCTTGGCATGTGCTTGCTCCCTTTGGACCAAAGGGGAAACAAGGACACTGCGTAGGCCGGCGCCCGCTTGGCACCCGCCTGGCCTCGATCGTCATGGCTTGCGTCACGGGCACCTCGCGAGGTACCCCGCCTTGATCTCTCCGCCTCCTCGCAAGCCAGCCTGACGAGGCTACTCCTGAGGAAGCTTCCCGTCGTCCGCCCCGCGAGGCTCGGTCCCTTGCGAGGGTCTTGAGCCTGAGTCGATGAAGATGGGCCGTACTGGGCCATTGCTTGAGCCACGCCGCAGGCCGCAGGCAGGCAAGTCTGGGAACCCCCATTCCCAGAACACCGACAATGTTGAAGTCTTGTGTGGGAAGGTTAAATACCTTGCTGATTTTCTTCTCCTTACTTCCCCTCAAGATGACTTTTGTCCCATTATATTTGGTAGACCCTTCTTGAACACTGTTAAAGCTAGGATTGATTGCGAAAAGGATGTTGTTACGATTGGCTTGGATGATATGACTCATGAGTTTAATTTTGCTAAATTTCGTAGATAACCCCGTGATAAAGAATTATCTAGTAAAGATGAAATAATTGGTCTTGCTTCTATTGCCGTGCCTCCTACTGATCCGTTAGAACAATATTTGCTAGACCATGAAAATGATTTTTTCATGAAAGAAAGAAGGGAAATAGATGAAGTGTTCCTTAAACAGGAACCTATTCTGATACATAACTTACCTGTTGAAATCTTAGGGTATCCTCCTCCACACAAGGGTGATCCCGTGTTTGAGCTAAAACCATTACCTTATAATCTTAAATATGCTTATCTTGATGAAAAGGAGATATATCCTGTTATTATTAGTGCTAACCTTTCAGAGCATGAAGACGAAAGATTATTGAAAACTCTGAAGAAGCATCGGGCTGCTATTGGGTATACTCTGGATGATCTTAAGGGCATTAGTCCCACTCTATGTCAACACAAAATTAAAGTGGAAAAAGATGCCAAACCAGTTAGAGATCCTCAACGAAGATAAAATCCAAAGATGAAAGAAGTGGTAAGAAATGAGATATTTAAAGCTCCTCGACGCAGGTATAATTTATCCCGTTCTTGATAGTGAATGGGTAAGCCTTGTCCATTGTGTTCCTAAAAAGGGAGGTATTACTGTTGTTCCTAATGATAAAGATGAATTGATTCCGCAAAGAATTATTACAGGTTATAGGATGGTAATTGATTTTCGTAAGCTAAATAAAGCTACTAAGAAAGATCATTATCCTTTACCTTTTATTGATCAAATGCTAGAAAGACTATCTAAACATACACATTTCTGCTTTCTAGATGGTTATTCTAATTTCTCTCAAATACCTGTATCAGCGGAAGATCAATCAAAAACTACTTTTACTTTCCCTTTCAGTACTTTTGCTTATAGATGTATGCCTTTTGGTTTCGGTAATGCACCTGCTACCTTTCAAAGATGTATGATAGCTATATTCTCTGACTTTTGTGAAAAGATTTGTGAAGTATTCATGGATGATTTCTCCATTGATGGATCTTCTTTTGATGATTGCTTGAGCAACCTAGATTGAGTTTTGCAGAGATGCGAAGACACTAGCTAGTCTTGTCTTGAATTGGGAAAAGTGCAACTTTATGGCTAATGAAGGCATTGTCTTGGTGCACAAGATATCCGAGAGAGGTATTGAAATTGATAAAGCTAAAGTTGATGCTATTGAAAAGATGCCATGTCCCAAGGACATAAAAGGTATAAGAAGTTTCCTTGGTCATGCCAGTTTTTTACAGGAGGTTCATTAAGGACTTTTCTAAAATCTCTAGGCCTCTAACTAATTTATTGCAAAAAGATATTCCTTTTATCTTTGATGACGATTGTGTACGTAGAAGCATTTGAAATACTTAAGAAAGCTTTGATCACTGCACCTATTGTTCAGCCACCTGATTGGAATTTACCTTTTGAAATTATGTGTGATGCTAGTGATTATGCTGTAGGTGCCGTTCTAGGGCAAAGGGTTGATAAGAAATTAAATGTTATCCAGTATGCTAGTAAAACTCTTGATACTGCCCAGAGAAATTATGCTACTACTGAAAAAGAATTCTTAGCAGTTGTGTTTGCATGTGATAAGTTTATACCTTATATTGTTGATTCCAAAGTTACTATTCACACTGATCATGTTGCTATTAAATATCTTATGGAAAAGAAAAATGCTAAGCCTAGACTCATTAGATGGGTTCTCTTGCTCCAAGAATTTGACTTGCATATTATTGATAGAAAGGGAGCTGAGAACCCCGTTGCAGACAACTTGTCTAGGTTAGAGAATGTTCTTGATGACCCAATACCTATTGATGATAGCTTTCCCGATGAACAATTAGTGGTCATTAATGCTTCTCGTACTGCTCCTTGGTATGTTGATTATGTTAATTACATTGTTGCTAAATTTATACCACCAAGCTTCACATACCAGCAAAAGAAAAAGTTCTTTTATGATTTAAGACATTACTTTTGGGATGACCCACACCTTTATAAAGAAGGAGTAGATGGTGTTATTAGACCTTGTGTACCTGAGCATGAACAGGAACAGATCCTACGTAAGTGTCACTCTGAATCACATGGAGGGCACCACGCTGGAGATAGAACTGCACATAAGGTATTGCAATCCGGTTTTGATTGGCCTACTCTCTTCAAAGATGCCCGTAAGTTTGTCTTGTCTTGTGATGAATGTCAAAGAATTGGTAATATTAGTAGACGTCAAGAAATGCCTATGAATTATTCTCTTGTTATTGAACCATTTGATGTTTGGGGCTTTGATTATATGGGACCTTTTCCTGCCTCTAATGGTTATACACATATTTTAGTTGCTGTTGATTACGTTACTAAGTGGGTAGAAGCTATTCCAACTAGTATTGTTGATCACAAAACTTCTATTAAAATGCTTAAAGAAGTTATTTTCCGAGGTTTGGAGTCCCTAGATATCTTATGACTAATGGTGGTTCACATTTTATTCATGGTGCTTTCTGTCAGATGCTTGCTAAGTACGATGTCAATCATAGAATCGCATCTCCTTATCACCCACAGTCTATTGGTCAAGTAGAGTTGAGTAATAGAGAACTCAAATTAATTTTGCAAAAGATTGTTAATATATCTAGAAAGAATTGGTCTAGAAAACTTGATGATGCATTATGGGCTTATAGAACTGCATATAACAATCCTATGGGTATGTCTCCATATAAGATGGTTTATGGAAAAGCTTGTCATTTACATGTAGAACTTGAACATAAAGCATATTGGGCTATTAAAGAGCTCAACTATGACTTCAAACTTGCCGGTGAGAAGAGGTTGTTTGATATTAGCTCACTCGATGAATGGAGAACCCAAGCCTATGAGAATGCCAAGTTATTCAAAGAAAAAGTCAAACATTGGCATGACAAAAGAATACAAAAGCGTGATTTTAACGTAGGAGATTATGTGTTATTATTCAACTCTCGTTTAAGATTTTTTGCAAGAAAGCTTCGCTCTAAATGGGAAGGTCCCTACGTTATCGAAGAGGTCTATCATTCTGGTGCCATAAAAATCAACAACTTTGAAGGCACAAGTCCAAGGGTGGTGAACGGTCAAAGAATTAAACATTATATTTCAGGTTATCCTATTAATGTTGAAACTAATATTATTGAAACCGTAACCCCGGAGGAATACATAAGGGCCACTTTCCAGAATGTTCCAGACTTTGAAAAGGAATAGGAATGTGGTACGGTAAGTAAACCGACTCCAAAACAACTCCAATGGCAATTTTTATCAGTTTTGGATTATTTAAGAATTTTAGGAAGAAATAAGTAGTCCGAAAGGGACACGAGGCTCCCATGAGAGTGGAGGGCGCACCCACCCTTACTGGGCGCACCCCCTGTCTTGTGGGCACCTCGTGTGCCTCCTGGACTCCGTTTTCTTGCATGTTACGTATTTTAGTCGGTAAAAATTCATTATATATACTCCCGAAGGTTTTGACCACCGTATCACGCAAATATCCTCTGTTTTCGTTTTGAGCTGTCTCCTGTTATAGATCAAGATCAAGATGTCTTCTCAAGAGTCAATCAGGGAGAGTCGGGTGTCTCACCCAACACCGGTACCAGGAGCGAATAGCGATGCTTATCACCTTGGACCATCAACGGAGGATGAGATGGAGGCTGATTTGAAAAGGATAGATGCCATGGAGGAAGATCAAGAAGTTACCTCTCGTCTCCAAACAGAATTCATGATGGGGGAACTACCTAGCTTGGCTATCCCAACTTCAGTCATCCCTTCCAACTTTAGATTTCTCTCTTATGAAAATATGAAAATGAGCTTCAATTGTTCTCCAGAAGCTATGCAGCATCCATGGGTAAAGGGAGCTTTGGCCGTTACGGGCAAGCTCCGTAAAGAAATTATGGGTCTCAAACAACAAGTCAATATGCTCGAGGAGGAGAACCGTATCCTGAAGGGCATCATCGCCAAGAAGATCATAACACCAATAGTGAAGAAGGAGACATAATCACATGGGTATGGGCACTCCCCTTGGCAACTGCCAAGCTTGGGGGAGGTGCCCCGGTATCGTATCACCATCACACTCCTATCTTTCCGTTTTATTTAGTATGGTCCTTTTAGTAGTATCCTTACTTAGTAGATTGAAGTTTTGATTTCAAGTAGTTTTGAGTTTGCTTTGTGATTTCTTTATGTAATCGAGTCCGTGAGCTATCTATAATAAAGATTAGTGTTGAGTCAAGGGCTTTGCTTTCTTGCTATGATCTTGAGAAAAATAGAAAGAATAAAAAGAATAAAAGAGTTCCTATTGATCTTATGGATAGTGACAACTTCACACATAGAAAGTATGAGGCTTAAAAGTTGTTGAGAGTTGACAAACATAGTTTTGGTCATCGTTGCAATTAATAGGAAGTAATAAGGAAAGAGAAGTTTCACATATAAATACACTATCTTAGACATCTTCTATAGTTGTGAGCACTCATTAAGTATGACATGCTAAAAGAGTTGACCTTGGACAAGGAAGAGAACGTAATGGTTTATGTTTTATCACATCTCAGTTAAAGTATATTGTCATTGACCTTCCAGACATGTTGAGCTTGCCTTTCCCCCTCATGCTAGCCGAATTCCTAGCACCAAGTAGAGACACTACTTGTGCTTCTAACTATCCTTAAACCCAGTTTTCCATGAGAGTCCACCATATCTACCTATGGATTGAGTAAGATCCTTCAAGTAAGTTGTCATCGGTGCAAGCAATAAAAATTGCTCTCTAAATATGCATGACTTATTAGTACGGAGAAAATAAGCTTTATACGATCTTGTTATGGATGTAATAAAAGCGATGGACTGCATAATAAAGGTCCATACACAAGTGGCAATATAAAGTGACGTTCTTTCGTACTAAGATTTTGTGTATTCAACCCTAAAAGCAGATGACAACCTCTGCTTCCCTCGGTGAAGGGACTATCTTTTACTTTATGTTTCTACTTTATTGCTTTTCACTTTATGCTTGAGTCAAGGTGACCTTCACCTTTCCCTTTTTCCTTTTATCCTTTGGCAAGCTCCTCGTGTTTGAAAGATCATGATGTATATATCCAATTGGGTGTTCGTTAGCATGGACTGTTATTGTTGACATCACCTAAAGGTGAATACGTTGGGAGGCAACACAATAAGCCCATATCTTTCTCAGTGTCCGGCTGAAACTCTATAACCACAAGTATTGCGTGAGTGTTAGCAATTGTAGAAGATTATATGATAGTTGAGTATGTGGACTTGCTGAAAAGCTCTATTCTTGACTCTTTGTGATGTTACGATAAATTGCAATTGCTTCAATGACTAAGATTATAGTTTGTTAGCTCCAATGAATTTTCTGAACCATGCTTGACATTGTGAATTGATTGTTACTTGAGTATAAGAATTCATATGTCAAAATCTATATATGTTGCTGTTATAAGAATGATCATGATGCCCTCATGTCCGTATTTTATTTTTATCGACACCTCTATCTCTAAACACGTGGACATATTTTTTGATTTCGGCTTTCGCTTGAGGACAAGCGAGGTCTAAGCTTGGGGCAATTGATACGTCCATTTTGCATCATGCTTTTATATCAATATTTATTGCACTATGGGCTGTTATTACACATTATATATCAATACTTATGGCTATTCTCTCTTATTTTGTAAGGTTTACCATGAAGAGGGGGAATGCCGGCAGCTGGAATTCTAGCTGAAAAGGGAGTAAACATTGGAAACCTATTCTGCACTGCTCCAAAAGACCTGAGACTCCACGAAACTTATTTTTGGAATTAATAAGAATTATTGAGCGGAAGAAATACACCAGGGGGCCTACACCCTGTCTAGGAGGGTGGGGGCGCGCCCACCCCTACTGGGCGCGCCCCTGTCTCCTGGGCCCCCTGGTGGCCTCCCGATGTCTTTCTTGTGCTATATGAAGGGTTTTATCCTGGAAAAATCATGGGCAAGCTTACGAGACGAAACTCCGCCGCCACGAGGCGGAACCTTGGCGGAACCAATCTAGAGCTCCGACAGAGCTGTTCTGCCGGGGACACTTCCCTCCGGGAGGGGGAAATCATCACCATCATCATCACCAACGATCCTCTCATCGGGAGGGGGTCAATCTCCATCAACATCTTCACCAGCACCATCTCCTCTCAAACCCTAGTTCATCTGTATCCAATCTTGTATCCAAAACCACAAATTGGTACCTGTGGGTTGCTAGTAGTGTTGATTACTCCTTGTAGTTGATACTTATTGGTTTACTTGGTGGAAGATCATATGTTCAGATCCTTAATGCATATTATTACACCTCTGATTATGAACATGAATATGCTTTGTGAGTAGTTACGTTTGTTCCTGAGGACATGGGTGAAGTCTTGCTATTAGTAGTCATGTGAATTTGGTATTCGTTTGATATTTTGATAAGATGTATGTTGTCTTTCCTCTAGTGGTGTCATGTGAACGTCGACTACATGACAGTTCACCATTATTAGGGCCTAGAGGAAGGAATTGGGAAGTAATAAGTAGATGATGGGTTGCTAGAGTGACAGAAGCTTAAACTCTAGTTTATGCGTTGCTTCGTTAGGGGCTGATTTGGATCCAAACATTTAATGCTGTGGTTAGGTTTACCTTAATAATCTTGTTGTAGTTGCGGATGCTTGCAAGAGGGGTTAATCATAAGTGGGATGCTTGTCCAAGTAAGGGTAGTACCCAAGAACCGGTCCACCCACATATCAAATTATCAAAGTAATGAATGTGAATCATATGAGTGTGATGAAACTAGCTTGACGATAATTCCCATGTGTCCTCGGGAGCGCTTTTCTCATTATAAGACATTGTCCAGGCTTGTCCTTTGCTAAAAAAAGGATTGGGACACCTTGCTACACCTTATTTACTTTTATTGCTTGTTACTCTTTACAATTTATCTTATCACAAAACTATCTATTACCCACAATTTCAGTGCTTGCAGAGAAAACCTTACCGGAAACCGCTTATCATTTCCTTCTGCTCCTCGTTGGGTTCGACACTCTTACTTATTGAAAGGACTATGATAGATCCCCTACACTTGTGGGTCATCAGGTCCTCGTCGGGCAACATGAAGCAAGGCTCCGGCCTGTGAAGGTCTCCGCTAGTGACACTCTCACGTAATAATGAGTGGGTATGTACACGCCCCGGAGTCTCCTGAGTGCCGCCCTGGGGCCTCACAGGGGATCCCACCCACGTCCTAGTGGAAGCACCATGCTCCGCGCTGGCCGTCGACACTGTCCGCAATGACTATGCCCAGCCAGTGGAAGCACTTAGCTACATGCTGGTGAGAAGACTTGAAGACTAGCTAGGCGCCGGACGCGACCATTTGCTTTTTCCTCCTTTTTGTACTTGTTCGTCGGCTTCTTGAAGCAGTTTGATTTTCGTGCGTTAATAAAAATGGGAGGAGTTTTCTTGTCTTGCTTTGTTCTCTTGCCTTTAGTTCTTGCGTTCTTTCTGGAGCTCGTGACTGTTGCCCTGCCCTCAAGTGCCTCGCGAGTTGGGGCTGGGTACGGTGTGCATGCTGACATCGATCGTTTCTCCCCCCGGGGGATCAAAGGGTGCGGCCGCCGTGCGCGCCCACCTCGCCGCAATCTGACAGCAGGTTCCTCGCGAGGCACTCTAGGGCAAGCCAACAGGCCCCCTTGAAGGCTCAGAACCTCGTGAGCCCACGGCAGGCTCGCCTCAAGAGAAGAAGCGCCCCTGCGACACCAGGGCTCACTCAAGACCCATAGAACCAAAGATAAGTCTTAATAACCACCCTGTTGGGGAGCTTGCAGCCCTGCTGGGTCGCGCTCCGGGCCCCACTTCAAAAAATGTTCCATAATCTCATACATCATAAGGGGCCCCCTTTTCAAAATGCTCTCACAAGGATGCACTCAAGTTTTGTCATACAGGTCAAAGCAAAAGGAACACGGGTCTAGCTAGGTGCGCCTTCTTCATCACCTTCGGCTGTGCTGCTTGAGTCGTGGCGGTCATCCGCCTCATCATCACTCCCCATGCCATCTTCTTCAGCCGCAATCACGGCCGTGTCGTACTCCGGAGCAAATTCTGCTACCAGGGCATCCACATGGTCGTCCACCCACCCAGCCAGGTTGTCCTGAACAACCAAGGGCACGGGGGCTAAAACAGCATCGAAATCAAAGTGAGGACCGCGGTTGAGGAGATGGCTGAAGACACGCAAGAATGCATGCCCAAGAAGACCCCGGATCCTCTTCGCTACAAGCTCGCGAGTCCGCACGGCCCGAGCCTCCAGACGGGTCACAATGTCGGTGAAGAAGTTGAGGTGGCTAGCGTAATCATGCTCGTGCGGGTGAGGAGCGCTCTCATTGTAGACGGTCCGCAGGGCAGAGTTAGCTCTGAGTCTGAGGCCCTGGAGTATCGAGGCGTGCTCGTGCTGCAGCGTTCGGCGGCAATTCGCTTCATTCACGGTCCTCTCTGCCAGGGATGTCGTGTCCTTGATCTACTGCTGAAGGGAAGACAGTTTGGCATGGGCAGATGCCAGGGCAGATTCAGAAGAAATCAGGGCTTCTCGAGCAGCGCCCTCACGCTGCTCCATAGATTGCAGCTTCGCCTTCAGGGCTAACGTCCTACCTTCAAGCTCGGCCTTGAGCAGCTCCAGATCCAGGCGATGCCCCTCAGCCAAGTCAGCACGCGCCTTCGCCAACCCCTCCTCCACCTCCAGTTGGACCTGGGCTTCTCAGCGGCGATGGCGTCCTCAGCCGCGGTAGCCTAGCGCTCTCTCACCTCTAGCCTATCCAACGCCATGCTATGCTCCACGGCCTCCAATGTCAAGTCTTCATGGTACCTTAGGAGATCCGCCTCGGCAAAGGCCACCTCGTCAGGTGAAGAGGCCAGAAGGACGCGGCGCTCCTCGACTTCCCGCTCAAGGGCCGCATTTAAAGACAGAAGCTCCCGCTCCCGCTCCTCGGCCGCCTCACGATGGCGGTTGGCAGCCTCGGCCTCCTCCATGGCGCGGGCACAAGCCTCACAGGGAGTCGCGAGCGAGGCCGCCACAAGCGCCTCGGCCTCGTCATGCTGAAGCCTCCTGAGGTTAATCGCAACCTTCAGCTGCTGCCACTCATGTGCCAGGCGGCGGCCTTCTGCCTCGAGCCTGGTGTCGACATTGGCGAGCTCCCCGTCGAGCTGGATCATCGCACGCATCGCCTCACCAAACAGATCGAAGCGCACGACATTGCGCCCATGAGCTAGCGCAAGCGCATCACCAAGGTCCTCTTCGGCCTCGGGGGATGCCGGGGAGGCGCTGGGCGTCCCACCTGCCGCCGGCCGGGGGCTGGCCGACGTAGCCCTGCAACCTGAAGACGAAGGCTGCCCAAGGGGCGCCCCCTGCCAGCAACAACAAGACGAAGGATCACCGGTGTGTTCCCCATCTCACAAGCTGAGCCGCGGAGATAAGGAGCGGGGAGCTCGAGTCCGGGGCCCCCTTGCAGTGTCGTGGCAGTCAGAGTTGGCTCCACGCCCTGCACGGGACCAGGGTGTCGGGGGCTGTGTGCTGGCATCTAGTTGGTATCCTTGGAGGCGCTCGCCTCCCGAGGTTTCGCCTTCGCGGAAGCCCTACAAGGCCCCGGTCAGAAGAAAACGCGACGCGCTAGGGATCAAGAGCAAGGGTACTTACTCATCGACATCCACGTATCTCCTCAACTTCAGCGGCTGACGGGTGCCATCGCTGTGGCACGGAGACCTCTTCCTCTTCAGGAGTGATTCAAGGCTTAGGCGGGGTCGACCGGACCCCGACGAACGATCCTCACGAGGAGGACCACTCGGCGGGGCAGCCGGGGCAGAGACCCCAGGGGCAGGGGCGCCCGGCGGGATCTTTTGGCCTATGGCTCCGGAGCCATCGGTGGGCTCCTCGCCGTCGGCAGCCACTTCGAAGCCATCGCGCTGGGCATCAGGGGCCTCCGCCTCCAGAGCTTGGGGTCGCGTCAGACCCGCGGTGACCCCCTTAGGGTCTTACGAGACTCGGCCTCCTGGGCCATCGTTGGCACCAAGCCTCCGGAGGAGCCCTCAACAGTTGCTAGCCGCGAGCGCTCCCCTGCTTCCACACTTGGGGCGCACGTGGGAGGGTCGAGTAGAAGGGGAGCCACGAAGACGGGATTCTCGCAGGGGCCCTCAAGGCCCTCCGGAAGCAACCCCACTCGATGAATAAGGGCATCTGCCCCGTGAAGGCCGCCTTGTTGGAGCACTAGTAGAGGAGGCAGCCACCGCCCTGGGAGGTCAGCGGGCTTGGGGTCACCCGTCAGGAGCTTGAGCACCATGCTCAAGGTCCCAACAATCAGTGAAGGCCTCTGCAGCCTCATGGGATCGTCGACGCCCGCAAGGTCCCACATTGGGCGAGAATGGCGCTGAAGGGGAGCGACACACTACCTGACAAATTCCTTCACCACCATCAGCGCCGTCACCTCCAGCTCTTGACCTCACCAACCTCTTCCAGATGAAAGCAAGGCACCGGTCAGAGAGCTTCTCGTGGCCCCATCTGGAGCTAGGAAAGGCCAGCGCCTGAGGGGTTAAGAGCAGGGGGCTGAACGCGCCGGCATCCATGAGCAGCCACAGCTTCCGGAATCCCTTCGCAGTAGGCGAGAGCTCGAAGACGATTCCCGAGCCGGTGTTTGCGGCCACAGCTTCGAAGGTCACGCACCCGAAGCATTGGCGAGCATCGACCAACCGGAGCAAGAATAAATGGCGAAACAGGGCCACAGAAGGGGTAATTCCGACCATGGCCTCGCAAAGGAAGGCAAAGACGGCAAGGAGGATAACAGAGCGGGGGTCCAGATGCAGCAGATGGATTTCGTAATGCGAGATTACATCATTGAAGAAGGGAGAGAAAGGGGAATCAGACCCGTAAGGAGAGCATGGAGATAGATGGGGATTTCGATGGCGCTCATCTCACTCACGCGCCAAGATGCAGGACAGACGGCCGTCACCTTCCACTCATTGGAATCGGTCGTCGCCTTCCACTCATTGGAATCGGCCGCAAGGGCATGGCGGACCTTGTCCAGCCCTTCCTGGTTGATCACCATCGACTGCTCGAGAGCTGGCTCCAGGGTCGGCGAAGGACCGTCCGGGGCGCACGACTTCCCCTTCTTCTTGCTCGGCTAGGGGGCCATGACGAGCGCCAAAAAAGGGGCGAGGCGCCAGCACCAGATCTATGCACGGGTGGCAAGGTTGGAAAGGAAGAAACGAGGGCCGAGCGCGACAATCTGCGAAGAACGAGATGCTCTGACAACGAGCGACCACTAGGCCTGGCGAATATCAAGGTGGCGTGGGGAAGTGGAGACGCCCACGTCCCATCGATCACCATGTGTCATCAAGGCCACATGCAGTTAGGGCCTGCGGTGCTCCGCACTTGCCCTTTGGCTTCGCCTGGAAGCCAAGTCCGAGCGTGCCTTGGGCCCGGGGGCTACTATCGGTGTTCTGGATATGGGGGTATCCAGCCCTGCATGCCTGCGGCCCACCACGTGGCTCCATCGACGGCCTGGTATAGCCCAGCTTCAGCATCAACAGCTCAAGACCCTCGCGAGGTGGACGATGCCAAGACCCCTGAAGGGATCGGCCTCCTCAGGCTGGCTCCCGAGGGGCAGAGAGTTCAATGCAAGGTTTACCTCACGAGGCTCAGCTGACGTGAGCCATGACGACCAAGGCTAGGCGAGCGCCAGGCGGGCGCAGAGCGCAGGTTTCCTCTTCGGTGCAAGGGAGGCAAGCCGTAGGCACGAAGTCCCGAGGAATCAGCTAAAGGTTTCCATTCTGGTGAAACAAGACCAAGACCGCCAGGACGGCATGACGAAGGTCATCACTGAGCCCACCGTAGCATCACAACCAGAAGCTTTTCATAGGCAAAGACTACTTTTGTCAGGATAAGTTGTACTGCTTGTCCCCTTTCAAATCCGGCTGTTGTGGGATCCCTTCCTTCCAACATTTGGGAAGAGGACCAAGGCCACTATAAATAGGACTTAGCCACCACCATAGAGGGGATCAGATCCATTCTCACTAGACCACCTCACCAGCTCTCTTGAGCTCTAGAACACCTCGCCTCCTGAAGCCAGTTCATCCACTGTACTAGTTCATCCTCAGCCCTCCAAGGCAATCCACCAAAACGCTGGAGTAGGGTATTACGCTGTAAGGTGTCCCGAACCAGGATAAATTGATGTTCCTATTTGTCTCTTCGAGCTCATCGCGCTAGGCTTAGGAGAGTCGCGAGTAGGCAGGCTAGGTAGGTTGAGATCTCCGCACGCACCCCAGAGTTCGAACTTCTCAAGGGTTTGCGGAACCCGTAATCCGACAACAACCTCAAGTTCATAGTATATATTCTATTGAAAAAATTTCAACAACTACTATTGGAGGTTTTGAATTCCCTCTTCCTACTGTCAAAAGAAATATGATATTCTTATTGTTGGGGACATGCATGTCAACCGTTGAGGTAACCTAGTGTTATTCGAAAATACTCCAGTTTTATGTTATTCGGAAGAAGTTTGTTAACAGGACTTGATCAACCTTGTTAGTGGATTCCTTTTGATGAGCATGAGATGGATGAAGTTAGAAAGCACAACTTTCTGTACCCTCGTTTTACTTTCTATTATTTATATTAAATAAAGCAAAAATAGTATTTTATGTCTGTTTTCTGAATGATCCATGCAATAAAAAAATACCCCGAAAATAGAAGTTCTCCAAATGACCTAAAAATGAAGTATGATTTTTTGTTGAATATTTAAGAATTTCTGGCACTAAGAACACACCAGGGGGCCCACCATTTGGCCACGAGGGCACAGGGCGCGCCCACCCTCTGGGGCGTGCCCCCTTCCTCGTGGGCACCACGTGGACCCCCTTCACTTATTCCAGCACCCACTCACTCCGTCTTCCTCTAGAAAAAAATCCTCCCATAGCTCAAACCCGTGTTCTAGCTCATCTTGCTGCCATTTTCGATTTCCTTGCTCAAAGCTCCATTCAAAAAACTGTTTTGGGGGATTGTTCTTCGGTGTGCGACTCCTCCAATGGTCCAATTAGTTTTTGTTCTAGTGCTTTATTTATTGCAAATTTTTGCTGCTGAGGTGACCCTGTTCTTGAGCTTGCATGTAAAATTTATATGGTCCCAAGTAGTTTTAATGCATGATATAGCTTCTAGGCACTTGTGGGAGTAGTTGCTATCAATCTTGTTGAGTTTGGTTCACTTTTATTTTGAGTCACTAAAAATTTCAGAATTTTTTCAGAGAAAGAAAAATGCATAGGAAATTATACCAAGGTGGTTCCTCAAGGAAGCAAGGACCAAGGCTCGCGATACGTGAGCCGTACAATGAACCACCAAGGGAAGCTCAAGTGCGGCCTTGTGAATGGCCGTCAGAAGAGTTTATTGTTCAAGCAGGCATCAAGGATGAATTTGACGCATATATGCATAATGCTGATCTTGAGGACTTCGTGTCAGATGAGTGCCTACAGTACTACTACCTCACTGATTCCTTTGTGAGAAGGTTTAAATTTACATCCTCGCGCAATTCTCACATGGTTTTATTTGATCTTTATGATAAATCATATACCATGGACCTAGAAGATTGTAATACTGCTTGTAAACTCCCACAGTGGGGCAATGTGAGTGAACCTCGTAAATCTGAATATAAAGACTTTCTTGCTAGTATCACTGTGGGTGAGTCTAGAGAAATCACACAATCTACCATAGTGAGCATTCATTTCCCCTCCATACATTACTTTGCTCTCTTTATAGGTCGATGCATTAACGGTAAAGATGAGGATTGTCATAGGTGCGTTCCAGATCTTAGTGTCCTCAAGAGTGCGGTATTAGGTGATAAACAATATAACTTGGGGGCCATTGTTGCACGAAGGCTGCATCTTAATGGTACATGTGGAAATTTGTTTGGTGAGATTTATGCAACTCGTGTAGATAATTATCTTGGTGTACCCATACATGGAAGTGACATGGAGTTGCCTCCTACTTATCTAGGTTATAGTGCCATGGTTAGCCATCAGTTTCTTGAGAGGAATGAACAGTTCCTCTAGTACTGGCTAATCTTTGACAGATGGCGTACTGTCCATGTTGCTCTCCCTGCTCCCACTTTCTTTGACTTTCAGGCAAAAAGGAGATACTTTATAACCAGGGAGGAGGCAAACGAATATGAGAGGAGGACAGAGGCAGCTCGCCTCCAAGCTGCAGCTCGTCGGGCAGTAGCGGCTGCATCTTAGTACAACCCCGACTATGACTTTGGATATCTGCCAGGCTAGAAGTGGCCATAGACCAACTTAGGCCAAAAGCCTAAGCTTGGGGGAGTACGTATTTCTCACCGACATTACATTCATGCTCACACACTCATGCTAGTTGTTGGTGCTCATACTTTTTCATTGTACTATCCATGCTAGTTTATTTCCTTTTCTTGCTTTCTTCTTGTGTGTTTGAAAAACCTTAAGAAAAACCAAAAAAAATTAGTTGTAGCTTTTTAGCTAGTTTACTTTCCATGCTTGTAGTAGTAACTAAAAGAAAATCTAAAAAGATTTCTCTTTCTTCTTTTGTTTGTTGGGAGCTTTCCCGTGTAAATAGTTTTATTTCTTTTCTTTTCTTTGGGGGTTGAGAGGAGAAGACCACGATGAAAATGTTGAGTGGATCTCATATGCATTAATGTTGATCTAACCAAGAGCCCATATTACCTTGTCTTCTCCTTTGTATTAAATGCTTGCAGATTCCAGCTTAGTCCAATGCACGTGCACTGTTATTATTATCCACACCGTTCGGTCGTGCGAGTGAAAGGCAATAATGACAATATATGTTGGACTGATTGGGATGAGAGAAGTTGGTATGAACTCGACCTATCTTGTTTTTTGTAAATATGATTAGTCCATTGTTCCTAATTCAGCCTATTATGGATGAAACATGTTTGCAATGACAACTAGAGATTGTAGTTGCTCATGACATGCTTAATTAGCTAGGAGTTTATAATGGTTTACCTTGCGTGCCAACATGCTATTAAAATGGTTGTGATGTGGCATGATAGGGTGGTATCCTCCTTTGAATGATTCGAGTGGCTTCACTTGGATCATGTTCACACATGTTGTTGAAACAAAATCAACATAGCCTCCATGATATTTATGTTCATGGTGATTTATATCCTACTCATGCTTGCACCCGTTGTTGATTAATCTTAATGCATGTTTATGACTGTTGTTACTCTCTAGTTGGTCGCTTCCCAGTCTCTTTCTAGCCTTCACTTATACTAAGAGGGAATACTGCTTGTGCATCCACGTCCATAAACCCCAAAGTTGTTCCATATGAGTCCACCATACCTTCCTATATGCGGTATCTACCTGCCGTTCCAAGTAAATTTGTATGTGCCAAAGTCTAAACCTTCAAATGAAATTCTGTTTTGTATGCTCGAATAGCTCATGTATCAACTAGGGTTGTCTATATCTTCCATGCTAGGTGGGTTATTCTCATGATGAGTGGACTCCACTCATCATTCACGAGAAAGTGGTCGGTAACCGGGATGCCCAGTCCCATGCTCAAATCAAATCAAAATAATTGCAAACAAAACTCCCCCAGGATTGTTGTTAGTTGGACGGCACCCGTTGTTTCGGATAAGCCATGGATTGATGTTTGTTAGTGGTGGGGGAGTATAAACTTTACCATTCTGTTTGGGAACCGCCATAATGTGTGTAGCATGGAAGATATCAAGGTCTCTCAGTTGTTATGTTGACAATGAAAGTATACCGCTCAAAATATTATTTATCTCGGTTTCAAAACTCGAGCTCTGGCACCTCTGCAAATCCTTGCTTCCCTCTATGAAGGGCCTATTTATTACTTTTATGTTGAGTCATCATCCTCTTATTAAAAATCACCAGTTGGAGAGTACCGTTGTCATTTTCATGCATTGCTATTAATTTACATTGAGTATGACTGTGACTGGATCTCTTTTACCATGAATTACAATGTCTAGTCATTCCTTGATCTTCAGGGGTGCTCTGCATTTATGTTTTGCGGTCTTAGAAAGGGCTAGTGAGATACCATCTTGTTATATCATATTATGATTGTTTTCAGAAAGTGTTGTCATCCAAGATTTATTATTATTGCTCACTAGTTTGTCATGCCATTGATATGAGTAAACATGAGACCTAAATGTTATTGTGAATATGGTTAGTTCGTAATCTTTGCTGAAAACTTGAATACTGGCTCTACATATTTGCAACAACAAGATCAAACAGAGTTTGTAAAAGTTTTTCTTTATCACTTTCAGTTTGTCAACTGAATTGCTTGAGGACAAGCAAAGGTTTAAGCTTGGGGGAGTTGATACGTCTCCAACGTATCTACTTTTCCAAACACTTTTGCCCTTGTTTTAGACTCTAACTTGCATGATTTGAATGGAACTAAGCTGGACTGACTCTGTTTTCAGCAGAACTGCCATGATGTTATTTTTGTGCACAAATAAAAGTTCTCAGAATGACCTGAAAATCCACGGAGCAACTTTTTGGCATTAATAAAAAATATTGGCAAAAGAACCAGCATCAGGGGGCCTACACCCTGTCCACGAGGGTGCAGGGTGCGCTCCCTGCCTCGTGGGCCCCCTGGGACTCCACCGACCTCAACCCCAACTCCATATATTCACTTCCGGGGAGAAAAAAAACAGAGAGAAGGATTCATTGCGTTTTACGATACGGATCCATTGCCAAGCCCTATTCTTCCTTGAGAGGGCTGATCTGGAGTCCGTTCGGGGCTCCGGAGAGGGGAATCCATCGCCATCGTCGTCATCAACCATCCTCCATCACCAATTTCATGATGCTCACCGCCGTGCGTGAGTAATCCCATCGTAGGCTTGCTGGACGGTGATGGCTTGAATGAGATTTACCATGTGATCGAGTTAGTTTTATTAGGGTTTGATCCCTAGTGTCCATTATGTTCTAAGATTTATGTTGCTATGACTTTGCCATGCTTAATGCTTGTCACTAGGGCCCGAGTGCCATGATTTCAGATCTGGACCTATTATGTTTTCATGAATATATGTGAGTTCTTGATCCTATCTTGCAAGTCAATAGTCACCTACTATGTGTTATGATCCGGCAACCCCGAAGTGACAATATTCGGGACCACTCCCGGTGATGACCTTAGTTTGAAGAGTTCATGTATTCATTAAGTGCTAATGCTTTGGTCCGGTACTCTATTAAAAGGATGCCTTAATATCCCTTAGATTGCAATAGGACCCCGCTGCCACGGGAGGGTAGGACAAAAGATGTCATGCAAGTTCTTTTCCATAAGCACGTATGACTATATTCGGAATACATGCCTACATTACATTGATGAACTGGAGCTAGTTCTGTGTCACCCTATTTATAACTGTTGCATGAGGAATCGCATCCAACATAGTTATCCATCACTGATCCATTGCCTATGAACTTTTCATATATTGATCTTTGCTTAGTTACTTCTCCGTTGCCACTATCACCATTGCTACAAAACTTCTACTATTACTTTTGTCACCGTCACCGTTACTTCCATACTAACTTGCTACTAAATACTTTGTTGCAAATATTAAGTCTTTCAGGTTTGGTTGAATTGAAAACTCAACTGCTAATACTTAAGAATATTCTTTGGCTCCCCTTGTGTCGAATTAATAAATTTGGGTTGAAAACTCTACCCTTGAAAACTGTTGCGATCCCCTATACTTGTGGGTTATCATGCACTAACATGTTTTATTATTGCACACATAAGATTAGGTCCGATGGTGGATAATGTGATACAATATAACAATCACATCGAATGCCTAGATCTGCATGTCACGCCCAATATGTGATACTATCCTAAAGAGACTCGAAGGTCCCACCAAGGATAGAACCGCATATTGAAACGCTTTTGCAAGGTGGATATCATTACATCAACATTACATAATAGATGGGGATACATACAATAGGCATACAATGCCACACGAATACAACATCATCTTACATAAGAGCACCATCCGACTACGGATGAAACATAAACAGAAACTCAAACGACATCCACCCTGCTGGCCCAGGCTGCCGACCTGAAACCTATCCCCTGATCAACGAAGAAGCAAAAGAAAAACTCCAAGACAAGCAAACATCGCTCTTGTGTCATGATCATCGCATAACCTGTACCTGCAACTGTTGTTGTAGTAATCTGTGAGCCACGAGGACTCAGCAATCCCATTACCATGGGTATCAAGACTAGCAAAGCTTAAAGGGTAAGGAAGGGGTAAAGTGGTGAGGTTGCAGCAGCGAATAAGCATATATGGTGGCTAACATACGCAAATAAGAGCGAGAAGAGAAGCAAAGGAACGGTCGTGAAGCTAGCAATGATCAAGAGGTGATCCTGAACTCCTACTTACGTCAAACATAACCCAAAACCATGTTCACTTCCCGGACTCCGCCGAAAAGAGACCATCACGGCTACACACGTGGTTGATGCGTTTTAATTCGGATCCAGTGTCAAGTTATCTACAACCGGACATTAACAAATTCCCATCTGCCACATAACCGTGGGCACGGCTTTCGAAAGTTTATACCCTGCAGGGGTGTCCCAACTTAGCCCGTGATAAGCTCTCGCGATCAACGAAGGATATACCTTCTCCTAGGAAGACCCGATCAGACTCGGAATCCCGGTTTACAAGACATTTCGACAATGGTAAAACAAGACAAGGAAGACCGCCCGCTGTGCCGACAAATCCCGATAGGAGCTGCACATATCTCGTTCTCAGGGCACACCGGATGAGCAAGACGTCGGGTTGGCATAGACCCTGATTGCCAAGGGGGCGCCGGACATCACTCGGTTTGGACCAACACTTAGACAAGCTTTGGCCCGGGGGGGCTAAAATAAAGATGACCCTTGAGAGAGCGACTCCCGAGGGAAAAGTAGGTGGTGGTGAGGCAAATGGTAAAACCAAGGTTGGGCCTTGCTGGAGGAGTTTTATTCGAAGTGAACTATCAAGGGGGTCCTATAAATCACCCAACCGCGTTAGGGACGCAAAATCCGGGAACATAATACTGATATGACGGAAACTTGGGTGGCAAGAGTGGAACAAAATACCAGGCATAAGGCCGAGCCTTCCACCCTTTACCAAGTACATAGATGCATTAATTAAATAAGAGATATTGTGATATCCCAACATAATCCTGTCCACCATGGAGCAATCTTTAACTTCACCTGCAACTAACAATGCTATAAGAGGGGCTAAGCAAAGCGGTAACATAGCCAAGCAATGGTTCGCTAGGAAGGGTGAAAAGGTTAGAGGCTGACATGGCAAATTGGGGAGGCTTGAAGAACAAGTGATAGGCAGCACAGCAAAGCGATAGAACGAAGCAACTAGCATAGCAATGATAGTAATGAGATCCAAGGCGACAGCCATCTTGCCTGAAATCCCACAAGGAACAAGAACGAGTCCATGAAGAAGATGAAGCCACGAAGACAAACCAAGCGTAGACGAACGAATCCTCACAATCGCAACATTACCGGAACTAAGAAGCAACACCGTTAAGAAACAAACAACATGGTAAATGCACAATCATAAACATGGCATGATGCACAAACAAGCATGATGCATGTCCGGTTCAATGAGGCATGGCATGGCAAAGTGCAACAAACAACACTACAAGTTAAATGGAGCTCAATATGCAACGAGTTGCATATTGACGAAACACCACATTCAATTATTTAGTTAGCTCCCGTTTAGGTACCCAACAATATTAAATGTTGATTAACATGGCAAGAGGTGAAGCATAATATATCTAGGCAAGTTTAAATGAGGCCGGAACAACAAACAACAATTCCGGAAAATCCTCATGTGCATATTTTGAATTTGGTACTGTTCTGCCGTAAAACATATTTTAATGTTGTTAAACATGCAAAGTAAGTGCACCAAGTTAAACTAGGCTTTTCCCACCCCATTTACATATAAAGTTTATTAAATTTGGAGCTACGATTATTTAGTTATGAAATAAATCATTTTAGCATGTGATTTATGCAAATTAATGCATACAACAATTTGAAATATTTTAAACATGGATGAAAGTGGCATATTATGAAACTAGATGAAATTCTAAGCATTTTACATATATAAATTATTTACATATGATGCACGGTTCATGAGGTATTATATGCATGGAGTCTAGGGGTTTTCCTGTAAAACTGTAAATCCGGGATAATGTCTAAATTCGCAGACCTGAAAAAAGAATGATACGGGCCGCATCTAAACAGGAAGCCCAACAGAGGAAAAGGCCGGGGCTGCTCACCCTGGGCCTTGGCAGAAGCAGGCCGGCTGGGCAGAGGAGGGCCGGCACGCTGGACGTGGTGCTCGTCCACGCTGGCGCTGGACCAAGTCAACGAGGGGGCGCGCCTTGTTTGCCTTCGATGTAGAGGAAGTAGGGGTGCGGCGAGGATGGGGTCAACGGCGAGGCAGCATCGGGGTCCGGCGAGGCAAGGGACTCCGGCGGGACGGCAGGGACGAAGCGGACGGGCGGATCCGGGCTTGGGACGGCCGGTCCGTGATGGATCGAAGAAGGTGCGGCGGCGTAGCAGAGCTCGAGCAGCTTCCTGGTACAGAGAAGAGAGAGAGGAAATGAGAGAAGAGGGGAGCACGGGAAGGAGGAAGGGCAGGGAGGAGGCCGCTGACCTGCGGGACGGGGGAATCCGATGCTGGAACGACGAGGATGGCTGCCGGCGGCTCGACGTGGAGGGGACCCGAGGTCGCAGGTGACGAGGGCGGCGCGGCTCATCTCCATGGGCGGACGGCCATGGTTTCTCTCCTGTCCAGAACAAGAGAGAGAGATGAGTCCGAGGGGACCGGAGGAAGGAGAGAAGGGAGCCAGGGCAGCGCTCATCTGAGACGGCGAGGGTCGAGCAGGGGCTGGTCTCGGGAGGAGCTCGTGTGGTTGTAGATGAGGGCGGCTGCGAGGACGAAGGGCGACGGGGGCTTGGGGTGCGTGGGACACCCGGGCAGAGGAGCTCGAGCATCGAGCGCGCGAGAGGTGCTGCGAGGTGGCGCTTCGGTGGTCGTGCTCGCAAGGACGAGGTGGTGGGGAGCACGGGCTTCAATCTGGTGGTTGGCGAAGAAGGCAGGGAGGAGGCGACCATGGATCGAGAGGAGAAGGTGGTTGGCCCGGTTTGCAAATCGAGGAGGTGGGTGGATCGACTGGATGGATGGATCGAGGGGATCCCGAGGAGAAGGTGGGTGTGTGGCGGCGGCGGAATGGGAAGGATGGGACAAGATGCCTAGGTTTTAGGGATTGGTCTAGTTTATATAGCAAGGGGATTAGGGAAGAGTTAATTTGGATCCTCCGATCAAAATCGAGTGGTTGTGAATAAATGGCTTAGGGGAGTCTAAATAAGAAAATGGAGATGTTTTGCGAATGTTTGGGGATGATCTGGATCCAACGGTCATGACTGCTAGAGTTGGGTCCGGGAAGTTTCGGACACACATGCAAAGGGGGTTAGGCCATCACGGTCAAGAGGGAAGCAAAGACCCGATTGGTCTGGAACGGTCAACAAAAGCAAGGGGTGACGCGGCAACTACGAGCGGATACGGGTATTTATGAAAACATATGGATGCGATGCACATGATGCTATGAGATGAGATGCATGCCATGAACAAAATGCAAAACAAAAGACAAAACCCAACCACAAAGGAAATATCATATCGCATCTCCGGAAAAGGCAAGAGTTCGAGTTACGAATATGGAAAGTTGTATCCGGGGCATTACAACACTCCAACACTACGAGAGGATCTCGTCCCGAGATCTAGGATGGCACCAGAGAGAAACAGAAGAGGTAAAACTAAGTTGCTTCTTCGGCAAACGAGTGAAACCATGAACCTTGAGAGGTTGAACAAATTGAAAGAAACAAAACAATAGAGATGACCAAGATTACAAATAGTCTGTTGGACAAGAGGAGCAATGAACATTACGAAAACTTGAAGGTTGCAAAGACATGAATCAAGAGTTTAATGTACAAGATAGAATTTGAAACCACTCCGGTTAAAACAAGATGAGAGAGGAAGAATTCGGGCAGCACTCCGACTGAAAGAAGAAGGAAAACTTGATAAGATAAAAAGAACTTGAAGAGATGAGACAACACTCCGGTTAAATGGATAAGCATGAAAAGAGCATGGTCCTCACAATTCGAGATGATGAGTAAAGAGAGCAACATCACCATGCCTCCAGAAGAAAGAATAGAAGATAGATCATTGAAATAAAAGAATGGAGAAGAAAATGCCAACTTCTGCCACAAATGAGCTTGGAAAGCATCCATGCAAAGAAGAATTGAACGGATTTGTTGAAAAATAAACAACGAAAAGCACAATCTTTTTGTGGGCTTATGGCAAACATCTCAAAATGATGAGGTGACAACCTGCCACAAACGAAAAACAATTGCTTGTTTGAGATCAAAGAAGAGATGGAAACTTCTTTTATTGAGAGAATAGGAGGAAACTTGGATTATCGATAGGTACCACAATTAGCAACATTCCTTAGGGAAGGCTTTAGGTGAAATCTATACCAAGATAACTCCAAAGAAGAGATTGATGAAGAATACTTGAACTCACCCAAACAAAACATGTGTTTAGCAACATGTTTATTTTAGAGTATAGCTTAGCAGATCATAACTTCAAGAGAAATCTTGAAGAACAAATGAAGAATGAAAGGAATCCTTCACGAACCACCATGTAGAGCCTCCATGAAGAACTCCAGTAATAATAGGATGATAAAAAGAAAGAGAAGTTGAAAACACAAAGTGAAGCCTTGCGATGATTTTGAAGGAGCTCCGTGACGAGATAAGTGGAAAACTTGAATCTCCGGAAAAGAAAAGATGAAGCATCTCGAACCGAGAAAAATGACATGATGAACAACTCTGGAAAAAAGAAACTAGATTACTTGGATGAAACAATAATAAGGATTACGTTATGCCTATCCTTCACCAATTTAAATGGATGACAAGAAACGGATTTGGCATACTACTTGTTCTCGTAGAAAGGATTAAGAGAGATATAGCGTAAACTTGAGAAGGTATTGATGGAACCACCGGTGGGATTTGGAAACAACGAATGAATTAATATGAATTGATACGATGATGAAGGAAGAGAAATCTTGAACGAACCACCGTAAGAACTGAAAATGAACATAGCAAAGGCACAATTCACCGGGAAGAATTGGAAAACGAATGAAGATACTTGAGGGGATTTAAATACATGAGAACAAAGAGCTCATGAACTGATTAGAGGGTATTTGAACGATGCAGCGGTAAGATTTGGAGAATGATAGCTACACGCTGAGAATGAAGAATTATGACATGATGGCCTTCGGAGGAAAGAAATGGAAACAACTCATGAAATGCTCTGGATGGTAAGAAAAGAATTCTCAGAATCGAAAACAATTATGAGAGGATGGCATCAAGCTTGAACTATGCCTCTTTGGAAGAACGGGTAAGGATTTAAGAGGAACTCTTCTTCGATCTTCAAATAACGACGGAAAACACCAACAAAATTACTAAGATACTCCGAGAGAATGAAAAGGAGGAAGGGTTGAACCAAAAGATGAAAAGAATTTGAAAGCGAACTTGGAGATGGCATCTGACTGATGAAATTCATTCTTACGTCAAACTCGAAAAGAATTAGGAATGGCTCCGGAATAAATAGAAGAGTCAGGTAAGATCCTGGGAAAAGACCTGTGGGTTAGGGCCCACTAAAAGATACACCATTGAACAATTGATTGAAAGGGGGGATTGCACCGGTTGAATTAAATGGCTTGAATGAGATAACGACCTCAAAATAACTTGAACAGATAGAGAATGGAAGCACGAATCTTCCAAGATATCTTCAGCACTCCGAATATGAACTGGGAGATGTGAATAAATAATAAAGCCTTGGATAAGAAATTCACATGGGAAGATATGTGAAACAACAGGAAGAGATATGATAACACCTAGACTTGAAATTAATCCACTGGAGTAGAAAAGAGACGAAGAATAATGAACTTGAAGCTCCGTTAGTATCTTCGGGAGAATCACCGGATAAGAACATTGACGGAAAAAGAATGGAGAGTCTTCCCCTCAATAAAAGGACACTTGATTAAGAAATCTGAGTCCTTGAAGAAAAAGGGTGGGAGGGCGGGAAAACAAAGACAACTTGGGACGGATGAAACAAACACCGTTAAGAAAACTTAGAATTGATCTCGCGAATGGGAAAAATGATAGTATTAGCCTGGAGAGAAGCACGCCGGTTGGAAAATATTTAACATGCCAACCTCAATGATCAAGAAGGATTAGCACTCCCGTAGAAATATGAGAACACCGCTTGAAAGGTATGGAATCAACACTTGACATCGAAGCAACTCGAGTACCACAAATAAAACAAAACAAAGGATTTGGCTTGCAGAATAAGCCGGAACAAACATATGATAGATCCCATATCGTATCATGTGTTTGTTGGAAAGATATCCTACGAGCTACTTGAATTCCCAACTATAAACTCCCGAAACTTTCTGGTTATTCAATCTGGTGTTGGGGATACAGGGGAAGCAATATATCTCACCGAAACTAACAATCCCTACATCCAGCTGTATCCATCCATCAACACATAAC
This sequence comes from Triticum dicoccoides, assembly GCF_002162155.2. Taxonomy (NCBI): domain Eukaryota; kingdom Viridiplantae; phylum Streptophyta; class Magnoliopsida; order Poales; family Poaceae; genus Triticum; species Triticum dicoccoides. The sequence continues at coordinate 511,097,848 of NC_041387.1, forward strand.
CAAGAAACCTCCGGAAATCGTGTACCTCAACCTTCGAAAAGCATCCGTTATACGAGCTATGGCAATACTCCCGAACTCCCGCCCCAGTACTAGGTGGCGTCGAGGTTATCTCACCAACAACTGCATAAAAGAGATTTTCAATGTCGGCAAAACTAAGGTATTCCAAAACCGCAACGATAAAATTATGATGACAACACCTCGGAGCTCAACTCCCCAGGACACTGCCACAACCCCTAAACGTCAGGAGGCACCAAGAACAATGTTCTCGTCATAAGAATATCGGAACGATCCCAAGATACCCGTGTGATCCTAAAAAAATTAGTGAAAATTTGAGGAGAGGAAAGACAAAACATCTACGTCAGGAGAACTCACCAGAGCGACGAAGGGGATGAGGAGTAAAAAGAGTCCTACTCTCCGATATATATAATCCTAAGACTCAAAAATACTTTTATTCTAGACTCAACAACGGCCAACAATCAAGGGGGCTCCTATGGTCGGTCGAGGCTCTGATACCAACTTGTCACGCCCAATATGGGATACTATCCTAAAGAGACTCGAAGGTCCCACCAAGGATAGAACCGCATATTGAAACACTTTTGCAAGGTGGATATCATTACATCAACATTACATAATAGATGGGGATACATACAAGAGGCATACAATGCCACACGAATACAACATCATCTTACATAAGAGCACCATCCGACTATGGATGAAACATAAACAGAAACTCAAACGACATCCACCCTGCTAGCCCAAGCTGCCGACCTGGAACCTATCCCCTGATCGAAGAAGAAGCAAAAGAAGAACTCCAAGACAAACAAACATCACTCTCACGTCATGATCATCGCATAACCTGTACCTTCAACTGTTGTTGTAGTAATCTGTGAGCCACGAGGACTCAGCAATCCCATTACCATGATTATCAAGACTAGCAAAGCTTAAAGGGTAAGGAAGGGGTAAAGTGGTGAGGTTGCAGCAGCGACTAAGCATATATGGTGGCTAACATACGCAAATAAGAGCGAGAAGAAAAGCAAAGGAACGGTCGTGAAGCTAGCAATGATCAAGAGGTGATCCTGAACTCCTACTTACGTCAAACATAACCCAAAACCGTGTTCACTTCCCGGACTCCGCCGAAAAGAGACCATCACGGCTACACACGCGGTTGATGCATTTTAATTGGGATCTGGTGTCAAGTTATCTACAACCAGACAATAACAAATTCCCATCTGCCACATAACCGCGGGCACGGCTTTCGAAAGTTTATACCCTGCAGGGGTGTCCCAACTTAGCCCATGATAAGCTCTCGCGATCAACGAAGGATATACCTTCTCCCAGAAAGACCCGATCAGACTTGGAATCCCCGTTTACAAGACATTTCGATAATGGTAAAACAAGACCAGCAAGACCGCCCGCTGTGCCGACAAATCCCGATAGGAGCTGCACATATCTCGTTCTCAGGGCACACCGGATGAGCAAGACGTTGGGTTGGCATAGACCCTGATTGCCCAGGGGGCGCCGGACATCACTCGGTTTGGACAAACACTTAGACAAGCATTGGCCCGGGGGGCTAAAATAAAGATGACCCTTGAGAGAGCGACTCCCAAGGGAAAAGTAGGTGGTGGTGAGGAAAATGGTAAAACCAAGGTTGGGCCTTGCTGGAGGAGTTTTATTCAAAGCGAACTGTCAAGGGGGTCCATAAATCACCCAACCGCGTTACGGACGCAAAATCCGGGAACATAATACCGATAGGACGGAAACTAGGGCGGCAAGAGTGGAACAAAACACCAGGCATAAGGCCGAGCCTTCCACCCTTTACCAAGTATATAGATGCATTAATTAAATAAGAGATATTGTGATATCCCAACATAATCATGTCCACCATGGAGAAATCTTTAACTTTACCTGCAACTAACAACGCTATAAGAGGGGCTGAGCAAAGCAGTAACATAGCCAAGCAATGGTTCGCTAGGAAGGGTGAAAAGGTTAAAGGCTGACATGGCAAATTGGGGAGACTTGAAGAACAAGTGATAGGTAGCACAGCAAAGCGATAGAACGAAGCAACTAGCATAGCAATGATAGTAATGAGATCCAAGGCAACGGTCATGTTGCCTGAAATCCCGCAAGGAAGAAGAACGAGTCCATGAAGAAGATGAAGCCACGAAGACAAACCAAGCATAGACGAACGAATCCTCACAATCGCAACATTACCGGAACTAAGAAGCAATACTGGAAAGAAACAAACAACATGGTAAATGCACAATCATAAACATGGCATGATGCACAAACAAGCATGATGCATGTCCTGTTCAATGAGGCATGGCATGGCAAAGTGCAACAAACAATACTACAAGTTAAATGGAGCTCAATATGCAACGAGTTGCATATTGATGAAACACCACATTCAACTATTTAGTTAGCTCCCGTTTAGGTACCCAACAATAATAAATGTTGATTAACATGGCAAGAGGTGAAGCATAATATATCTAGGCAAGTTTAAATGAGGCCGGAACAACAAACAACAATTCCGGAAAATGCTCATGTGCATATTTCGAATTTGGTACTGTTCTGCCCTAGAACATATTTTAATGTTGTTAAACATGCAAAGTAAGTGCACCAAGTTAAACTAGGCTTTTTCCCACCCCATTTACATATAAAGTTTATTAAATTTGGAGCTACGGTTATTTAGTTATGAAATAAATCATTTTAGCATGTGATTTATGCAAATTAATGCATACAACAATTTTAAATATTTTAAACATGGATGAAAGTGGCATATTATGAAACTAGATGAAATTCTAAGCATTTTACATATATAAATTATTTACATATGATGCACGGTTCATGAGGTATTATATGCATGGAGTCTAGGGGTTTTTCTGTAAAACTATAAATCCGGGATAATGTCTAAATTCGCAGAGCTGAAAAAAATGATACGGGCCGCATCTAAACAGGAAGCCCAACAGAGGAAAAGGCCGGGGCTTGGGACGGCCGGTCCATGACGGATCGAAGAAGGTGCGACGGCGCAGCAGAGCTCAAGCGGCTCCCCGGTATAGAGAAGAGAGAGAGGAAATGAGAGAAGAGGGGAGCACGGGAAGGACGAAGGGAAGGGAGGAGGCCGCTGACCTGCGGGACGGGGGAATCCGATGCGGGAACGACGAGGATGGCTGTCGGCGGCTCGACGTCGAGGCGACCCGAGGTCGCAGGTGACGAGGGCGGCGCGGCTCATCTCCATGGGCGGACGGCCATGGTTGCTCTCCTGTACAGAACAAGAGAGAGAGATGAGTCCGAGGGGACCGGGGGAAGGAGAGAAGGGAGCCAGGGCGGCTGAGGGAGTCCTGGATTAGGGGGTGTCCGGATGGCCGGACTATGACCTTTGGCCGGACTCCCGGACTATGAAGATACAAGATTGAAGACTCCGTCCCGTGTCCGGATGGGACTTTCCTTGGCGTGGAAGGCAAGCTTGGCGATACGATATGAAGATCTCCTCCCATTGTAACCGACTCTGTGTAACCCTAGCCCTCTCCGGTGTCTATATAAACCGGAGAGTTTTAGTCCATAGGACGAACAACTATCATACCATAGGCTAGCTTCTAGGGTTGAGCCTCTCTGGTCTCGTGGTAGATCCACTCTTGTACTACCCATATCATCAATATTAATTAATAACGAGTAGGGTTTTACCTCCATCGAGAGGTCCCGAACCTGGGTAAAAACATCGTGTCCCTTGTCTCCTATTACCATCCGCCTAGACGCACAGTTCGGGACCCCCTACCCGAGATCCACCGGTTTTGACACCGACATTGGTGCTTTCATTGAGAATTCCTCTGTGTCGTCACCTTTAGGCCCGATGGCTTCTTTGATCATCAATCACGACGCAGTCTAGGGTGAGAATTTTCTTCCCGGACAGATCTTCGTATTCGGCGGCTTCACACTGTGGGCCAACTCACTTGGCCATCTGGAGCAGATCGAAAGCTACGCCCCTGGCCATCAGGTCAGGTTTGGAAGCTTAAACTACACAGCCGATATCCGCGGGAACTTGGTCTTCGACGGATTCGAGCCGCGACCGAGCGTGCCGCACTGTCTTGATGGGCATAATCTAGCTCTGCCGCCGGACAGCGCCCAAAGCGCCGCTCAGGTGTCCGCTCCGACCATTAGCCCAGAGCCGACTGCGCTAACCAGGGATGGACAGTTGGACGCCGCCCCAGGAGCCACAATCTCTACGGCGATAGAGCCGAATACGAGCCTAGTCCTTTGCAAGGCCTGTGACTCCAAGGTGCCGGACTCCGTTCCGGACTCCGAATCTTCCGCACCCCTTCCGATCGAACCCGATTGGGCTCCGATCATGGAGTCCACCGCCGCAGACGTCTTCCAGCGCTCGCCCTTTGGCGACATCCTGAATTCACTAAAGTCTCTCTCTTTGTCAAGAGAGCCCTGGCCGGACCACGGTCAGCATGGCTGGGATGCGGACGACGAATAAATTCGAAACCCACCCACCACCTACTTGGTAGCCACTTTCGACGATCTAACCGACATGCTCGACTTCGACTCCGAAGACACCGACGGTATGGACGCCGATAGAGGAGATAAACAAGAACCAACACCTATAGGGCACTGTAAAGCCACCTCATCACACGATATATACATGGTGGACACACCTAACAAAAATGACAACGAGGATCAAAAGGGCGCAACCAGGGATCGCTCCCTTGTAAAGCAATCAAAGCGGCGGCGTAAGCGCAATGCCAAGCCCCACCTCAACAAAGACCCAGCCATAGAGCAGGGTGAATCAACGGACGAACATGCCATCGAGCAACCGTCCAAATAGGGCGGACAATCCGAACAGCCCATCCCCGGGAAAGATAATAGTCCGGACGATCTCACGCCGGACAAATTGCTGGAGCATCAGAACCTCCACCAAAGGCTCATCACCACCGCACGTAGCCTGAAAAAGCAGAAGCGAAGGCTCAAAACAGCAGAAGATGCACTCAGAATCAGATGGGGCAAAGTACTCAATACCACACGCAAGTACGGCAATAGTCGTCACACAAAGTGCTATCCGAAGCGGAAACTACTACCGGAATTTGATGAAGAGGCCATAAAGCCCCCGCAGTCAAAAAATAAGGAAGCCACAAGGTCGGATAGACGACCCCACGATCGATCCCAAGCAACAGGGGGCGCCGCACTCCATACGGCGCACGATCTGTCCAAGAATTCGCATCAAAAAACTGGCCCAACCAGATCCATCTATGGGCCAAGAAAGCAAGCTCCAATGAGCAATGCAATGCAAAAAATATCCCAACATCGTGGCACACCTAAATACAGGGGCGCTGCACATCCCCTATGTTTTACCGATGAGGTGCTGGATCATGAATTTCCAGCGGGATTCAAGCCCGTAAACATAGAAGCATACGACGGAACAACAGACCCTGGAGTCTGGATCGAGGATTACATCCTCCACATACACATGGACAGAGGAGATGACCTCCATGCCGTAAAATACTTACCACTTAAGCTCAAAGGGCCAGCCCGGCATTGGCTTAAAAGCCTTCCCGAAAACACCATGGGAAGTTGGGAAGCGCTCGAGGACGCTTTTCGGGCAAATTTTCAAGGGACCTATGTCCGACCTCCGGATGCAGATGATCTGAGTCATATAACTCAGCCGCCCGGAGAGTCCGCTCGAAAACTCTGGAACAGATTCCTCACTAAAAAGAATCAGATAGTCGACTGTCCGGACGCCGAGGCCCTAGCAGCTTTCAAACATAGCGTCCGAGACAAATGGCTCGCCAGACACCTCGGCCAAGAAAAGCCAAGAACAATGGCCGCATTAATAAGCCCCATGACCCGCTTTTGTGCAGGAGAGGATAGCTGGTTGGCAAGAAGCAGCACCAGCAACCCGAATACATCCGAACCCAGAGATGGAAACGGGAAACCGCGCCATAACAAAGAACCACATCGGATCAAGGACAACAGCCTGATGAACACGGCAGTAAACGCCGGATTCAAAAGCTCTCTGCAAAATCAAAGAAAAGCAGCCCCCAAAGATGACAGGGACGAGCTATCCAACCTCAACAAAATCTTGGACAAAATATGTCAAATCTACAGTACTCCGGGGAGGCCTGCCAACCATACCCACAGAGATTGTTGGGTCTTCAAACAGTCCAGCAAACTCAACGCCGAACACAAGGGGCTCGACACACCAAGCGAGGATGACGACGCACCCCACAAGCAGAATACCGGAGAACAAAAGAAGTTCCCACAAGAAGTGAAGATAGTAAATTCACTTCAGATGACAAAAGGGAAAAATAGAATGGCGCTTACAAAGACACGCGCTATACGGCCAGCCCCAGAGGAGCACCGCCACTGGTTGCTACAACCAATCACCTTTGATCATCAGGATTACTCCAAAGGAGCCCGGAATGCAGGCTAGACTGCCTTGGTCGTGAATCCGATCATTAACGGACTCCAATTTACAGAAGTCCTTATGGACGACGGTAGTAACTTGAACCTGCTATATCAGGACACAATCCGCAAACTAGGGGTAAACCCAGCTATAATCCGCCATGGCAACACTTCCTTTCAAGGAGTCACGCCGGGTCCAGATACCCAAAGTATGGGTTCCCTTTCGTTAGAAGTCATGTTCGGCTCACTCGACAACTTCCGAAGCGAAAAGCTAACATTCCACATCGCCCCATTCGTAAGCCGCTATCAAGCGCTACTGGGACGAGAAGCCTTCGCCCGCTTTAACGCAATACCACATTATGCATCCCTTACACTTAAAATGCCCGGTCCATGAGGCATCATTTCATTACAGGGGAATATAAATTGACCCCCAAAGTATGGGCAAAGGTGCGGCCGCCTAGACAGCCGCCCACTAATCCAGCCCTACTATCCCGGACACGGCTCGACGAGTCCGGCGTAAATGTACATATGCTTAATAGCCGCATAACCCCGTACAAGGGGCTCCGCGTGTTCACGCCCGGAGACAATACGGCTCAATTCTTGCACCAACTATATTTTGTTTATTTTAAATATAGATTTCTCGGATGCTTATTTTTTACTAAGTTCCTCTCTTTCGCAGACGAACATCGTGCTACGCCCGTCTAGGATACAGCACAACGGAGATACAGGCGCAGACGTGCAGCAGGGACCCGTTTCAAGGATTCTTTTTAGATTAAGACCCTGCGTAAACCTTTTTTACTGTCTCTTGTTGACAACATCCCCCGGTTTTCGCTATAATCGAGAAGGAGGCTGGCGTCTTGGCATATGGCCACGCCAGAATTTTTGCACGTACCTGGACACCAAGGGCTTTTTTTACCAAGGGCTCTATTTCGGCCCGTCCTCATAAAGACCGAATACCTTAGGGAGTGTTCGGCATCGCGAGTTTGGCCCTATATGCATCAGCTCCGAATCATGTCTTTGGTCAAATGTTGGGTTTTCCCGGCTCCTGTGTTTTGCTGCCTTACGTTCCGTTATATCGGCTAACGTGGCACCAGGAGAACTACTGCGATTGTGCCCCGGTTCGGCCAGGCGAGCACCTCAGTAGAGAAAGCTGAAAAGTGACTGTCATGATATAGCGAGAGACTGGTCAACCACTCGATGACTTTCGGAATCTTTAGGATTTCTCCGCATTAACGAAGGGACGCTTCCCGGTCAGGCACACTTGCACCCCGAATCCGGGTGAGCGCGGTGCCCCTAGGGGCTATTCAGTAGCCCCACTGTCAAACTCCTATGGCTAAGTGAAAGTGATAAAGCATTATAGTCCGGTTGCCTAGTTCCCCGCGCCACCACCTCCTTTATAGGACCAAGACGTTGGATTCAGTGTGAAAAGGTGCCTTTTTGCGAACACCCCCGCATTCTATGTGTGGGGGATGAAGCCAACAACTGCCATCTTTCAGGTTATATACAAATATATACATTAAACGGCCGCACAGGAGGCATCATAATTCTTGCAAGCACAACTATAAAAAGCTTTTATATTCCATCAAAATATTCGTTTTACAAATAGCACACGCTATTCGAACACAACATCCTTCGAGCACTGCGACTCTATTAAATGAGCGCCATCCAGAACTTCCTCAAAGTAGTGCTTGGCAGGTACTCGGCTTTCGTGTGAATCCCGGGATGCAACAACACTGGCCTTCATATCCGCCCAGTATGTTTTGACACGGGCAAGAGCCATCTGTGCACCCTCTATGCACGCCGACCTCTTCATTGCATCAGCATGCGGCACCGAACCAAGGAACTGCTGCACCAAGCCAAAATAACTCTTCGGCTCCGGCTTCTCCGGCCACAGACGACTCGCAACATACCTCATGGCGAGTCCGGATAACCTGTTCAGCTCCACCCAGGCGGCCAAACGGTCGGATACCGAAAGTGGGCGTTCTGGATTGTGGAACTGCGACCAAAAAAGCTCTTCCAATCCATGGTCACCCCGGCCGCGGAAGTGTTCGGTCGCGTCCGCCGCACTAGCTGCCAAATCCAGATAAGTGTTTTCCGCACTCCACTGCCGGTCTAATGGAGCATACTTGGGGTCTCCGAACTTCATCCGCAGCATATAGGGCTTTCCAGACGTGATATCTCCGGCCTGACACAACTCCTCCTTCATAGCTCTCATTGCAGAGCGATTATCCTTGGCTTCGGCAGCGATCTTTTCAAGATCCTTCAGAGCCGTCCTATCTTCTTGTTCAAGAAATTTACAGCGTTCGGTAGCATCCTTCAACTTTATGGTCATTTCGGCTATCACCTTTTTGCTCTGGCAGTGAGCAGCCTGTTCGGCTTTTAGCTCTTCAGCCGCTTTAACGGCAGCCGCATCACTTCTCCTTGCTTGCTCCTTGGCTTGGGCAAGTTCCACCCGACGGTTCTCCACAGCAGCAGCACCATCTACATTAGGCACATATATATAAGGCCCGAGCATCGAGCTCCTATTACCAGGTGTCTTTGGAACATACCTTGTGCCTCGTCTAGCCGCTTATTTACAAGCGCGATGTTGGCATCTGCTACGTCAAGTTGCCGCTTTAGCTCGGCAGATTCATCAGTCTGGCTAGCCACCGAACGCCTCACCACCTTCATGGAAAAGGCGACATATTATACCTGGGGTTATGATCCTCTACGCGCCATCACCCTTAACGACACATAGAGTCTCAGGGGCTACTATTTATACAGGGCGCATTTAATATGCAGCTCTACCAAAAGGTACAACTTTTTTGCGTACCTCAAAGCCTGTTAGTAAACTCCTAGCAGCCTCGTACAATCCGCTTTCCGCGGATGAAATCCTTCCAATCACCGTATTCATTAACATAAGGTGTTCTTCTGAGATGGACGCCCTCTCAAGCAGATCCTCCAGCCCCTCCGACTGTGCACCAGAGGGTGCCGGACTAGACTGACGACCTTTTCCACGGTCCCGACTTGCAAAGACCCTCTGAGACGACACCTCAGGGTTGCCTGCCTCGTGAGACGGTGCAACAAGAGGAGGCGTTTCGCTCTCTATCATCTCCGGACGAAGATCCCCTGAAGATGAGCTCTGCTGAGAAGGGTTGAGATCCGAACTGCAAGGTAATGTGTCGGTTATCTTCCTCAGAAATAAAACAGGAGTGTCATTTATTATGGAACCCCTCCCTTCACTTACGTCTCGGGGGAGAGCAGGTCCCCCTTAGGGGGCGATTCGGCCGGGGCGTTCTCCGGTGCCGAACCCTTTGGCGAAGATTTCTTCCCCCGTTTTGAGGCCATCACCTCCGGGTCTTCAGAGGCAGTCCTTTTCTTTCCCTGGTCGGGGGAATTTTCGATTCTTCCCTTCCTAACAGCCTCCTTCGTGGAGGCGGTAGCCCCTGGGTTCCCCCCTTCGCCTTCCGCCAAAAGCACGACCTCCAGCATCCTGGTTAGCATGGGATTCGGCGCGGTCTCGGGCAGGGGGGCTGGACACCTGATAAGCTTTACCTTCACTATCCACTCCTGTTCAAAGGACAACTCTGTTAAGGGTGATTTTGTGATGAAAATACGGATGGTGTGTCCAAATATGGGGCTACTTACCTTAGCATCGGGGCGATTGCAGCTCAGACCTGCGTCCTCGGACAAATCCGGACACCTTGCTTGTGATCCGAAGAACAATTTGTACATCTCCACGGGTGTCGCACCAATGAAATGTTGGAGGAATCGCGGTCCCCCGAATTAAATTCCCACAGGCAGAGAGGTCGACGTTTGCAGGGCAGTGTGCGGCGAATCAGCATGACTTGCGCCACTACGGTCAAATTGATATCTCTTTCTAGAAGATCTCGAATGCGGTCCTGCAGCAAGGGCACGTCTTTGGGCGGCCCCCAGATAAGTCCTTCATTAACCCATGACGCTAGCCGTGGCGGGCGACCCGAGCGAAAACTAGGTGGCGCCACCCATGTGGTGCCCCTGGGGACTGTGATGTAAAACCAGTCCCGTTGCCATAAGCCGAACTCCTCTTGAAAAGAGCCTTCGAGCCATGGAGCGTCGGCCATCTTGCTTATTATAGCTCCTCTGCACTCAGCGTGCTGCCCCTCGATCATCTTCGGTTCCACCTTGAAGGTTTTTAGCCACAATCCGAAGTGAGGAGTGATATGGAGGAAGGCCTCACACACGACAATGAATGATGAGAGTTGGAGGATAGACTCCGGAGATAAGTCGTGGAACTCTAGCCCGTAATAAAACATAAGCCCCCTCACGAAGGGATCAATCGGGAAGCCTAGCCCCCGAAGGAAGTGAGATGCGAACACCACACTCTCACCGGGCTGGGGAGTGGGAATGGCCTGCCCTTGAGCAGGCAGCCTATGCGAGATTTTGTCGGTTAGATACCTGGCATCTCTCAGCTTTCGCACATCTTCTTCCGTAACGGAGGAAGGCATCCACCGGCCTTCAAGGTCGGAGCCGGACATCGTCGAAGGTCCGAAGCGCCTAAAACTAGAGCTTTGGGTGTTGGAACTCGAAGCAAGGGGCGGATTTAATTGGATTGAAAAGAAGGGAGCCGAGCCTTGGTCCCTTTATAAAGGAGTTGAATACCAAGAGCCCTCCCTGTAATCGTTTGAGACACGCTTTCAATTAGGGAGTCATACCAAAGGCACGGTTGGGTTACCCACGCCCATATTGATGAGAATACCGGAATATGGGGACACGATCTCTGCTTTGACAAGACGTGCCAAGGAAACTGCCTCGCTAAACGCGCTGAGGTGGAACAGTAAAACGATTCAAATAAAGGCCTGGCCGTGACGTCACGCTACGGAATACGTCAGCAGATTAGATTTGTATGGATATTATTCTCTCTACGGTGGCATGTGGAAGTTATCTTTCAGAGACGGACACTATCCTTGAGTTCAATATCATCTATGAAGTATTCGGAGGAGGAACCCGCCTTGCAATGCCGAAGACAATTTGCGCGCCGGACTCATCGTCATTGAAGCCTGATTCAGGGGCTACTGAGGGAGTCCTGGATTAGGGGGTGTCCGGATGGCCGGACTATGACCTTTGGCCGGACTCCCGGACTATGAAGATACAAGATTGAAGACTTCGTCCCGTGTCCGGATGGGACTTTCCTTGGCGTGGAAGGCAAGCTTGGCGATACGATATGAAGATCTCGTCCCGTTGTAATCGACTCTGTGTAACCCTGGCCCTCTCCAGTGTCTATATAAACCAGAGAGTTTTAGTCCATAGGACGAACAACAATCATACCATAGGCTAGCTTCTAGGGTTTAGCCTCTCTGATCTCGTGGTAGATCCACTCTTGTACTACCCATATCATCAATATTAATCAAGCAAGAGTAGGCTTTTACCTCCATCGAGAGGGCCCGAACCTGGGTAAAAACATCGTGTCCCTTGTCTCCTATTACCATCCGCCTAGACGCACAGTTCGGGACCCCCTACCCGAGATCCGCCGGTTTTGACACCGACAGCAGCGCTCATCTGAGACGGCGAGGGTCGAGCAGGGGCTGGTCTCGGGAGGAGCTCGTGTGGTTGTAGATGAGGGCGGCTGCAAGGACGAAGGGCGATGGGGGCTTGAGGCGCATGGGACACCCGGGCAGAGGAGCTTGAGCATCGAGCGCGCGAGAGGTCATGTGAGGTGGCGCTCCGGTGGTCGTGCTCGCGAGGACGAGGTGGTGGGGAGCACGGGCTTCGATCCGGTGGTTGGCAAAGAAGGCAGGGAGGAGGCGACCATGGATCGAGAGGAGAAGGTGGTTGGTTCGGTTTGCAAATCGAGGAGGTGGGTGGATCGACTGGATGGATGGACTGAGGGGATCACGAGGAGAAGGTGGGTGTGTGGCGGCGGTGAAATGGGAAGGATGGGACAAGATGCCTAGGTTTTAGGGATTCGTCTAGTTTATATAGCAAGGGGATTAGGAGAGTTAATTTGGATCCTCCGATCAAAATCGAGCGGTTGTGAATAAATGGCTTAGGGGAGTCCAAATAAGAAAACGGAGTTGTTTTGCGGATGTTTGGGGATGACCCAGATCCAACGGTCATGACTGCTAGAGTTGGGTCCGAGAAGTTTCGGACACGCACGCAAAGGGGGTTAGGCTGTCGCGGTCAAGAGGGAAGAAAAGACCCGATTGGTCTGGAATGGTCAATGAAAGCAAGGGGTGACGCGGCAACAACGAGCGGATACGGGTTTTTATGAAAACATATGGATGCGATGCACATGATGCTATGAGATGAGATGCATGCCATGAACAAAATGCAAAACAAAAGACAAAACCCAACCACGAAGGAAATATCATATCGCATCTCCGGAAATGGCAAGAGTTGGAGTTACAAATATGGAAAGTTGTATCCGGGGCGTTACACTGCATCTCTCAGAAATTACTTTGAACTCATACCGAGGGACATTACTGGAGATTATATTCGCCAGGTTCTTTGTTGTGAGAGCAAGGGTGCTGAAGGTAATGAGGTCTGCCCTACATTTATTTCACAAAAATGAATGGTTTGTTGATTAGCGGTTGCGGCAGAATGGAATAGGCTCCGCAAAAGCTGAATTTCATTTTGGAACTTCAGATGACAGAGTAATCGGAAGTCATCGTGTCAACCCCATACATGTCTTCTCAGTGGCTGATCCCTTTGCAAACATTATGAGGTTTCGAAACCAGCCTTACAAGTGGTAATATTAGTTTGAACCTCTCTTATATCCATGTTCAGCGGATCAACGCGGCGTTTGCAGCTGATGAGCTGAATTTCATTTCTAATATCAGTTTGAACCTTGTAATCTTCGAATTTGAGCCATATAACTCTGGAATTTGAACCTTGTAATATTTCGAGCTTTTGTGGTACAATCGTTGAAATGGCATCGTATGAGACTCGTATATTGATAGTACTATTTTGAACTCAATATGCAATGGTCTTAGATTTTATTAAACATTCTCGAATGTGTTTCCCTTGTCGATCTCATCGCAAACGATCTGTATAGCTAACTCGACTGCGATCTTCGACATTATTGCACACAGTTGGTTGCTTCAACTGTGTGTCTTGTAGAGCGTAGAATTAATTATTGCACTCGAGTGTGCATCAATAATCTTCTATCTAACTTTGACCTCATCACCCATGGGTAAACTTATTATGATCGAAGTCATTCCACACACTTTGTTTTTACAAAGATTTTTGCCAATAAACGCCCATGAGTTGCCCCTCTTCTAGCTGACGCGTGACAAAACTAGCCGTGCGGGAAGCTTGCGTGGTAAAATGCATGTTTGCGTGGGAACAGGCTCAACAATGATATATTTGGTGCCTCTTCGAGCCCACGTGTGGTCAAACAAAACACGTGCAGGGTTCTCAAGCATGCATTGGAATCCTCCGCTATGAACGCGGTGACTAGACATGACGATTATAGGCCCGCCGCCCCCCCCCCTTTATTACAGCGGCCATTTAACCCTTGTGTCTCTTCAACCTTTCGATCGCGCCCCACTGTTGCAAGAAGCACACCCACCACGACAAATTCTTGGAGCGTATCCTTCGCAGCTCCAATGGCGCTCCGAGCGGATGCCGACGAGGAGCACCAGTTCACCATGCATGCCTTGGTGGACACCAAAAAACCAGTATGGGTGGAGCACCCCATCCACATCATGGATTTGTTGCTTATCGAGGAGAAGTACAAGGTGGTCGGGTTTGACGTCGAGTACACCCGCGCTCGTGTCGGGTCTCGTCCCAAGGTCGTTGTTGCCCAGATGTGCATGCACAATCACGTCCTTGTCTACCACTACTACCTGGCCACAAGGCCTTGCGAGCGTTCTGCCAGGTTTGTCGACAACCCCCACTACATGCTCCCTACGGTGGAATCACCAATGATGTAAAGGTGCTCAAGAATTCAGGCATCGCCTTCCAGAATCTTGTCGACATCCAGGGTCAATACAAGATCTGGGGCAGCAAGGAGCATGAGAAGGACTCACTGGTTCACCTCACCGAGGCCATCATCAACCCCAACTACAGAGACATGAAGGATTCCTGCAACAAGGACAAGCATGCCTCGCACTCAGCCTGGATGGATAAACTCTACAAAGCTCACATCATGTACGCGGCCAATGAGGTGTACACGAGCTACGAGATGTACAGGCGGATCGTTGACATGAGGAAGAGCCTCCTTCCCCAAAACAATAAGGGATATAGCCGGAAGTAGAGCAATGGCAAGTGATACGTCTCCAACGTATCTATAATTTTTGCTTGTTCCATGCTATTGTATTATCATTCTTGGATGTTTTACAATCATTTTATAACAACTTTATATCATTTTTGGGGACTAACCTATTGACATAGTGCCCAGTGCTAGTTGCTATTTTTTGATTGTTTTTTACTTCACAAGGAAAACAATATCAAACGAAGTCCAAACGCAGCAAAACTTTTTGGAGAATTTTTATGGACCAGAGCACCCAGGATGGGCTAGAGAAGTACTAGAGGGGTGCACCTAGGGGGGAACAACCCACCGCGGTGGGTTGTGCCCACCTCGGTTGCGTCCCGCACCGCCTCTTCGCCCTATAAATTGTCAAATATTCCAAAAACCCTCAGGATAACCCTAGATCGTATGTTCCGCTGCCACAAGCATCTATATCCATGAAAACCAATCTAGACCCTGTTTCGGCACCCTGCCGGAGGGGAAGATCATCACGTGTGGCCATCTTCATCATCCCAGTGGCCACCATGATGAGGAGGGAGTAGTCCACCCTCAGGGCTGAGGGTTTGTACTAGTAGCTATGTGTTTAATCTCTCTCTCTCTCTCTCTCTCTCTCGTGTTCTTGAGATGTGACGATCTTGATGTATTGGGGGCTTTGTTTATATAGTTGGATCATATGGTGTTTCTCCCTCTCAATCTTGTTGTGATGAATTGAGTTTTCCTTTTGTGAGTTCGTTTGATCGGACTGAACAGTTTTATGGATTAGAGAGCACTTGATATATGTCTTGCATATGAATACCCGTGGTGAAAATGGGGTATTATATTGATTCACTTGATATATGTTTTAGCACTCAACTCGCGGATTCCCGAGGTGACATTGGGGTAACCTATGCATAGGGGTTGATGCACACATTCTTGTCTTTGTTTCTCCGATAGAAATCTTGGGGCACTCTTTGAGGTTCTTTGTGTTTGGTTAAGTATTATGAATGTGAAATTGTTTGATGCATATCACATAATCAACTCATGGATACTCGCGGTGACATTGGAGTATCTAGGTGACATTAGAGTTGGTTGATGTGTATCATATGGTGTTATTTTAGTATGATCTCTTGGTTAGATCGATCAGAAAGAATAGCTTGGTGTTATTTTAGTACGAACTCTAGGATAGATTGATCGGAAAGAATAGCTTTCAGGTGGTTTCGTACCCTACAAACAATTTCTTCTTATGTTCTCTGCTAGATAAGAACTTTGGGGTGATTCTTCATCGCATGTGAGGGATGGTTGATACATCTCCAACGTATCTATAATTTTTGATGTATTCATGCCATGTTTATAATATTTCTACATGATTTTGGTATGATTTGGTTAGAGCTTACCCGGACTGACGCTGTTTTCAGTAGAACTACCTGGTGTTGTTTTCGTGCGGAAATAAAAGTTCTCGAAATGCGCTGAAAATGAATGGAGATTTTTTTGGAAAATATAAAAACTACTGGAACGAAAAGTTATCGAAGGGGAGTCCCGTGGGGCCCACAAGGGTGGAGGGCACCCTCACCCCCCTGGGGCGCGCCCCTATGCCTCGTGGACTCCCCGTGGGGCCCCCGGACATGAGACCAATGCCAAACCCTCCTATAAATCCCCAAACTTCTAGAAAGAAACCTAGATCAGGAGTTTCGCTGCCGCAAGCCTCTGTAGCCACCAAAAACCTCTTGGGAGGCCGTTCTGGCACCCTGCCGGAGGGGGAATCCATCCTCGATGGCCATCTTCATCATCCCGGCGCTCTCCATGATGAGGAGGGAGTTGTTCACCCTCGGAATTGAGGGTATGTACCAGTAGCTATGTGTTTGATCTCTCTCTCTCTCTCTCTCGTGTTCTGATTTGGCATGATCTTGAAGTACCGCGAACTTTGCTATTATAGTTGGATCTTATGATGTTTCTCCCCCTCTACTCTCTTGTAATGGATTGAGTTTTCCCTTTGAAGTTATCTTATCAGATTGAGTCATTAAGGATTTGAGAACACTTGATGTATGTCTTGCATGTGCTTATCTGTGGTGACGATGGGATATCACGTGATCTACTAGATGTATGTTTTGGTGATCAACTTGCGGGTTTAGTGACCTTGTGAACTTATGCATAGGGGTTGGCAGATGTTTTCGTCTTGACTCTCCAGTAGAAACTTTGGGGCACTCTTTGAAGTTCTTTGTGTTCGTTGAATAGATGAATCTGAGATTGTGTGATGCATATAGTGTAATCATACCCACAGATACTTGAGGTGACATTGGAGTATCTAGGTGACATTAGGGTTTTGGTTGATGTGTGTCTTAAGGTGTTATTTTACCATGAACTCTAGGGATGTTTGTGACACTTATAGGAATAGCCCAATGGATTGATCGGAAAGAATAACTTTGAGGTGGTTTCGTACCCTACAATAATCTCTTCGTTTGTTCACCACTATTAGTGACTTTGGAGTGACTCTTTGTTGCATGTTGAGGGATAGTTATATGATCCAATTATGTTCTTATTGTTGAGAGAACTTGCACTAGTGAAAGTCTTAACCCTAGGCCTTGTTTTGAAGCATTGCAATACCATTCACGCTCACTTTTGTTACTAGTTACCTTGGTGTTTTTATAATTTTAGATTAAAAATACCCATATCTACCATCCATATTTCACTTGTATCATCATCTCTTCACCGAACTAGTGCACCTATACAATTTACCATTGTACTGGGTGTGTTGGGGACACAAGAGACTCTTTGTTATTTGGTTGTAGGGTTTTTGAGAGAGACCATCTTCATCCTACGCCTCCCATGGATTGATAAACCTTAGCTCATCCACTTGAGGGAAATTTGCTATTGTCCTACAAACCTCTGCACTTGGAGGCCCAACAACATCTACAAGAAGAAGGTTGCATAGTAGACATCAAGCTCTTTTCTGGCACTGTTGCCGGGGAGGTTAGTGCTTGAAGGTATATGTTTAGATCTTGTAATCGAATCTTTTAGTTTCTTGTCTTATCACTAGTTTAGTTTATAAAAGAAAACTACAAAAAAATGGAATTGAGGGTGCCTTATATGCTTCATCTTTTTAATGTCTTTCGTGAAAATAAGGATTCCGATAATTGTGCTCAATTGCTAGAGGAAGAATGCGTTAAAATGTTTGGCACTAAATCTTTGAATGATGAGCATCATTGCAATGTTGTTAGTATGAATTTCTTGAATATCCATGATGCTAATGATATGCAAAGCCACAAGCTTGGGGAAGCTATTTTTGATGAAGATGATATTTTTTAGTCCCCCAAGTTTTGATGAGAAAATATATTATGATGATAGCATGCCTCCTATTTATGATGATTATATTGATGATAGTGCATTTGGAGAGGTCATGACTTTATTTAGTGATGAATCCACTATGTCGGAAGAGGTTCCAATTGATTATGAGAACAAAGTTGTTATCTATGATGATTATTGTGATGACATGTATGCTATAAAGAAGAATGATAACCTTGAAACTTGTCATCATGATTTTAGTTTTCAATTGGATTATGCCTCACATGATAGTTATTTTGTTGAGTTTGCTCCCACTACTATTCATGAGAAGAATTTTGCTTATGTGGAGAGTAATAAATTTTCTATGCTTGTAGATCATGAAAAGAATGCTTTATGTGATATTTATATTGTTGAATTCATTAATGATGCTACTGAAAATTATTATGAGGGAGGAGTATATGCTTGTAGGAATTGCAATAATATCAAGTTTCCTCTCTATGTGTTGAAAATCTTAAAGCTATGCTTGTTTTGCTTTTCCTATGCTAGTTGATTCTTGTTCCCATAAGTTGTTTGATCACAAAATCCCTATACATAGGAAGTGGGTTAGACTTAAATGTGCTAGTTATATTCTTCATAATGCTCTCTTTGTGTTTCAATTCTTATCTTTTATGCAAGCATCATTGAAATCATCATGCATATCTAGAAAGGCATTAAAGAAAAGCGCTTGTTGGGAGATAACCCAATATTTAACCCTACTGTTTTTGTGTGTCCACATGATTAAGCTACTGTAGTAATCATATTTTATAGATTTTTTTCAATAAAGTGCCAAGTAAAGCCTTTGGGAAGATCTGGGTGAAAGTTAATGTGATCTTGCTGTAAAAAACAGAAACTTTGTGCTCACGAGAATAATTGTCATTTTTAACAGAAGAGTGCTTTTAAGTTGAATATTTTTGCAGAAGATTAATATACAAATTCCTCACGTCCACCAGTTTATTTAAGATTTTTTGGAGTTACAGAAGCATTCGAGATTTACAGATTACTACAGACTGTTCTGTTTTTGACAGATTCTGTTTTCTATGTGTTGTTTGCTTATTTTGATGAATCTATGAATAGTATCGGAGGGTATGAACCATGGAGAAGTTGGAATAAACAGTATATATTACACCAAGAGTAATTTATAATGAGTTCATAACAGTACCAAAAGTGGTGATTTATTTTCTTATACTGACAGAGCTTACGAGTTTTCTGTTGAGTTTTGTGTTGTGAAGTTTTCAAGTTTTGGGTAAAGATTCGATGGACTATGGAATAAGGAGTGGAAAGAGCCTAAGCTTGGGGATTCCCAAGGCACTCCAAGGTAATATTCAAGGACAACCAATAGCCTAATCTTGGGGATACCCCGGATGGCATCCCCTCTTTCATCTTCGTTCATCGGTAACTTTACTTGGAGCTATATTTTTATTCACCACATGATATGTGTTTTGCTTGGAGCGTCATTTTATTTTATTTTGTTTTGCTTGCTGTTTGAATAAATACCAATATCTGAAAATCTTAAATGTTAGAGAGTCTTCACATAGTTACATAATTATTCGACTACTCATTGATCTTCACTTATATCTTTTGGAGTAGTTTGTCGTTTGCTCTAGTGATTCACTTATATCTTTTTGAGCATGAAGGTAGTTTTATTTTGAAGAAATTTATGAACTCTAATGCTTCACATATATTATTTTGAGAGTCTTTAGAACAGCATGGTAATTTGCTTTGGTTATAAAATTAGTCCTAATATGATGGGCATCCAAGAGGGATATAATAAAAACTTTCATATAAAGTGCATTGAATACTATGAGAATTTTGATTCCTTATGATTGTTTTGAGATATGAGGATGGTGATAGTAGAGTAATGCAAGTGAGTAATTGTAAATTTGAGAAATACTTGTGTTGAGGTTTGTGAGTCCCGTAGCATGCACGTATGGTAACCGTTGCGTAACAAATTTGAAGCATGAGGTATCTCTTTGATTGTCCTCCTTATGTCGGGATCGCGCGATGGTTAACTCCTACCAACCCTTCCCTTAGGAGCATGCGTGTAGTGCTTGGTTTTGATGACTTGTAGGTTTTTGCAACAAGTATGTGAGTTCTTTATGACTAATGTTGAGTCCATGGATTATACGCACTCTCACCCTTCCACCATTGCTAGCCTCTCTTGTGCCGCGCAAATTTCGCCGATACCATACACCCACCATTTACCTTCCTAAAAATAGCCACCATACCTACCTATTATGGCATTTCCATAGCCATTCCGAGATATATTGCCATGCAACTTTCCACCGTTCCATTTATTATGAAACACTTCATCATTGTCATATTGCTTTGCATGATCATGTAGTTGACATCGTATTTGTGGCAAAGCCACCTTTCATAATTCTTTCATACATGTCACTCTTGATCCATTGCACATCCCAGTACACCACCGGAGGCATTCATATAGAGTCATATTTTGTTCTAAGTATCGAGTTGTAATTCTTGAGTTGTAAGTAAATAAAAGTGTGATGATCTTCATTATTAGAGCATTGCCCCAGTGAGGAAAGGATGATGGAGACTATGATTCCCCACAAGTCGGGATGAGACTCCAGACAAAAAAAGAGGCCAAAAAAGGGAGAAGGCCATAAAAACAAATGAGAGAAAAAGAGAGAAGGGGCAATGCTACTATCCTTTTACCACACTTGTGCTTCAAAGTAGCACCTTGATCTTCATGATAGAGAGTCTCCTATGTTGTCACTTTCATATACTAGTGGGAATTTTTCATTATAGAACTTGGCTTGTATATTCCAACTATGGGCTTCCTCAAATGCCCTAGGTCTTCATGAGCAAGCAAGTTGGATGCACACCCACTTAGTTTCTTTTTGAGCTTTCATACACTTATAGCTCTAGTGCGTCCATTGCATGGCAATCCCTACTAACTCACATTGATATCTATTGATGGGCATCTCCATATCCCATTGATACGCCTAGTTGATGTGAGACTATCTCCTCTTTTGTATTCTCCACAACCACCATTCTATCCCACCTATAGTGCTATGTCCATGGCTCACGCTCATGTATTGCGTGAAAGTTGAAAAGGTTTAAGAATACTAAAGTATGAAACAATTGCTTGGATGAAACCGGGGTTGTGCATGATTTGAATATTTTATGCGACGAAGATGGAGCATAGCCAAACTATATGATTTTGTAGGGATGAATTTTCTTTGGCCATTTTATTTTGAGAAGACATAATTGCTTTGTTAGTATGCTTGAAGTATTACTATTTTTATGTCTATATTAAAATTTTGTTTTGAATTTATGGATCTGAATATTCTTGCCACAAAAGAGAAGATTACATTGATAAATATGTTAGGTAGCATTCCACATCAAAAATTCTGTTTTTATCCTTTACCTACTCGAGGACGAGCAGGAATTAAGCTTGGGGATGTTGATACGTCTCCAACGTATCTATAATTTTTGATGTATTCATGCCATGTTTATAATATTTCTACATGATTTTGGTAAGATTTGGTTAGAACTAACCCGGACTGAGGTTGTTTTCAGCAGAACTACCATGGTGTTGTTTTTGTGCAGGAAAAAAAGTTCTCGGAATGCGCTAAAAAGCAACGGAGATTTTTTTTGGAAAATATAAAAAATACTGGAACGAAAAATTATCAGAGGGGAGTCCCGTGGGGCCCACGAGGGTGGAGGGCGGCCCCACCCCCTAGGGCGCGCCCCTGTGCCTCGTGGACTCTCCATGGGTCCCCCTGACATGAGACGACGCCAAATCCTCCTATAAATCCCCAAACTTCCAGAAAGACACCTATATCGGGAGTTCCGCCGCCGCAAGCCTCTGTAGCCACCAAAAACCTCTCGGGAGCCCACTCTGGCACCCTGCCGGAGGGGGAATCCATCACCCGTGACCATCTTCATCATCCCGGCGCTCTCCATGATGAGGAGGGAGTAGTTCACCCTCAGGGCTGAGGGTATGTACGAGTAGCTATGTGTTTGATCTCTCTCTCTCTTGTGTTCTTGATTTGGCACGATCTTGATGTACAGCGAGCTTTGCTATTATAGTTAGTCCTTATGATGTTTCTCCCCCTCTACTCTCTTGTAATGGATTGAGTTTTCCCTTTGAAGTTATCTTATCGGATTGAATCTTTAAGGATTTTAGAACACTTGATGTATGTCATGCATGTGCTTATCTGTGGTGACAATGGGATATCACGTGATCTACTAGATGTATGTTTTGGTGATCAACTTGAAGGTTCAGTGACCTTGTGAACTTATGCATAGGGGTTGGCACATGTTTTTGTCTTGACTCTCCGGTAGAAACTTTGGGGCACTCTTTGAAGTTCTTTGTGTTGGTTGAATAGATGAATTTGAGATTGTGTGATGCATATTGTATAATCATACCCACGGATACTTGAGGTGACATTGGAGTATCTAGGTGACATTAGGGTTTTGGTTGATGTGTGTCTTAAGGTGTTATTTTACTATGAACTCTAGGGCTGTTTGCGACACTTATAGGAATAGCGTAATGGATTGATCGGAAAGAATAACTTTGAGGTGGTTTCGTACCATACAATAATCTCTTTGTTTGTTCTCCGCTATTAGTGACTTTGGAGTGACTCTTTGTTGCATGTTGAGGGATAGTTATATGATCCAATTATGTTAGTATTGTTGAGAGAACTTGCACTTGTGAAAGTATGTACCCTAGGCCTTGTTTCGAAGCATTGCAATACCGTTTACGCTCACTTTTGTTACTAGTTACCTTGCTATTTTTATAATTTTAGATTACAAATACCCATATCTACCATCCATATTGCACTTGTATCACCATCTCTTTGCCGAACTAGTGCACCTATAAAATTTACCATTGTATTGGGTGTGTTGGGGACACAAGAGACTCTTTGTTATTTGGTTGCAGGGTTGTTTGAGAGAGACCATCTTCATCCTACGCCTCCCATAGATTGATAAACCTTAGGTCATCCACTTGAGGGAAATTTGCTACTATCCTACAAACCTCTACACTTGGAGGCCCAACAACGTCTACAAGAAGAAGGTTGTGTAGTAGACATCAATGGTTATATGATCCAATTATATTAGTATTGTTGAGAGATTGCACTAGCAAAAGTACGTACCCTAGGCCTCATTTTCAAGTATTGCAATACCGTTTGTGCTCCGTTTATCAATTGCTACCTGGATATTTTTTATTGTTCCTATTACAATAATCAATATCTACTATCATTACTACACTTTTATCACCATCTCTTCACCGAATTAGTGCACCTATACAATTTACCATTTTATTTGGTGTGTTGGGAACATAAGAGACTGTTTGTTATTTGGTTGCAGGGTTGTTCGAGAGAGACCATCTTCATCCTACGCCTCCCATGGATTGATAAACCTTAGGTCATCCACTTGAGGTAAAATTGATACTGTCCTACAGAACTATTTACTTGGAGGCCCAACACGAGTCTACAAGAATAAAGTTGCATAGTAGACATCAGCAAGCGTCGTCGCAACAAGATGTAGATGATTAGATGCTCATTTCTCCTAGTTTAGTATGCATGTAATTGCTTACTTTGGTGTGTGGAAATGTTATGTGTGTAGTCACTTATGTGATTGTATGCTTAATTTGGTCATGCAATGTTGTTCTTATAAGTATATATATTGATGTTCAATAGAAAGAGCAAATCACATCGCACACGGACTAAACAATGGAACCCGTCGGTGATGATTTCATCAATCACTCATAATTGTATACTAGCAATTGTTTGCTCACAACACACATGACTTGTTAACAGGAATCATCTATGTTGTTATCGGTCTTCCCACACATTCCTGATTATAGACCTGTTTGCCGCGTATCACACACATCTTGTTAAGTTGAACCATTTCTGTTCTCTTGGCTCAACGCAAACAGTTCATCCGAGTGAACTGTATGTCGTATATCGCACACACCTTCACTTGGTTGGCCATTTATTTTGTGTTGCCTAATCACAAATAGTTCATCCTAGTGAACTGTATGCCGTATATCGCACACACCTTCATCTGGCTGCCCGTTTCTGTTGTTCTGCCTCATCACAAATAGTTCATTGGGGTGAACTGTATGTCATATATCACACACACCTTGATTTGGTTGCCCGTTTCTATTGTTCTATGTCATCGCAAATAGTTCGTATGGATCAACTATATGCCCCGCATTGCACACGCAACTAAAATCTGAACCGTGTTTGATGTATCTGCCATCACAAACGTTTTGCATCTTTTTTGACGGTTTTTTACATCACCGTATGCGATTAATGCATCGCACACAGATTTGTCAAAGGGTCTCTGATTGTAGTATCACGTTAGCAGCATCCTGCAGTAGTGTTAGCATCTACTCCGTATTTAAAGAAATATAAGAGCAAGGGAGGGAATTGTTGTTGGAAATACGCCCAGAGGAAATAATACCTATATTATTTATTTTTATAAATGGTAAACCCAGATTCCTATTCTTGCCTCTAGGACTAGCTCAAGTGTTAATTTGATGATTCTATTTTCCTAATCATAGGTGTATGCCAGTTACATTTGAGAGCACAATGTTGGTGGAACACTCGAGTTAAATTGACCCAAGTTGTTTGTTATACTTAGAGAATATATTGTATGAAGTCCATAGTTCATAATACAGGAGCTAACGTATGTGTGATTCCTTAGACCATGAGAGTATCGAGTTACTCCATACCTGACATTACACTTTGGGGTTGTTCCAAACGTCATTGTGATAGGGTGATCATAACGGCAACTTACGGGTTCATCGAAAATGTATGACAACAAACTAGATAGTTCGATTCTGAGATTTGCTCCGTCGATGACGGAGAGATATTCTTAGGGCCCTCTTGGTGTGACAGATCATCGTCTAGCCATACAAAGTGCGAATTGATCACGAGGATGCCAGTACACAAGAACGAGAAAAGAGAATGAAATTGATAACGAGGAAAGACCGGTATAGTGAGCATGTGTTGCACTTACGGGGATATCAATATATCTTGCCTCGGGTTTTGTAACTTATCGCAAAGCAAAAGGAATAACATATGATAACCAATGGTTCACTCGAATATCATTCGTGTAAGTATAGGGATCAATGTGGATGTCCACGGTTCCGCTGTTGATCATTGAATGAAAGGTGTTTTTGTTCATGTCTATATTTTATCAAACCTGTAGGGTCACACGCTTAAGGGATTATGATCTGTTGAGTTTTGTACAAGTTAAGGAATACGAGAAAACATTACCTAAAAAGTTTCAGGAATAAAATAAATTGTTTTGAGAGAATTTGGAAGCGTTTCGGGGTTACTGGAGTAATACCAGCTAATGATATATAGGCTGAAAATGTTTTCGAGGACCTAATATAAATAACAGAGGGCACAGATAATCTCCTCCTTGATGAAACTCCATGATCATGTGTACCTACATGGTCGAATATTGAGAAAGAGACAAGAGACAACTATGATGAAATTTTATCTCATACATACATGATGTTTATTCAAAGTCATTCTATCGATCCCTCGTACAAACACTTCGGGTTGCAAGGCTATGCCTCAACCTGTTTCCTTACCGAATTACTTAAAAATGGTGATCAGATCAAATGAACAAATCATTGGTAAAGACATCAAGATGAATGCTTTATTGATAATATGTCTTACACTGTTTGGGAGATGCGATACATGATTACAAGTATGGATAACCTGGAGATGGATTAATGCGGTGATGGTGATGGTGGTGGCTATGGAGATGAGATGGGAAATGGCGGCGACAAGGGTTGGAAAATAGCTTCTGGTGCAGAGATGGAGGTTTTCGGTGATGCTCCTTTGTGATTCTGGTGCTGGCCCTTTTATAGAAGTGGTAGGATTGGACATAATGGCACCGCTGGCACCTGGTATGAACACGGGCGCTCATATGATATGTCGTCTTCTGATCTATCTGTACTTGTGAGCCTTCCATTTAATTCATCTTTCTTCATTTTGCTTCTTTCCTTTTAAATGATGATTTTTATTTACGTATGGCATATTTTCATGTGGAAACAAAATAAAGAGAGGATTTGGCAATGTCTTGCATTTATTATATATTAGTGGCAATAATGGAGGGAATATCTCATATTTTATAAGATATACCAGATTAAACAACGGTGTGACGAGCGTAAAAATTACACTCATCACATAATTGAACTAAACATCCATTACATAAGTAACTAACCATCGCATTACACATCTCGATGCATAATTACATAAATTAGGAAACGGTCATCGGCCATATACCACTTCATCTTGACTTTCAGGCATGATTGCCATTGTTGTTGTTGTTGCTGCGCGATCCCCGAGTGACAATGATCAACATGTACATGTTGTAGCTTGTTTAGGAATCCTTGGCCACATAGGTGAGGTGGTCTAAGTGCAGACAGGTCTAGTTAACGTCCAAAGAAAATCCTGCCAGACTCTCATTTCTTGTTTCCGATGGGATCTTTGGAGAGGATGGAAAGCCTTGAAAGTCCTCCTAGATCAAGTTCCAAACAAGCTTGTTTTTATGTCTTTCTTCCTGTCAGCATGGAAGGGGTCATGACGGCCGCGTCGAGGTTGGTCAGGGAGTCCTGCTTCTTCCCATTCAATTATCTTTTATTACTTGTAGACCTCAATGGCATTCGGGTAGGAGTTGTGTGTAGTAAGGAGCCCATTTGCATCATTGGCAGTGTCTACCATAGTGAATACGTAATCAGGGCTATTGACAAACCTTGCAAAACTTTCACAAGGACTCGTGACCCAGTAGTAGTGTTAAATAAGGATGTATTGGTGCATGCACAACTAGGCAACGATGACCTTTTGATCCTACAACAACATGTTTCATGGACACGACAATGTGACGACGAGCATGGCTGCTTTGATGATGGTGCGATGGCATGGTTCGATGACCATGATGTGGCGATGGCGACCCGACTGCTCCGGTGGTATTGCGAGGGCATGCTTTGAAGGAGATGATAGCAGCATCAAGGACCCTATATCCAAAGCAACCTTGACTCCATGAGCTTGCTAGTACCAAATCAAGACAACACCCATGATCAAGTCCAGAAGATGTTGTTATAGGATCCACATTTGGCGGTTGCCATGTACCTTCTCTTTAAGATTATTTGCACCATCACATGTATAGCTACCTGGAAAAATCACTATGTGTGAAATATGGGTGTAAGAAGGACTATCAGAGAATAGAGAAATCATGGGGACGCTACTATAGGTCACGAACTCATGAAAGGTGGGCTACCTTCGCATGGGGGACACAAAGGTACTATGTGTCACACGATCGCGTGGGATAAGATGGTGCCGGACGTGGATGACGAAGGCAAGAAATCATCCAACTATTTTAAGAAGTTTTTCTTCTTTAAATCTATTGGCTGGATTTTGGACCCGCGCGCCAATTCTAATGAATCCATGGTATTTTCTATAAAATGTGCAGTGCTAGTTTTTTTAGGGTGTTGCCTTTGATCAACTAAAATGTTCAATGGAATACAATTTGGGTCATGAGGTATGGTAAGCCACAAGTGGCGACCTTGAGAAAGCAACAGAGAGAATTTAGCAAGGATGTGCGCTTCTTGATTAGAAGCTCAACCTTCAAACAAAACATCACAGCTAGCAAAACTAATTTCTCTCTCATAATCTCTTTAATGACCGTGGCATGTGCTCCTCTACTTCCATATTTGATGTCTTATACAGGTGGCTTACAACCGCATGCAATAATGATTCTTTGCAGTAGTAGATTAATGTCGCCTGAAACTGCGTCGGATTTCCCCAAAGAGGAAGGGATGCTGCAGTATAGCTACGGTAGGTATTTCCCTCAGTTATGAAACCAATGTATCAATCCACAAGGAGAACCAAGCAACAATATGTAAATGGTACGTGCACACAAAGAACAAATACTTGCAACCCGATACGTATGAGGGGTTGTTAATCCCTACTGGATAACAACGCCAAAAATTGTCAAGTTGACGGAAAACAAAGGCGAATAAAAGTTGATCTCATAGCAAATATGATAAAGAATAGACCCGGGGGCTGTATATTTCAGTAGTGTCTTCTCTCAAGAAATAGCACACGGTGGGTAAACAAATTACTATTGGGCAATTGATAGAAAATTGAATAGTTATGACAATATCCAAGGCACTGGTCAGTATATAGGCATCATGTCCAAGATTAGTAGACCGACTCCTGCCTGCATCTACTAATATTACTCCACACATCGACCGCTATCCAGCATGCATCTAGTGTATAAAGTTCATGGAGAAACGGAGTAATGCAATAAGAAGAGTGGCATGATGTAAACGAGATCTATTCATGTAGGAATAGTTCCCATCTTGTTATCCTTACTAGCAACGATACATGCATGTCTTGCTGCCCCTTCTGTCACTGGGAAAGAACACCACAAGATCAAACCCATCACAAAGCACCTCTTCCCATGGGAAGAAAAATCGATCTAGTTGGCCTAACTCAACCAAAGATTCGAAGAAGAAATAAGAGGCTATAAATAATCATGCATATAAGAGATCAAAGAAGTCTCAAATAATATTCATGGATATAGATCTCATCATAAACTCAAAGTTCATCGGATCTCAACAAACACACCGAAAAAAAGTTACATAAAATAGATCTCCAAGAGACCATTGTATTGAGAATCAATAGAAAGAGAGAGGAAGCCATCTAGCTACTGCCTACGGACCCGTAGGTCTATGGTGGACTACTCACGCATCATCGGAGAGGCACCAATAAGGATGATGAACCCCTCCATGATGGTGTTAGATTAGACCTCGTGGTTCTGGAACTTGCGACATATGGAATTGTGTTTCTTCGACTCCCCTAGGGTTTCTGGAATATTTGGGAATTTATAGGATGAAGAGGCGGTGCAGGGGGCTCCATGGGGGGCACAACCCCCCTGGGCACGCCCTGGTGGGTTGTGCTCCCCGCGGGCCTCCCCTCTGGTACTTCTTTGGCCCACTGGGTGTCTTCTGCCCCAGAAAAAATCTCCAATTTTTTTTGTTGCGTTTGGACTCCATTTGGTAGTGATATTCTGTGAAGTAAAAAACAAGCAAAAAAACAGCAACTGGCACTGGGCACTATGTCAATAGGTTAGTACCAAAAAATGATATAAATTTGCTATAAAATGATTGTAAAACATCCAAGAATGATAATATAACAACATGTAACAATCAAAAATTATAGATTCGTTGGAGACGTATCAACATCCCCAAGCTTAATTCCTGCTCGTCCTTGAGTAGGTAAATGATAGAAACAGAATTTTTGATGTGGAATGCTGCCTAACATGTTCATCACATATTCTTTTCTTTTGTAGCATGGACATATGGACTTTTATATGGTTCAAAGCAATAGTCTAGTTTTGACATGAATATTTCAATACTCAAGCATATCAACAAGCAACCATGTCCTTCAAAATATCAATAGTAAAAAAGCTATCCCTAGCCCATCATGCTCAATCATTGATCCATTCATGAAACACACTCGCATATTAGCTACATCCAATGCTCAAGTATGATCATAATGCTTCCTAGTTGGTGCGTTGTAAGAAAAGATGGAGACTCAAAAATAAAAATAATAATTGCATAAAGTAAATAGATAGGCCCTTCGCATAGGGAAGTAGGGATTTGTAGAGGTGCCAGAGCTCAAAGCTTAAATTGAGAGATAAATTTTTTGAGAGGCATACTTTTCCCATCAATGAAAATGACCGAGTAATTCCCAACACTTTCCATTCTAGATATATCATAGGTGGTACCCAAACAGAAAATAAAGTTTATTCCTTTTTCCACCATTCTTTCACAAACCATGGCTAGCCGTATCCACGAGTGCCTTCCATACCATCAGTTTCTAAGAAATTTATTATTTGACAACATAAAGTAAATTTCTTTCTCATTTTGGGACTGAACATCCCTATTACCGCTACACTCTTGTGCAATGACAGATGAATAAACACTCACCTTGAGAATAACACATCTAGCATGGAAAATATTGGCCACCCTCTACCAATTCATGAGCGGTACGAGCACCCAAAAAGGAAATTCATTTTGAAAATTAGAGGTGGCACATACAAATTTGCTTAGGACGGCACGAAAATACCGTATATAGGTAGGTATGGTGGACTCATATGGCAAAACTGGGTTTAAATATTTTGGATGCACAAGTAGTATTTCTACTTAGTACAAGTGGAGGCTAGCAAATAGATTGAGAAGGAACCAACCAAGAAGCAAAAAATCACATAAGCGAGTATTAAGCATAACTAACACCAAATAATGCACCATAAGTAGGATATAATTTCATTGCATAACTATTGACTTTCGTGCTTGCATAGGGAATTACAAACTTTAACACCAATATTTTTACTAAAGCATAATTACTCACCAACATGACTCACATATCACTATCATCACATCTCAAAACTATTATAAAGATTCAAGTTTAATTTGTCCAAACGTTTTTATTATATCCCTCTTTAATATCTATCACTTTGGGACTATTTTCATATGTTGCTTTTGATAGGCTCAAACAAATTTAAGTGAAGAACATGAGCATAAAACAAATTAATCTCTCAAAATAATATAAGCGAAGCATGAGAGGATTTCTTAAAAATTCTACTAACTCTCAATTAAATCTAAGTGAAGCATGAGAGCATTTCTTAAAAAATATTAAAGCACACCGTTCTCAAAAAGATATAAGTGAAGCACTAGAGCAATTCCATAGATTAAAAAAAATTAAGTGAAGCTGATACGCCTCCATTGTATCTACTTTTCTGAACTCTTTTTCCCTTGTTTTGGACTCTAATTTGCATGATATGAATGGAACTAACCCGGACTGACGTTGTTTTCAGCTGAATTTCCTTGGTGTTACTTTTGTGCAGAAATAAAAGTTCTCGGAATGACCTAAAACTTCATGGAGAATATTTTTGGAATAAATAAAAATTATTGGCGAAAGAATCAACAGAGGGGGACCCACCGACTGTCCACAAGGGTGGAGGGCATGCCCACCCCCCTAGGGCGTGCCCACTACCTTGTGGGTCCCCTGGACCACCACCGACCTCAACTCCAACTCCATATATTCATGTTTAGGGATAAAAAAATCAGAGAGAAGGATTCATCACGTTTTACAATACGGAGCCGCTGCCTCCTCCTGTTCTTCATCAGGAGGGCGGATCTGGAGTCCGTTTGGGGCTCCGGAGAGGGGAATATGCCGCCATCATCATCATCAACCATCCTCCATCGCCCATTTCATGATGCTCACTGTCGTGGGTATCCATGATAGGCTTGCTGGACGGTGATGGGTTGGATGAGATTTATCATGTAATCGAGTTAGTTTTGTTAGGGTTTGATCCCTAGTATCCACTATGTTCTGAGATTGATGTTGCTATGACTTTGCAATGCTAATTGCTTGTCACTAGGGCCCGAGTGCCATGAACTAAGATCTGAACCCTTTATGTTTCCATGAATATATTTGTGTTCTTGATCATATCTTGCAATTTATAGTCACCTACTACGTGTTATGATCTGGCAACCCCAGAGTGACAATAGTCGGGACACTTCCCGGTGATGACCGTAGTTTGAGGAGTTCATGTATTCGCTAAGTGTTAATGCTTTGGTCCGGTTCTCTATTAAAAGGAGGCCTTAATATCCCTTAGTTTCCATTAGGACCCCACTACCACAGGAGTGTAGGACAAAAGATGTCATGCAAGTTCTTTTCCATAAGCGTGTATGACTATATTCGGGATACATGCCTACATTATATTGATGAATTGGAGCTAGTTCTGTGTCACCCTAGGTTATAACTGTTGCATCATGAATGCCGTCCGACTTAATTATACATCATTGATCCATTGCCTACGAGCTTTTCACATATTGATCTTTGCTAAGTTACTTTTCCGTTGCCATTGTTACAATTGCTACGAAACTGCTACTGTTACTTTTGCCACCGTTACCGTTACTTCCATACTACTTTGCTACTAAATACTTTGCTGCAGATATTTAGCCTTTCAGGTGTGGTTTAATTAACAACCCAGTTGCTAATACTTGAGAATATTATTTGGCTCCTCTTGTGTCGAATCAATAAATTTGGGTTGAATACTCTACCCTCAAAAACTGTTGCGATCCCCTATGCTTGTGGGTTATCAAGACCTTTTTCTGGCAGCGTTGCCGAGGAGCATAGCTCTATTCTCTGAGTCACTTGGGATTTATATCTGTTGATCACTATGAGGTATTTGAAAGATAACAAAACCAAGATCTTTCCCTCTACTACGAGGGGAGGTGAGGAACTGCCATCTAGCTCTGCACTTGATTCACCTTTTGTTTTGAGTAAGCTTGCTACACCTACACCTTCTATATATTCTTATATGTCACATGTTATTGATGATGCTACTTCTGCTATGAATGATGCTTATGATGCTAATACTTTGCTTGATAAAACTGTGCCACTGGGTGAATTATTAGATGAACAACTTGCTAGGGTTAGAGAGAATGAAATTACTGAAACTGATGAATTAATTGAAACTGAAGATTATGATTCTCCCCTAGATATGAATTGCCTAAGGTACCTGAGGGTTATATTATGGATGAAGAAACTGCTAGAGACTTTCTTGATAGGGATGATCTTAATAAACTATAGTTAAGCTGAAAGAAAAACCTTTGTATGCTAGAATGCAATATGATCCTAAGTTTGCTACTTCACATATCTTTGTTACTAATAAGGATCATGAATTCTTAGTCGTTCCAGAGTTAATTACTTTGGTTGAATCTGATCCTTTCTATGGTTATGAATCTGAAACTGTAGTGGCACATCTTACTAAATTGAATGATATAGCCACCCTATTTGCTCATGAGAAAAAAATGCTATCACCATAGTCTTAAATTGTTTCCTTTCTCGTTAAAGGGTGATGCTAAGTTATGGTTTAATTCTCTTGCTCCTAGTTGTGTGTGTAGTCCCCAGGATATGATTTACTATTTCTCTGAAAAATATCGCCCTGCTCATAAGAAACAAACTGCTTTAATGGAAGTATTTAACTTTGTGCAAATTGAAGAAGAGAGTCTCCCACAAGCTTGGGGGAGGCTTCTCCAATTAATTAATGCTTTGCCTGATCATCCTCTCAAGAAAAATGAAATACTTGATATCTTCTATAATGGACTAACCGATGCTTCTAGGGACCACCTAGATAGTTGTGCCGATTGTGTTTTCAGGGAAAGAACTGTTGAGCAAGCTGAATTTCTATTAAATAATATCTTGAGTAATGATAATGATCAGACACTTCCTGAACCAACTCTTAAGCCAACTCCGAAGAAAAGAGGTATTCTATTTCTCAGTCCTGAATATATGCAAGAAGCAAAGATCTATAAAAGAAAAAGGTATTAAACCTGAAGATGTTAAGAATTTACTGCCTATTAAAGAAATACATGGCCTTGATAACCCGACACAGGTAGTAGAGGTAAATTCTCTCTATAGAATTGATGAAGGTAATATTCCTCATAATAAGTCTGCTAGTGAATGCTTGGATGAGTTTGATAATTTTATTGTTAAACAAGAAAAATTGAATGCTTATGTTAGTAGACAGTTGAAACGTAATGCTTACAAGGTTGACTACTTGGGTGATTATATGAGTAGAACTGTTAATGATCTTAAGCTTATTAGTAAACATGCTTCCACTGGTACGCGTCGGTGCTATACAAACGGTTTTTAACCCCTTTCCGAGATGACATTTGGAACCGTCACCAAGTGGGTGTGGGAGACAGGGGGGTCCTACCCACATGACCTAGAAAACCGTCGGTGATAGGGAGCCAAGATGCATATACAGTACTCCTACTCATTTGTGCTTGTACTTCCATCGCAGTCGGTATTCTGTGGTGCTACATTTATGATGCGCGGCCCATCACAAACGATTCACTATTATAGAACGTGTATGATAAGCATACAATCACACATAATCACTTTTCCCAGACCGTATGCAATAACTAATTAAGAAGATTAGCTAATCGCCATACAAGTGTCAAACGTCGGACCATCGTAACATCGTCGTACACGACAACTATCACACATGCTATTCCGTGGTGCAACATTTATGATGCATACTTCATTAGAATCAATTCATGGTTGCGAATCATGTACGATAAGGCAACTACCACAAACGTTTAGTCTGCCCGCGTCGTTTGTGATATTGTCTGACATCGCACATGCTTTGCAAACGACAACTGTGTGCATGCTTGCACACGTTTCCTCTCTGTGAATCGTGTCAGATTATGGTGCATATCACAAACGTTTGTGTTTTACAAACCATGTGTGCCGTAACGACCTGGAGAGCGTAATTTCACCGTAATTTAATTGCTTCTATTTCAAATTGTATCGGGTTTGAATTTGAATTTGAATGTATGCTATAGCTTTATTCATATCCATCAGGTTCAAACAACCAATGCATTATTTGATTCATAGGTACATATGTTCAAGAATTACGTAAGAACCAAATAAAGAATGATGAACCACAGTTGTATACTTGTACTATTAAAGACGGTAAAGAAAGAGGCAAAATACATTCTGGTTGCTGAACAAGGTGAAGCAGAATGCCCATATTGTGCCCTCCTCCATGCAGAAGGAATGCATGACTCTAGTCCAACCCCTTATGATGGATGATACGTCTCCAATGTATCTATAATTTTTGATTGTTCCATGCTATTATATTACCTATTTTGGATGTTTATGGGCTTTACTTTACACTTTTATATCATTTTTGGGACTAACCTACTAACTGGAGGCCCGGCCAGAATTGCGGTTTTTTTGCCTATTTCAGTATATCGAAGGAAAGGAATATCAAGCGGAGTCCAAACCGAATGAAACCTTTGGGAGGGATCTTTTTGGAACAAATGCAATCCAGGAGACTTGGAGTGGACGTCAAGAAGCAGCCTAGGCGTCCACAAGGGTGGCCGGCGCGCCCAGTAAGGGTGGGCGCCCCTGCCTCGTGGGCCCCTCGTGGCTCCCCTGGCCAACTTCCTTCGCCTATATATATATATATATATATATATATATATATATATATATATATATATATATATATATATATATATATATATATATATCTTCGTACCCCGAAACCATCCAGGAGCACCATGAAAAACTATTTCCACCGCCGCAACCTTCTGTATCCGCAAGATCCCATCTTGGAGCCTTCGCCGGCACTCCGCCGGAGAGGGAATCGACCTTGGAGGGTCTCTCCATCACCACCAAGGCCTCTCCGATGAGTTGTGATTAGTTTACCACAGACCTTCGGGTCCATAGTTATTAGCTAGATGGCTTCTTCTCTCTCTTTGATTCTCAATACAAAGTTCTCCTTCCTCTTCTTGGAGATCTATTTGATGTAACTCTTTTTTGCGGTGGGTTTGTCGAGATCCAATGAATTGTGAGTTTATGATCAAGTTTATCTATGAGAAATATTTGAATCTCCTCCGAATTCTTTTATGTATGATTGGTTATCTTTGCAAGTCTCTTCGAATTATCAGTTTGGTTTGGCCTACTAGATTGATCTTTCTTTCCATAGGAGAAGTGTTTAGCTTTGGGTTCAATCTTGCGGTGTCCTTTCCCAGTGATAGTAGGGGCAGCAAGGCACGTATTGTATTGTTTCCATCGAGGATAAAAAGATGGGGTTTATACCATATTGCATGAGTTTATCCCTCTACATCATGTCATCTTGATTAATGCATTACTCTATTCTTATGAACTTAATACTCTAGATGTAGGCAGGAGTCGGTCGATGTGTGGAGTAATAGTAGTAGATGCAGGTAGGAGTTGGTCTACTTGTTATGGACGTGATGCCTATATACATGATCATGCCTAGATATTCTCATAACTATGCACTTTTCTATCAATTACTCGACAGTAATTTGTTCACCCACCGTAATAATTATGCTATCTTGAGAGAAGCCACTAGTGAAACCTATGGCCCCCGGGTCTATCTTTTATCATATAAGTTTTCCATTAACTTTTATTTCCATATTTTACTTTCCAATCTATATCATAAAAATACCAAAAATATTTATCTTATCATTTATCTCTATCAGATCTCACTTTCACAAGTTACTATGAAGGGATTGACAACCCCTTTATCGTGTTGGTTGCAAGGTTCTTGTTTGTTTATGTAGGTGTGTGGGACTTTTGAGGATCCTCCTACTGGATTGATACCTTGGTTCTCAAAACTGAGGGAAATACTTATGCTACTTTGCTGCATCACCCTTTCCTCTTCAAGGGAAAAACCAACGCATGCTCAAGAGGTAGCAAGAAGGATTTCTGGTGCCGTTGCCGGGGAGGTCTTCGCTCAAGTCAAGACATACCAAGTACCCATCAAAAACTCATCTCCCTCACATTACATTATTTGCCATTTGCATCTCATTTTCCTCTCCCCCACTTCACCTTTGCCATTTTATTCACCCTCTGTTTCCCGTTCTCCTCTCTCTCTCGCTTGCCTTTTTGTGTGCTTGTGTGTTGGATTGCTTGTCACGATGGCGCAAGATAATACCAAATTATGTGACTTTTCCAATACCAATAATAATGATTTCCTTGGCACTCCAATTGCTCCTCTTAATGATGTTGAAACTTGTGAAATCAATGCTGCTTTGTTGAATCTTGTTATGAAAGATCAATTCTCCGGCCTTCCTAGTGAAGATGTCGCTACTCATCTAAACAACTTTGTTGATTTGTGTGATATGCAAAAGAAGAAAGATACGGATAATGATACTGTTAAATTGAAGTTATTTCTATTTTCACTTAGAGATCGTGCTAAAACTTGGTTTTCGTCTTTGCCTAAAAATAGTATTGATTCTTGGAATAAGTGCAAAGATGCTTTTATCTCTAAATATTTTCCTCCCGCTAAGATCATATCTCTTAGAAATGATATTATGAATTTTAAACAACTTGATAATGAGCATGTGGCCCAATCTTGGGAAAGAATGAAATTAATGATTCGCAATTGCCCTACTCATGGTTTGAATTTATGGATGATCATACAAAAAATTTATGCCGGATTGAATTTTGCTTCTAGAAATCTTTTAGGTTCGGCCGCGGGAGGCACTTTTATGGAAATCACTTTAGGAGAAGCTACAAAAGTCCTTGATAATATTATGGTTAATTATTCTCAATGGCACACCGAAAGATCTACTAGTAAAAAGGTTCATGCTATAGAAAAAATTAATGTTTTGAGTGGAAAGATGGATGAACTTATGAAATTGTTTGCTACTAAGAGTGCCACTATTGATCCTAATGATATGCCTTTGTATACTTTGATTGAGAATAATAATGAATCTATGGATTTGAATTTTGTTGGTAGGAATAATTTTGGTAACAACGCATATAGAGGAAACTTTAATCCTAGGCCTTTCCCTAGTAATTCCTCTAATAATTATAGTAATTCCTGCAACAACTCTTATGTAAATTTTAATAAGATGCCCTCAGATTTTGAGAATAGTGTTAAAGAATTTATGAATTCTCAAAAGAATTTCAATGCTTTGCTTGAAGAAAAATTGCTTAAAGTTGATGAATTGGCTAGGAAGGTTGATAGACTTTCTCTTGATGTTGATTCTTTGAAACTTAGATCTATTCCTCATAAGCATGATATCAATGAGTCTCCCAAAGCTATGAGAATTTCCATTGATGAGTGCAAAGAAAGAACCGCTAGGTTGCGTGCTAAGAAAGATTGCTTTGTTAGAGCGTGTTCTTCTAGTTTTCATGAAAATAATGATAAAGATCTAAAAGTTATTGATGTTCCCCTATTAAATCTTTGTTTTGCAATATGAATCTTGGTAATAATGGGACTGGAAGTGAATCAACTTTAATTAAAAGGTGTTCTGATGATGTGGAGTATTTTGATCTTGATGCTAAAATTGGTAAAAGTGGGATTAGAGAAATTAAAACTTTGCATAGTAATGAACCCACCACTTTGGATTTCAAGGAATTTAATTATGATAATTGCTCTTTGATAGATTTTATTTCCTTGTTGCAATCCGCGTTGAATTCTCCTCATGCTTATAGCCAAAATAAAGCTTTTACTAAACATATCGTTGATGCCTTGATGCAATCTTATGAGGAAAATTTTAATTTGGAAGTTTCTATACCTAGAAAACTTTATGATGAGTGGGAACCTACAATAAAAATTAAAATAAAATATCATGAATGTTATGCTTTGTGTGATTTGGGTGCTAGTGTTTCCACGATTCCGAAAACTTTATGTGATGTGCTAGGTTTCCATGAATTTGATGATTGCTCTTTAAACCTGCACCTTGCGGATTCCACCATTAAGAAACCTATGGAAAGGATTGATGATGTTCTTAATGTTGCAAATAGGAATTATGTGCCCGTAGATTTTATCATTCTTGATATTTATTGCAATCTTTTGTGTCCTATTATTCTTGGTAGGCCTTTCATTGGAACGATTGGTGCAATTATTGATATGAAGGAAGGGAATATTATATTCCAATTTCCATTAAGGAAAGGAATGGAACACTTTCCTAGACATAAAATTAAATTACCTTATGAATCTATCATGTGATCCACTTATGAATTAAATGCGAAAGATGGCAATACTTAGATCTATTCTCGCTTTTATGCCTAGCTAGGGGCGTTAAATGATCGCACTTGTTGGGAGACAACCCAATTTTATTTTTATTCCTTGCTTTTTGTTCTTATTTAGTAATAAATAATTAATCTAGCCTCTGTTTAGATGTGTTTTCATGTTTTAATTAGTGTTTGTGCCAAGTAGAACCTATAGGATAACCTTGGGTGAAAGTTAATTTGATTCTGCTGAAAAATAGAAACTTTGCATGCACGAGAAAAAATTCAATAAATCACAGAAACGTACTTTTGCATTGATTATTTTTGCTGTAGATCAGTATACAAATTACCTAGGACGTACTATTTTTTTAGGATTTTTGTAGTTCCAGAAGTATACGAAAGTTACAGATTGCTACAGTTTGTTCTGTTTTTGAAAGATTCTGTTTTTCGTGTGTTGTTTGCTTATTTTGATGCATCTATGGCTAGTACCGGGGGGTATAAACCTTAGAGAAGTTGGAATACAGTAGGTTTAACACCATTATAAATAAAGAATGAGTTCATTACATTACCTTATGTGGTGGTTTTTCTTTCTGGCACTAACGGAGCTTATGAGATTTCATGTTGAGTTTTGTGTTGTGAAGTTTTCAAGTTTTGGGTAAAGATTTGATGGACTATGGAATAAGGAGTGGAAAAAGCCTAAGCTTGGGGATGCCCATGGCACCCCAAGATATTCAAGGACAACCAAAAGCCTAAGCTTGGGGATCCCCCGGAAGGCATCCCCTCTTTCATCTTCGTCTATCGGTAACTTTACTTGGAGCTATATTTTTATTTACCACATGATATGTGTTTTGCTTGGAGCGTCTTATACGGTATGAGTCTTTGCTTTTTAGTTTACCATAGTCATACTTGCTGTACACACCTTTTGGGAGAGACTCACATGATTCGGAATTTATTAGAATACTCTATGTGCTTCACTTATATCTTTTGAGCTCTGCAGTTTTTCTCTACACTAGTAGAAAACAAGGCTTTCGTCCAGGCCTGTTTAGCCCATTAGTCCCGGTTCAATCCAGAACCGGGACTAATGCGAGCATTTATCCTGGTTCGTGCGGCTAAGGCATTAGTCCCGGTTCACCTGTGCCCTTTAGTCCCGGTTTGTGCCTCAAACCGGGACTAAAGGGTGCGATGCCCATTAGTCCCGGTTCATGCCTCAAATCGGGACTAAAGAGTAGACCTTTAGTCCCGGTTTGAGGCACGAACCGGGACTAATGGGGTTGAGACCTTTAGTCCCGGTTTGTGCCATGAACCGGTACTAAAGGTCCCATTTTCAAACTCTACCCCCCCCCCCTGTGGATCGCCTTTTCAATTTAAAAAAAAATAAAAGAAAATGATGGAAATGTCAAAAAAATAAAAGAAAATAAGTTTCCCATGTGATATGTGGTCTAGTTGTTGGGGAAATTTGCAAATGTGAATTTCGACTTTATTTGCAGAATCTCTCTGGAATTTGTAAATATGGGCATAACTTTTGCATACTAACTCGGATGAAAAAGTTTTTTATATGAAAAATCATCTACTCGAAAAGTTACATCCAAATTTAACCGGGGGAACCCCGTTAAACATTTTCAAAAACCTAACAGAAAAAAAGTTATGGGGCTTTTAATATCTAGAGTGGAAAAAATCGGAAAAATGACAAACTGTGGTCAAACCATGGTCAAACCATGGTCAAACTAATTATTCTAGAATATTAGTGTTAATAACTAATTTGTTCAGTTATTTTGAATTTTGGTCAAATCTGGTCAAACTGTAGTCAAACTGTGGTCAAACTATGGTCAAACCCTGGTCAAACTAATTATTCAAAATAACTATTGTTTTCTAAATAATTATTGTTTTTGAAAACAATAGTTTGAAACTCAAACAGTGAAATGTGTCAATTCATGCTCAAGCAAAATTCCTGAGGGTTAATAGGATTAACATCTTACTATTGTCAGGAAAACAACAAGTGCAGACTTGGAAACGAGGGAGAATAGAACCCGGAAGTTAAGCGTGCTCAGGCTGGGTGAGTGGGAGGATGGGTGACCGTTCGGGAAGTTAGGTGATTTGGAATGATGAGGGTGATTAGAGAAGAGGATAAATTGAGAAGTGATGAGGGGTGCTGATTAGAGATTCACTAATGAGGGGTTAAAATAATTCGGAAATTTGAAAATAAAAAATTTCAAAAAAAATTTCAAAAAAGAAATCATAAAATTTCCATTAGTCCCGGTTGGTGTTACAAACCGTAACTAAAAGTGGATTGTTAAAGGCTCCACATGGCCGCGGCCTTTAGTCCCGGTTCTGGATTGAACCGGGACTAAAGGGGGGAGGCATTAGTACCGACCCTTTAGTCCCGGTTCACCAACCAGGACTAAAGGCCCTTACCAACCGGGACAATAGGCCTTTTTTCTACTAGTGCTAGTGCTTCACTTATATCTTTTTAGAGCACGGTGGTGTTTTTATTTTGTAGAAATTATTGATCTCTCATGCTTCACTTATATTATTTTGAGAGTATTTTATAACAGCATGGTATTTGCTATGGTTATAAAATTGGTCCTAGAATGGTGGGCATCCAAGTTGGGTATAATAAAAACTATCATAGGAAGTGAATTGAATACTATGATCAACTTGATGCTTAATAATTGTTTTGAGATATGAAGGTGGTAATATTAGAGTCATGCTAGTTGATGTAATTGTGAATTTAAGAAATACTTGTATTGAGGTTTGCAAGTCCCGTAGCATGCATGTATGGTAACCGTCGTGTGACAAATTTGAAGCATGAGGTGTTCTTTGATTGTCAACCTTATGAGTGGCAGTCGGGGACAAGCGATGGTCTTTTCCTACCAATCTATCCCCCTAGGAGCATGCGCGTAGTGCTTGTTTTTTGATGACTTGTAGATTTTTGCAATAATTATGTGAGTTCTTTATGACTAATGTTGAGTCCATGGATTATACGCACTCTTACCTTACCATCGTTGCTAGCCTCTACGGTACCGTGCATTGCCCTTTCTCACCTAGAGAGTTGGTGCAAACTTCGTCAGTGCATCCAAACCCTGTGATATGATACGCTCTATCACACATAAACCTCCTTACATCTTCCTCAAAACAGTCACCATACCTACCTATTATGGCATTTCCATATCCATTCCGAGATATATTGCCATGCAACTTTCCACCGTTCCGTTTATTATGACACGCTTTATCATTATCATACTACTTTTTGCATGATCATGTAGTTGACATCGTATATGTGGCAAAGCCACCATGCATAATTTTTATACATGTCGCTCTTGAGTCATCGCATATCCCAGTACACCGCCGGAGGCATTCATATAGAGTCATACTTTGTTCTAGTATCGAGTTGTAATTCATGAGTTGTAAATAAATAGAAGTGTGATGATCATCATTTTTAGATAATTGTCCCTAATAATAAAAAAGGCCAAAAAAAGAGAAAAAGAAAGGCCAAAAAAAGGCCCCAAAAAAGGGGGGACAATGCTACTATCTTTTTCCACACTTGTGCTCAAAATAGCACCATGGTCTTTATGATAGAAAGTCTTCTATGTTGTCATTTTCATTTACTGAGTGGGAATTTTTCATTATAGAACTTGGCTTGTATATTCCAACGATGGGCTTCCTCAAAATGCCCTAGGTCTTCATGAGGAAGCAAGTTGGATGCACACCCACTTAGTTTCTTTTGTTGAGCTTTCATACATTTATAGCTCTAGTGCATCCGTTGCATTGGCAATCCCTACTCCTCGCATTGACATCAATTGATGGGCATCTCCCTAGCCCATTGATTAGCTGCATCGATGCGAGACTTTCTCATTTTTTGTCTTCTCCACATAACCCCTATCATTATATTCGATTCCACCCATAGTGCTATATCCATGGCTCACGCTCATGTATTGCGTGAAGGTTGAAAAAAGTTTGAGATTACTAAAGTATGAAACAATTGCTTGGCTCGTCATCGGGGTTGTGCATGATGAGAGCATTCTTGTGTAATGAAAATGAAGCATGACCAAACTATATGATTTTATAGGGATGAACTTTCCTTTGCCATGTTATTTTGAGAAGACATGATTGCTTAGTTAGTATGCTTGAAGTATTATTATCCTTTTGTCAATATGAACTTTTATTTTGAATCATTTGATATGAACATTCATTCCACAATGAAGAGAAATACATTGAGAAATATGCTAGGTAGCATTCCACATCAAAAATTCTGTTTTTATCATTTACCTACTCGAGGACGAGAAGGAATTGAGCTTGGGGATGCTTGATACGTCTCCAACATATCTATAATTTTTGATTGTTCCATGCTATTATATTACCTGTTTTGGATGTTTATGGGCTTTACTTTACACTTTTATATCATTTTTTGGACTAACCTAATAACCGGAGGCCCAACCCAAATTGCTTTTTTTTGCCTATTTCAGTATATCGAAGGAAAGGAATATCAAACGGAGTCCAAATGGAATGAAACCTTCGGGAGTGATCTTTTTGGAACAAACGCAATCCAGTAGACTTGGAGTGGACGTCAAGAAGAAGCCGAGGCGGCCATGAGGGTGGCCGGCACGCCCAGTAAGGGTGGGCTTGCCCCCTGCCTCGGGGGCCCCTCGTGGCTCCCCTGACTGACTTCCTTCGCCTGTATATATCTTTGTACCCCAAAACCATCCAGGAGCACCAAGAAAAACTATTTCCATCGTCATAGCCTTCTATATCCGCGAGATCCAATGTTGGAGCCTTCACCGGCTCTCCGCCGAAGGGGGAATCGACCATGGAGGGCGTCTCCATCACCATCAAGGCCTCTCCGATGAGTTGTGAGTAGTTTACCATAAACCTTCGGGTCCATAGTTAGTAGCTAGATGGCTTCTTCTCTCTCTTTGATTCTCAATACAAAGTTCTCCTTCCTCTTCTTGGAGATCTATTCGATGTAACTCTTTTTGCGGTGTGTTTGTCTAGATCCTATGAATTGTGGGTTTATGATCAAGTTTATCTATGAGAAATATTTGAATCTCCTTTGAATTCTTTTATGTATGATTGATTATCTTTGCAAGTCTCTTCGAACTATTAGTTTGGTTTGGCCTACTAGATTGATCTTTCTTG
Organism: Triticum dicoccoides; assembly: GCF_002162155.2. Taxonomy (NCBI): domain Eukaryota; kingdom Viridiplantae; phylum Streptophyta; class Magnoliopsida; order Poales; family Poaceae; genus Triticum; species Triticum dicoccoides. The sequence goes on from NC_041387.1 coordinate 511,141,456, forward strand.
CCATGGGAGAAGTGTTTAGCTTTGGGTTCAATCTTGCGGTGTCCTTTCCTAGTGACAGTAGGGGTAGCAAGGCACATATTGTGTTGTTGCCATCGAGGATAAAAAGGTGGGGTTTATATCATATTGCACGATTTTATCCCTCTACATCATGTCATCTTGCTTAATGCATTACTCTATTCTTATGAACTTAATACTCTAGATGTAGGCAGGAGTTGGTCGATGTGTGCAGTAATAGTACTAGATGCAGGCAAGAGTCGGTCTACTTGTTATGGACGTGATGCCTATATACATGATCATGCCTAGATATTCTCATAACTATGCACTTTTCTAGCAATTGCTCGACAGTAATTTGTTCACCCACCGTAATAATTATGCTATCTTGAGAGAAGCCACTAGTGAAACCTATGGCCCCAGGTCTATCTTTTACCATATAAGTTTTCCATCTACTTTTATTTGCATCTTTTACTTTCCAATCTATATCATAAAAATACCAAAAATATTTATCTTATCATATTATCCCTATCACATCTCACTTTCGCAAGTTACCGTGAAGGGATTCACAACCCCTTTATCGTGTTGGTTGCGAGGTTCCTTTTTGTTTGTGTAGGTGCGTGGGACTTTTGAGGAGCCTCCTACTGGATTGATACCTTGGTTCTCAAAACTGAGGGAAATACTTATGCTACTTTGCTGCATCAACCTTTCCTCTTCAAGGGAAAAACTAACGCATGCTCAAGAGGTAGCAATGGCCTACCGCCCATCCTTCACGGTCTTCATGAAAGCATCTAGATAATCATCGTGTTCTGGTAGAAATACTTTAACCTTTGCATGCCCACCAATCATGTAGTTTGAGAGGTAATCTTGAGTAAACTGCTTTGGGAACCACAACAAAGGAAAAAGATTCAGACATTGTCATCTAACACAACTCATTATGGGCAGTAAAAAGAAGGCTACAGAGTTCTTACTTACCATCCTATAGTTTGTTGTTGTCTTGGATAAAGTGCAAACAAATAGTTTAATTGCCATCTTTTGACCCATTTTTACTGACAATCTTTATCAGCTTCCTCACTTGATGCTAGTTCATTAATATCTCATTTCCCCATACGCAGAAAGGGTCGAAGCATGGATCTTTACCAATGACATATGTACCTAAGTTAATATTAGAAGCTAAACAAAAATTACATAATGATGTAGTACAACACTCTTTTATAATATCTTATAACATCCAATATACTCACATATTAGATGAATTAACATCTTATATTATGGGCCGGAAGGAGTTTATCGCATTCTTAGAAATTATCGGCTGATTAACTGCTGTTGTATCCATGGGTTAGAGTTAGTTTGAGCTGGTTCGGGCTCAAATAGCCCTAAAGTATATCCAAACCTAAGGGCTTGTTTGAGCTAGTTGCATCTAACCCACCCAAAAAAACAAGGGATAATTGGTTTTATGCCCCTAGTTGTGTCCCACTCAAAAGGATTGGCCCTAATTTCCAAAAGCCAACGGTTTTGTCCAACCCACTTTGGTCGTCTTGTGCTTTTGCCCTTTGACCATCACTTTGAAAACTTCATACCTAATTCATACTAAATCAGAAAATGCAAACAAGATACCAAAATGTTTGGAAAAAAATCACCCGTATGTCAATGTCACTTGCATTCATGACAAAAGTGTTGGTACGTGCCCATCCGAGTTTTAGCTCTTATCACACCACCATGAACAGTAAAATCTTAAAAAGTGCAAAAAAATCCAAAAAAATTGGTGTGAAAGAATGAAAAATGTTTTAAGTGCTTGCCAAGTTTCATCGGGGAATGACATTTGTGGAAGTCATGGCAAAAAAACAATCAACACTCCAAAATAAATTGTTTTTTTTGCCATGACTACCACAAATGGCATTCCCTCATAAAACTTGGTAAGCACTTAAAACATTTGTCATTCTTTGGCAGAATTTTTTTTTTGGATTTTTTTGAAATTTTTAAGATTTTATGTTCATGGTGGTGTGATAAGAGCTAAAACTCGGATGGGCACTTACAACAACTTTTGTCGTGAATGCAAGTGACATTGACATACAGGTGGTGTTTTTACGAACATTTTGGTATCTTGTCGGAGTAATGGGCCATGGATAGCCTCACCCAGGTCCCATGACTTATCAAGACTTTGGGCCAGCTCCGCCTAGCTGGGCCCCAAGCTGAAGCTCCGCCCTCTGAGGGCCGGCTACCAGAGAGCAGCCAACCCCAGTCAACAGCGCTGCGAGTGGCCGGCTCCAGCATGCTGGCCCCTCGAGAGGGTGGCATCAAGCAGGCGGCCATCTCGCGGCCTCGGTACAGCCGGGCCCCCATCGAGAGTACAAGTTAGAGCATAGCTATAGTGAAGCACATCACCGCCGACGCCCGGGGCAGGCATGGCTACAGTGCTCCGTACAGGCGGAGATCTCCACACGACGGGACACTGTGTCGTGTCTCCTATGACGTCGCTCCAGCAGGCGGAGTCCTGTTCCCCATGACAGCCTATCGGTACGGACTACCGGCAGCGGGCCCGATCGGGCAGGGACTCGGTAGAAGACGGCGGAAGCTCAATCAGTCGGACTCGGGAAGGGCCGGCCTCCAGCAGGCGGCCATCCCTTTCCCCGAGGCAAGCGTGCCATTAAGCTGATGAGACCAGGTGTGGTTATAGTGATCTCCCGCCAAGCGGCGGGACTGTAGCCACGCTGAAGATGACCAAGCCCTCGTCACCGATGGCACGGCTACAGTACGCAGCCACCAACCAGTCGGTGGGGTCCTCCAGGCGGCGGGCCCCAGCGGTCGGCGGAGAAGCCAGAGGTTGGAGACACCGATAGCCGGGCCCAACACTCGGACAGATTACCATTGTACCCCTGGGGGATAGGCCTATATAACCCCCCCAGGGCACCCATGCAAAGGGTTCCAACTCTGAGAGAACTAGCCAGTCACCTAGGGCAGGGAAGTGCTAGCCTTGCCTTCTGCTACCTCTAGACACAGCTCAAGGAGCACCTTGTATCACTAGTGCCTTAGTGATCATGCGGAGACCCCGCAGAGCAAGAGTAGGGGTATTATCTCCACGGAGAGCCCCCAACCTGGGTAAAGTTCACCGGCGTACGTGTCTACGCCTTATCCCGCTTCCAGGCACCGGAGACGTTCTACTCGCTCCCACCATGATAAGCCATCCTTTGGCATATGTCGCACCCAACCCCCGATATTTGGCGCCCACCATGGGGCGAGGTGCACCGTCTTCCGGAGATCTGCTCTGGACGAGAACCATGTTCCTTCCTGGCGAGCAAAGCTAGCCCAGCACGCCAGACGCTGTCAGCCCCGACTCGCTGCACGGCGCGGAGATCGCCTGCGCGGCGAGTTGCCTCACCGACCTCGTCGGCGAGATCGACCTCTCCGATGAGCCGGCTTCGAGCGGGCACTAGCTGCCCCGAGAGCCGCCTCATCAGCCTCCTCGACCAGCTCCATGTCACCAGCGAGCCTGCTGTGGACCTGGGGTCCGTTGGCTCCACCGATCCGATGATCGTCCACTCCGACACGGTGTCGTTCGACGCGTTCCCCACCAACGTGGTGGTCTATGACGAGCCACCTCCTCGCAAGCACAACGGCGGGAGCACCATCATAGAGGTACTCGTCATCAATAGCGGGGAGCACTCAGACGAGCACGCTCGAGACCCTCTCGACGCGGCCCTGCGCGACCTAACAGCACCCATCCCAGAGGGCGCGGATGCTGAGGTGATAGAGGCACGCCGCCTCCAGCTTGTTGAGAGCGTTGGCCACCTGGCCAGCATGCGCCGGCTCTCGGACACCTACCGACGCGAGATGGATCGAGCCGTGGGTGGCACGCCGGCTCCTCAGGGGCCTAGCCGGCTTGGCACGGTACGGCAGCGTGGCACGACCGTCGCCAGTATGTTCGGGGCAGAGTGCCCCGTCTATGCTGCGCCTGCAGAGAACATCCAGGCCGCTCAGGCGGTGACGGATGAGCTAGAAAAGTACAATGGCGATGAGCACCGCCACATGACGGAGCGAGTCCAGCAGCTCCTAGACGCGGCCGCCGCGCAGCATGAGGCCGGCTGCCGCACTGAAGTTCCAACCCGACGAAACAATGAGTCGCCCCCACGCCAAGATCATGGGGCGACATCCCGGACGCAGACTGGTGGCGCCCGCGGAGGAAAGGGCAACGAGCCGGCTGCCAGCCGCAGTCGGACGCGCCTCTCCATCGAGCGAGACGAGGACGGCCGCCCGCATGCAGTGGAACGGTGAGGCGACCAGCCGCCTTGCTCCGCCTCGCGGAGCAAGGCACCCCACTCCGCCTCCTCTCACGCACCCGATACTCGGCGACCGCCTTCGCCGCCGAGAGGGAGTCGGAGAGAATGACACCCGCCATCAGATCGATCGCCTCAACCGATCCCTGGCGCTAGAAGAAGAGGATGCTCTGGGCCCGCCCTACTTTGGCCCCTGAATCCGAGATGAGCCCTTCCCCAAAGGGTTCACTCTCCCGCGAGATACGCCCAAATACACCAGCTCCGTGAAGCCGGAGGACCGGTTGGTTGATTACTCCACGGCCGTCAGTATGGCAAACGGCAATAAGCGTGTTGCCGTAAAGTACGTCCCGCTCATGCTTCAGGGCACTGCCCGGACGTGGCTCAACAACCTGAAGCCCCGCAGCATCAACAACTGGGTGGACTTCACCGAGGCCTTCATCCGCAACTTCACCAGCACGTACAAGCGGCCTCCTAAGCCCTGATAGCTCTCCTTGTGCGTCCAAGGGCCCAGCGAATCGACTCGCGACTACCTCACGCGCTGGGCCGAGCTGCGCAACTCCTACGAGGGCGTGCAGGAGGTGCAGGCTGTCGAGTACTTCACCGCCGGGTGCCGAGAAGGCACCCTCCTCAAGCATTGACTCCTCTGCGATGAGCCTGCGACTCTCGACGAACTGTTGATCATCGCCGACAAGCACACCACGGCCGACTCCTCCATGAAGGCGGAGATATTAGTCGATGCATCCGGCAAGGTAGCACCTCAGGCTCCTCGGACTTCGGCTGGCGAGACCAGTCAGAGACAGCCCCCAAGCGACAACAAGCGGAAGGCCACCCAGCCGGCTTCCAACAGCCGGCAGGTGGCGGCCCGGCCAGTCGGCGCCATTCAAGATGAGTATCCTGCAGAGCACGGAGCCTATGTCGTGTTCACTAGTGCGGCCGACGATAGGCGCAGCAGACGGCAACAACAGCAAGAAGTGCATGCAGTAGCCTCAAGCACCCTAGAGTTCATGCACTAGTCCGAGAAGCCCATCAGTTGGAGCAGGGCCGACCATCCGGAAGTAATGTCTTCCCCCGGTTCCTACGCCTTAGTCCTGGATGCCACCCTCGCAATGGAGAGGCGGGCAGCTCGTTTCTCCAGGGTCATGATAGATGGCGGCAACAGCATAAACATCCTGTACCGTGACACAATGGAGAAGTTGGGAATCAAGCAGAGGCAGCTCCTCCCCAGTCGGACTGTATTCCATGGCATAGTCCCTGGTCTTTCCTGCTCACCAATCGGCAAGATCCAGATTGATGTCCTCTTTGGAGACAAGAATCATTTCGGCCGAGAGCCAGTTTGGTTTGAGGTGGTGGACCTAGAGAGCCCTTACCATGCACTGCTTGGCCGACCTGCCCTGGCCAAGTTCATGGCGGTCCCCCACTATGCCTACCTCAAGATGAAGATGACGAGTACCAAGGGAATCCTAACTGTAGTCGGAGACTACAAGAAGTCGTCCGCCTGCACTGCGGATAGTAGCCGGCTGGCCGAGTCCCTCGTGATTGCAGCCGAGAAGCGGCTCCTAGACTGGGTGGTGGCGATGGCAGGCAAGAAGCCGGAAATGTCACCCACCCCCAAGGAATCGGACGTAGAGGGCTTGTTCAAGCCAGCAAAGGAAACCAAGAAGATACCCTTGGACCCAGAGCACCCGGAGAGGCACGCTGTCGTAGGTGCAAACCTAGACAACAAATAAGAAAGCGAGCTCGTCTATTTCCTCCGTGAGAATCGGGACATCTTCGCATGGTCTCCCAAAGACATGCCGGGCGTCCCGACGGATTTCGCCGAGCACAAACTACATGTCCGACCTGATGCCAAGCCGGTTAGGCAGCCCTTGCATCGCCTGTCGAAAGAAAAAAGAAGAGTTGTTGGAGAAGAGATAGCCCGGCTTCTGGCAGCCGGATTCATCATGGAAGTATTCTTTCCAGAATGGCTTGCCAACCCAGTCCTAGTGTTGAAGAAGAATAAGCAGTGGCGCATGTGTATTGACTATACCAGCCTTAACAAGGCCTACCCCAAAGATCCGTTTTCCCTACCAAGGATTGATCAAGTGATAGACTCCACAGCCAGATGCGAGCAGTTGAGTTTCTTGGATGCATATTCAGGCTACCATCAGATAAAGCTAAACCCGACCGACAGACTGAAGACCGCCTTCATCACGCCATTTGGAGCCTTCTGCTACCTGACCATGACGTTCGACTTGCGAAATGCCGGTGCCACGATTCAGTGTTGCATGCAGAAGTGCCTCCTCAAGCAGCTCGGCAGAAATGCCCATGTCTATGTGGATGATGTGGTGGTGAAGACGGAGAAGCGCGGCACGCTGCTAGAAGATGTCAAGGAAACCTTTGAGAACCTGCGCCGATTCCAGATCAAGCTCAACCCGGAGAAATGCGTCTTTGTAGTACCAGCCGGCCAACTTCTCGGCTTCCTGGTCTCAGAGCGCGGCATAGAGTGCAACCCTGTGGAGATCAAGGCAATTGAGAGGATGGAAGTGCCCACCCGACTGCTGGACGTGTAGAAATTCACCGGCTGTCTGGCATCAGTTAGCCGTTTCATCAGCCGGCTGGGCGAGAAAGCTCTTCCCGTGTACCAACTCATGAAGAAGACCACTTTTTTTGAGTGGAACGACAAGGCGGACGAAGCATTTCTCCAACTCAAGAAGTTGTTGGCAACCCCACCTATCTTGGCGGCTCCGACTGAAAAGGAGCCCATGCTCCTCTACATCGCAGCCACCAGTCGGGTTGTCAGCATATCATGGTGGTAGAGCGCAAGGAGGAGGACAGAGCATTGCCAGTCCAGAGACCGGTGTATTACTTGAGTGAAGTACTGTCCACCTCCAAGCAGAACTACCCACACTACCAGAAGATGTGCTACGGCGTGCATTTTGCCGCCAAGAAGCTGAAGCCTTACTTTCAAGAGCACCCAATAACCGTCGTCTGCACTGCTCCGCTTGCTGAGATCATTGGGAGCCGAGACGCCTCTGGCTAAGTGGCCAAGTGGGCTAGTGATCTGGCCCCTTACACCATCTACTACCAGCCTCGCACCGCCATCAAGTCACAAGTGTTGGCCAACATCCTCGTCGACTGTGCCGAGACCCAGTATTTGCCGCCTGCACCAGACTCCACCCATTGGCGGATGCATTTTGATGGTTCAAAAATGCGCACCGGTCTGGGAGCCGTCGTCGTCCTCACCTCTCCCAAGGGCGACAAGCTCAAATACGTGCTGCAAGTCCACTTCACCGCCTCCAACAACGTAGCTGAATATGAGGCACTCATACACGGGCTTCTGGCTTGCCAAGGAACTCGGCATCCGCCGGATCCTGTGCTATGCTGACTCCGACTTGGTGGTTGAGCAGTCGTCAGGCGACTGGGACGCCAAGGATGCAAACATGGCGAGCTACCGCTTCCTCGTACAGCAACTCGGTGGATACTTTGACGGGTGCGAGTTCCTTCACGTGCCAAGAAACGACAACGAGCAAGCAGATTCCTTGGCACGGATTGGCTCCACCCGACAAGCAATACCAGCCGGCGTCACCCTACGCCGCCTTCTCAAGCCGTGTGTCAAGCCGTCTCCTAATTTAGATTCCATCTTTGTGTCGGCCCCTCCTGAAGCAGTCGGATCCAACTTGACGGTCCTAGAGGTCGGCACGGGGATTTCGACAGGCGGCCCGGGGACTGCTGCAGCCGCACCCGGCTCGGGGACTCCAGAGCCCGGCCCGGGGACTTCAGTAGTCGGCCCGGGGACTTCATCAGCACAGCAGGCGGAAGCAGCTGCCAACCCGCCGCCTCCCGGCCCAACTGCCCTCATACAAGTTGTAGTGGTGGCAGTCGAAGAAATTGCAGCACCATCCTGGGCTCAACCAATCCTCAAGTTCTTGGTGAATAAAGAGCTGCCGGCTGATGAGATCTCGGCCCGACAAGTGCAAAGGCGAGCATCAGCCTACACCATCATCAACAGAGAGCTAGTGCGACGAAGCGTCACCAGGGTTTATCAGCGCTGCATGGAGCCGGACCAAGGCCAAGCAATACGCAGGGATATCCACCAAGGTGAGTGCGGCACCACGCGGCTTCAAGATCACTTGTGGCCAAGGCTTTTCGCCATGGGTTCTTCTGGCCGACTGCTCTAGAAGAAGCCAAAGAACTAGTTCAGAAGTGTCAAGGGTGCCAGAGGTTCTGCTCCAAGCCACATCTTCCGGCTTCTGCACTCAAGACCATTCCCATAGCCTGGCCCTTTGTTGTCTAGGGGCTGGATATGGTAGGACCATTCAAGACGGCCCGTGGTGGCATGACTCATTTGCTTGTCGCTGTGGACAAGTTCCAAGTGGATAGAGGAAAAACCAATCAAGAAACTGAACGAGCCGACTGCCGTGACCTTCATCCCCGACATCACCATGCGATACGGCATACCACATAGCATCATCACCGACAACGGCACCAACTTCACCAAGGGAGCCTTGGCTCGTTTATGCGCAACACAGGGCATCCGCCTGGACTTAGCGTCCATTGCCCACCCGCAGTCAAATGGTTGAGCATGCAAACGGCCTCATTCTATCCGGTCTCAAGCCCCGACTGGTCAAGCCTCTGGAGCATTCGGCCGGCTGCTAGCTCGACGAGCTGCCGGCCGTCCTCTGGAGCTTGCGCACAACTCCGAACAAGTCAACCGACTTCATGCCCTTCTTCCTCTTTTACGGTGCCGAAGCCATCATCCCGACGGACATCGAGTTCGACTCCCCAAGAGTCACCATGTACACCGAGGCGGACGCCAAGGAGGCGAGAGAAGACGGTGTCGACTTGCTGGAGGAAGGCCGGCTGTTGGCACTCAACCGGTCGGCCATCTACCAGCAGAGTCTGCGCCGATACTACAACCGCAAGGTGAAGCCAAGAGCCTTCCTAGAGGGAGACCTTGTGCTCTAGCTGATCCAGCGAACAGCCGAACAACACAAGCTCTCGGCACCTTGGGAAGGCCCTTTCATCATCATCAAGGTGCTGGGCAACGATTCCTACTATCTGATCGATGCCCAGAAGCCCAGAGCGTGCATGAGAGATGATTCAGGCAAAGAGACAGAGAGGCCATGGAACGTAAACCTCCTCCGAAGGTTTTACAGTTGAAAACAATATGTATCACGCTACCTTTTGTACTATGTATAAAGACTCCGGGTCCCCCGAGAAGAGCTCGGGGACTACCCTCTTTTATCTATATGATAAGTATTGTGCGTATAAGCATGTGTAGTTTTATTTCTTCCGCCTGGCACCGGGTTCGACCAATCGGCCTGGAGCCTCGCCGCCTTCTGCTATATGCCGCCTTCTGCAGCCGGACAAGTAGTGTGTCGGCACCAAAAACTTCCTTTATCAGAAGCCACAGCTTGCAGGGCGACTGCATGGCCGGCAAGGGTTGCCAAATAGTGCCCCACATGAAAAATGACTAAGGAAAGAACGCATATAGTAGATGCCGGCATCGCACCTAGTCGCCCGGCTGCCGAGCAGCTGGCCGACCGGCCTCTGCTTTTATTACCGAATGCTCCGAATGGCTAAGTACTAGCCCTCCCACAAACAGCTAAGTACTCAACCCAGCCGCAGTCTGCAGAGCGGCTGCTTGGCCGGCAAGAGGATAGCCACGGGAGGGCGGCAAAGGAAAAAACCAAGGAGCAAAAGGGAAGGAAAAGCTAGAGGTCGGCACAGAGCAATGATGGAATATTTACAAGGATAAAGGCCTACCGGACGACATTCAAACAAAGTTCGACATACACCCTGCGGGTGGAACTGAAATTTAACCAAGTTGTCCAAGACTATAGTAAAACAGGGAAAGAAAGAAAATCCTAAGGAGCAGCGGAAGGTTCCTGCTGGGCAGTGCTGGTTCACGCAAATGAAGGCTCTGGCTGAACGCTGGAGTCGGCTGTGCCGCTAGACGCGGCAGGCGGCTCCGCCTGGGCAAAAGAGTCGGCGGCGGCAATCGGGACGGCGGATGGCTGCAGGACGGAGTCAGTGGCATCCGTCGGAGGAATGGGTGGATGGTCGATTCTTGCCTGGCCGTCTCCAGTAGCAGTCGGCGCCCTGGTGCGTGGCTTGTTGCTTGAGGCCCGGTCAGGCTGGGGCTAACCATCCACCCCGACCTCCGGCAGGTCGACGTCGCTCTCTTCCTCCTCCTCCTCCTCCTCCTCCTCCTCCTCCTCCTCCTCCTCCTCCCCTTCTTCCCCTTCATCACTGGAGTCCATGACTTCAGCCGAATCTTCGCTATCCTCCGGGTTCAGCCCAAGCCACTCATGCGGCGCTTCGGCGCCTTCCTCGACCACCTCCGGGACGAAGATGCTAGTATCGGTCAAGTCGGCGATCGCCGCCGCCCTGTTGATGAGTTCAGCTTCCACCACCGCCAGCTCCTCCTGCGCCTCCAGCCGGAACGTGGTCAATTGGGCTAGGTCTAGCCCAGGGTACCACGCCTTGACGAATTCCAAGGCCCGGCGCGCTCCTGCCCGGGCTGCTGAGCCTTTCCAGGATTCCAGGCGGCCAGCTGCCACCTCCAACTAGTCGGCATTCCTGGGGCCGGCAAGCCTGGCCAGAGGGCGGAAACCGCCTGGGCACCGACGTGCTGAAGGCGGCGCAGAATTCGATGGGCAGGCCGAAGGCGGGCCTAGATGCTAAGGACCTGCTCACCAAGAGTTTGGGGGCGTCAGCAGCAATTTGCACGCCCTCCGCTCTCCGATCCTCGCGCTGGGCCTCGATCATCTGGATCGCGGCGATAGAATGGCCCGGGAAGAAGTCTGCTTGGGTAGAAGAAAGAAAAAACCAAAGTTATAAGCAAGGGATCGGCCTAGATCAGGGCCGACAGTCCAAAACAAGAAACCAAGAGAATGAAGCTTACCGTCGACCAAATCTTCAATGCTGCTGAAGCAGGCCGTCATCTGAGCTTCCTTGTCGGCCCAGGCAGAACGCTCGACTTCAAACTTGGCGAGGAGGTCGGCCTCGTTCGTCTTCACCTCCAACTGGGCTGCCTTGAGGGCCTCCGCCTGCTCGGCAAGCTGAGCGACCAGCCGGTCCCGCTCTTTGGCCAGCTTGCTGCACTCCGCCTCCTTGCCACGCAGGGCGGTGTTGGATTCACCTAGCTGCTGCTGTAAGGTGGCGTTGGCCTCTGAAGAAAGAAAGAGAAGGAAGAACTTCAGCCAAATAACAAAGAAGGATGCAGATAACTGAGGAGATTCAGCCCAACTGCTCAGCAGTCGGCCCGAACCTCAGGGACTACAGCCTGCGGGTGCGCTGGCGCGCCTCCGCAGAAGAAAGGAACATAAACTTACTCCGGCTCTCGGATAGATGGCCAGTCTGCGTCTCCAGCTCCTGGACCCTTGAGTTGTAGGCGACCCCGCGGAAGTTGTGATAGTCCTGCAGAAGGGGGATGTCAGACAAGATCAACACTTAGCTCCAACAAGATGAAGTTCCGGACCGCCTGCTCAGCAGCCGGCCCGAAACTTGGGGACTACACCCAGTGGGTGCACTGGCGCGCCCCCATGAAAGTTGAAAGAAGATCAAAGGAAAGAAGAAGGAGGAAGCTTACGCGGATAGCAGCTCGCGACTCCAGAAACGTCTCGTTGCAGCGCCTGAGGGCTTCGGCTTCGGCCCGGAGCTTGGCCTGGACGTCGAGGGGCGCCCGGTTCAGGGCGCCTGTCCCGGCTCCACGCACCCAGCCGGTCGGCGCGTCGCTGGACGCCTCGCTGTCGGGGATCGACGAGCTCGCGGCTCCGGTCTCCAGTGGATGCGGTGCCGAGGCCGCCTTCTCAAGACGGCAGCGCACAGGTGTGCGGTTCTGAGGAGTTAGGTCCGTCACCACCACATTCTCAGCCGGTGGCACTGGCGGCTCGGCCGGCTACTCGACCCGCGGTTCACTAGTCGGTGGCGGCGGCGCCACAAAGACGTCTGGCATGGCCACGTCGCTGCCCTCCCTCCCCATGACCGGGTGCTCATCGCCGGTTCCCCCAGTCGTCGCTTCAAACTTCGACAGAGGGGGAGCGATGTTCAATGGCATCACGAGCAACGGCTCCTGGCGACGCGCGGCCTCCCGAGCCGCTCCCTCTCCGCGGCTTCGGCCTCCGCCTGTGCCAGCCTCCTCGCTCCGGAGGCTGCGGCCTTATTTGCCTCCGCCTTCGCCAGGCGGTCGGCCTCTTCGTCACGCGCCTCCTGCGTGTTCCGCTCTATCGCCTCCCGGAGGTGGGCAGCTGGATCGATCTGCCAGCTGGTGGAGGAGGTCGTCGCCGACCTCATGACCGAGGCAGCGCCCGACTTCTCGAGGGTGAGAGGGGCCCTGAAGATATGAAGACACGACAAGGAATTTACCTTTGGGCCGGATCGACAGAAGAAGTGAAGTCTAGAGAAAGACACTTACGCCGATACCCTGAAGGGCACCTTCAGCCGCCTCTGATACTTGTCCGCCTTAGCCACGGCCTCTTGCTGCCTGGTCGCTGCGGCCGGGTTCTTGGGTTTCTTCGGCGCACTGCCGAACAAGGCAGCGCCTTGCTTCCGTTTACGCTTGCCGCCGCGGGCGGGCGGCCCAGCAGAGGGACCGGCGCCGGTATTGGCCGTGCTCCGAGTGGAGCGCGGCTCGTCCTCGTCGTCGTCGGGCCAGATCTCCATGACGCCGCCTTCCTCGGTGCCGCCGACTCCGCCGCCACCGCCACCTGTTGCATCATCCGCCAGGGCGGCCGCCCCCAAGTCGGGGTCATCCTCGTCGCTCACTGCTCTGTCCAGGTGGTAGTCACCACCCGGCCCCATGATGGCGGACACCGCCTCGGACATATAAATCTATGCTCAAGAGAGGAGTCGAATCATAAGAAGAGCAGGACCTGGAGGCAGATCTAAAAGAAGAAATCGAAGGACTTAGGTAGGCGGCGAATTGTGGCGGGAGTACGGCCGCTTCCCGTACCACCAGTTTTCCTCCGACATCTTGAGGTCGGAGATCTCGTTCACCATCCGCGTGACCTCAGAAGGCGGCATCCCCTTCGTGCACAGCCGACACGGGTCACGATGCCCGTCCATCCGAAAGATTGGATGAGGGCAGCTCTGGAGGCCATGAGGCCCTCCGACTCGTGGAGCACCCAGAGTCGGCCGATGGCGACCGCCGCATCCGCCGACACCGGCTTCGGCTTGTACCCCAGTTGGGCCGGAGCCCGGTGGGGGGGCCGGCCTCGTAAGGCGGCAGGTTGAGGAAGTCGGCAGCCAGATCTATGTTCTCGACGTAGAAGTAGGACTACTGCCACATCTTCACCGACTGGGCCAACTTGATGGTGGGGAAGGCGTTCCACTTCGCCGGCCTGCGCACGGCGACGTAGCCCCCGCACTCGGCCGGCGTGTCCTTGGCGGAGGTAGCCAGCTTCTCGTAGAAGAACGCTCCCCACAGCTCAATCGTGGGGAGGATGCCGATGTAGCCCTCACATGCCGTGACCAAGGCGGAGAGAAAGGTCACAGAGTTGGGCGTAAGATGATGAGGTTGGAGGTGGTTGAAGTCGAGGAACGAGTGGAAGAAGCCGCTCGCCGGGAGGCCGACGCCACGGAGGAAGTGCGAGCGGAAGACGACCCGCTCGTCCCCCTGCGGCGCCGGCGAGATCTCGGTCTCCGGCGGCACCCGCGCCTTGATGAATGCCGCGCTGGGCATCCGGCGCGTGTCACAGAGGAAGGTGAAATGGTCCTCAAGGACCGTCGAGCCGTCCCAGTCGCCGCCCTTCTCACACGCCATAGCTACGGGCGGAGCTGTGGGAGGGGCGAGAGCGCAACAGCGGCGGCGGCAGCACTATGGCCGGCAAGGAGCGGCGACAGCGGCTGCAGTGGAGAGTGCGAGAGGAGGAAGAAGAAGTGGGAGGGGGCGCGCGTGCCTCGCCGCACCCCTCCCTCCCCCTACTTATAGTCCCTGGACTATGAAGCCAAGGGGATAGGACGTGGGATGTGGGATTAACTGCACCCACGCCCCCATGTCCCCACGATCTCCATGTAGATTTACTGCGAATTGAATGACCGCGGGAACCACAACCGCCCGCCTCGGCGCAGGGGATCCGCCCGTGCGCCGAGGCTCGGTAGTGGCGTGCCCGGCCCACTGTCACGTCCCATCGGGAGCGTGGAGTGGCAGGTTGGCTGTGCTCGCGGGCGCCGCGTGGCGTCCCCACGGCAGGCGGCGGCCTGGAAAGCTTAGCAGGCATGCCACCTATTCTCCCACCGTGAAGTTCGAAATTGGCCGACGACCCCACCTAGTCGAGGCCAGCCTCAGAGGTCGGCGCACCGCAAGTCGGATCAAGATATCAGTGTGCCGCAAGGCAGATCATAGCACTCCCTGGAGCTCGGTGAGGGGGGAAGCCGCTGAGTCTTCACGGCCCCTCGACCATGACGCCTCGCCGGCTTCGGGGACTACTGTCGGAGTAATGGGCCATGGGTAGCCTCACCCAGGTCCCATGACTTATCAAGACTTTGGACCAGCGCGGCCTAGCTGGGCCCCAAGCTGAAGCTCTACCCTCTAAGGGTCGGCTGGCTACACGGCCGGCTACCAGAGAGCGGCCAACCCCAGTCAACAGTGCTACGAGTGGCCGGCTCCAGCACGCCGGCCCCTCAAGAGGGCGACATCAAGCAGGCGGCCATCTCGCGGCCTCGGTACAGCCGGGCCCCCATCGAGAGTACAAGTTAGACCATGGCTACGGTGAAGCACGTCGCCCCTGACGCCCGGGGCAGGCGTGGCTACAGTGCTCCGTACATGCGGAGATCTCTGCACAACGGGGCACTGTGCCGTGTCTCCCCTGACGTCTCTCCAGCAGGCGATGTCATGTTCCCCATGACAGCCTGTCGGTACGGCCTGCCGGCGGCGGGCCCGATCGGACAGGGACTCCGTAGAAGACGATGGAAGCTCAATCAGTCAGACTTGGGAAGGGCCGGCCTCCAGCAGGCAGCCGTCCCTTGCCCCGAGGCAAGCGTGCCATTAAGTTGATGAGAACAGGTGTGGCTATAGTGATCTCCCGCCAGGCGGCGGGACTGTAGCCACGCTAAAGATGACCAAGCCGTCGTCACCGACGGCACGTCTACAGTACGCAGCCACCAACTAGTCAGCGGGGCCCGCCAGGCGGCGGGCCCCAGCGGTCGGCGGAGAAGCTGGAGGTTGGAGACACTGACAGCCGGGCCTAGCACTCGGACAGATTACCATTGTACCCCTGGGGGTAGGCCTATATAAACCCCCCAGGGCACCCATGCAAAGGGTTCCAACTCTGAGAGAACTAGCTAGTCACCTAGGGCAGGGAAGTGCTAGCCTTGCCTTCTCCTACCTCTAGACACAGCTCAAGGAGCACCTTGTATCACTAGTGCCTTAGTGATCATGCGGAGACCTCGCAGAGCAGGAGTAGGGGTATTATCTCCACGGAGAGCCCCCATCCTTGGTAAAGTTCGCTGGCGTACGTGTCTACGCCTTATTCCGCTTCCAGGCACCAAGGACGTTCTACTCGCTCCCGCCATGATAAGCCATCCTTTGGCATATGTTGCACCCAACCCCTGACATATCTTATTTGCATTTTTCTGATGTAGTATGAATTAGTTATGAAGTTTTCAAAGTGAAGGTCGAACAGTCAAGGGGCAAAAGCACAAGACGACCAAAGTGGGTTGGACAAAACCGCTGGCTTTTGGAAATTAGGGGCAATCCTGTCGAGTGGGAACAACTAGGGGCATGAATCTAATTATCCCAAAAAACTATCCAACCCAAGAGGTGCTAATTGGATCTAGTTCTCCTAGTGTATTTATTGTCAATCTATCCCTGTCATCCAAACACCTCTTTTGGATGGAGTTAGTTCAGTGTTAGTCATGAGCTAGAAACTAACTCTAACCTCTAGCTAAGTTGAGTATCCAAACAGGGTTGTGTTGTTGTTGTTGCTGCTGCTCTTCTATGTATATATAGACATCATCAAAAGATTAAGGTAACACTCTTCCTTGTTGCTATGTAGCCTAGGATTGCATATTTAGACATTAAGTATAGTGCATGTTGCTATGTAGCCTCAGATATATTACATATGGCCCTAGTTAACCTAATGATAAATGGGTTACAGATATATTCAATTAAAATTCCGATTCACCGATTAGTCCCCTATCAGCCCCCGGCCTATATGGTACCAGCTACCGATATCCTGAACACCGAGTAAATATAAGCCATGTGATGAAACTAACCTTGATGGAAAATAGCAGTCATTCCCAAAATTGTCCTATGTAGGTACATCGAGAGGCATGTTAAGCACAACAGGCTAAACATCAACCAAAATTATCCATGGCAGAAATAATATCCAAAAGATAGCTTCAGTGTGCAGGTTTTAAGCACGCTAGTAAAGCAAAACAAGTGGAAAGGTGTGTTAACTGCAATAAGCCTAACATTTAACAACAAGCAAACATAGTCATTCAAACTAGTATTGTGCCAATCTAAGTACACTTGTTATTGTTAAATAAAAATGGAAAGGCGTGTTAACTACAAGATGCAGCAACCAAATGTAGTCATTCATAGTGGTATTGTTGAAATTGGTACTAATGAAATTGAACTACATAGTTCATACTTGCACATATAGAACATCATGTTGTGAATGACTGGAATAAACAAGTCATACTACTAACAACCAAAGATAGCATTTGAAACTGGACATATGCCAACTACAAACAACTGAACAATCAGAAAACTTTAAAAGAGGCATATGCTAGCTATAATAGGCTTAATAGCAAGAAAATATATGCATTCCTATTGGTATGTTTAAAACTGGATTGATGAAATGTACTGCACAGTAAATAATTGCACATATAGAGCATCACATTGTGAACAACTGAAATAAACAAGGCATACTGCAAACAACCAAATATAGCAATTCAAACTGGACATATTCTCACTACACTACAAAAGGGACTCGACAAAACAAATCATGGGTTTCCCCCTGTGAAGAGGCACGGCAAAACAAATCATGGGTTTCCTCACTTGTCACAGATGGGCTTGTTCCCGTGGAAAGAGCACGGACCCTGGATGCGCTCCATGTTGTCGCAGATGGGCTCCTTCCCCTTGGAAGAGCACGGTTGTAGGATGCCCTCCCTGATGTCGCAGACGGGCTCTTTCCCCTTGCAAGAGCAGATGGGCTCTTTCCCCTCGGAAGAGCCGGAGAGGGTTCCCTCCTCGTGGTCACCATCGATGAGGTCTGACTTGGAAGCTGTGGATCCCAAGCCAGCGTCGCAGAAAGTGTCCTTCAGAAATGACAAAAGGGGCTCGATGGCGATGTAGGATGGCAAATTCTTGACAGCGAGCTAGAGGAGATCAACGGTGGGGCCATGGATGAGATCGATGGTGGTTGAACCCGAGGGGCTGGGGGTGGGCCACTTAACCTATGACATAGCCCGCCTCAGGCCGTCGCTGTCGATGACCTCGATGTTGTAGCCGGCGTCCGCAGCATACCTGCATACTCTAGCTCGCTGATTGAGTGCCTGCGGGCAGTAATGGTCGTCAGCTTCCTCGGTGACGTTGGGCAAAGAGACTGTGATACACCTCTTTTTGGCCAGTCGCTCCTCGAGCTCCATGGGAAGCGTAGCCGGGCTTAGGCTATGACACTCTAGAGTGGAGGATGGGGATGGGGATCTGTGGGAAAGGGGGCATTTGGCAGGCGTCATCTAAGAAACTCAGGGCGTCCTAGCTATGGAGATCGGTGGGTAAGCAGCACGGGCAAACTGGCATATGTTGACAATGGATGCCTTGCAGCGGCGGGGGGAGGGGGGACCTTTCTAGGGTTTCAAGCTAGGGAGGGTGTGTGTGTCTGCACGCGTGCCCGAGGAGATTTTGGTGTGTTTGTGTGTGTGGAGGGGGGGGGTGATGTCTGCTAGAACTATGTCAGTATTTTCCCAAAGAGGAAGGGATGATGCAGTATAGCGACGGTAGGTATTTCCCTCAGTGATGAGAACAAGGTTATCGAACCAGTAGGAGAACCTCCTAACATCACGTCAATAGCAACTGCATAGAAATAAAAAATACTCGCAACCCGACATGTTAAAGGGGTTGTCAATCCCTTTCGGCTACAGCGCCTCAAGTAGGAAAGATAACGTGAGATAATTGTGGTATATAGGATAAATAGATAGCGAATAAAATAAATTGCAGCATGGTATTTTTGTATTTATGGTTTAATAGATATGAAAATAAAAGCAAAGCAAAATAGATTGCAAAGGCAAATACGATGAAAAGAGACTCGGGGGTCGTAGGTTTCACTAGTGGCTTCTCCCGAGAAAAATAGCAAATGGTGGGAAAACAATTACTGTTGGGGAATTGATAGAACTTCAAATAATCATGATGATATCCAGGAAATGATCATTATATAGGCATCACGTCCAAGATTAGTAGACCGACTCCTGCCTGCATCTACTACTATTACTCCACACATCGACTGCTATCCAGCATGCATCTATTGTATTAAGTTCATGGAAAAATGGAGTAATGCAATAAGAATGATGACATGATGTAGACAAGATCTATTTATGTAGAAATAGACCCCATCTTGTTATCCTTAATAGCAACGATACATACGTGTTGTTACCCTTTCTATCACTGGGATCAATCACCGTAAGATCGAACTCATCACAAAGAACCTCTTCCCATTGCAAGATAAATAGATCAAGTTGGCCAAACAAAATCCAAATATCGGAGAAGAAATACGAGGCTATAATCAATCATGCATATAAGAGACCAAATAAGACTCAAATAACTTTCATTGATAAAAACATAGATCTGGTCATAAACTCAAAGTTCATCGGATCCCAAAAAACATACCACAAAAAGACTTACTCGTATGGATCTCCAAGAGACCATTGTATTGATAATCAAGAGAGAGAGAGAGCGAGAGAGAGAGAGAGAGAGAGGAAGCCATCTATCTAGTAACTACGGACCCGTAGGTCTACAAAGAACTACTCACGCATCATCGGAGAGGCACCAGTGGACATGATGAACCCCTTTTGAGATGGTGTCTAGATTGGATCTGGTGGTTCTGGACTCTGCGGCGGCTGGAAATTATTTTCTCGACTCCCCTAGGGTTTCTAGAATATTGGGGTACTTATAGAGCAAAGAGACAGTGCAGGAGGCCAACGAGAGGGCACAACCCACCGGGACGCGCCTGGGCCCCTAGACGCGCCCTGGTGGTTGTGCTCCCCTTAGGTGCGTTCCTGGCCCACTAGATGTCTTTTGGCCCAAAAAAATCCACAAAAAGTTTCGCTGCGCTTGCACTCCATTTGGTATTGATTTCTTGCGATGTAAAAAATATGCAGAAAACAGCAGCTGGCAGTGGGCACTATGTCAATAGGTTAGTACCAAAATAATGATATAAAATGACTATAAAATGATTGTAAAATATCCAAGAATGATAATATAACAACATGGAACAATCAAAAATTATAGATACCTTGGAGACGTATCAGCATCCCCAAGCTTAATTCATGCTCGTTCTCCAGTAGCTAAATAACAAAAACAGAATTTTTGATGTGGAATGCTGCCTAACATGTTCATCACATTTCTTTTCTTTGTAGCCTGGACAATTGGACTTTTATATGGTTCAAAGCAATAGTCCAATTTTGACATGAAGACTTTAATACTCAAGCATACCAACAAGCAACCATGTCTTTGAAAATATCAACACTAAAGCAAGTTATCCCTAGCCCATTATGCTCAACCATTAATCCATTCTCAAAACACACTCGAATATTAGCTACACCCAATGCTCAAATACGATCATAGTGCCCCTTAGTTGGTGCTTTATAAGAGAAGATGGAGACTCAAATTCAAAATAACAATTGCATAAAGTAAAAGAAAGGCCCTTCACGGAGGAAAGTAGGGATTTGTTGAGGTGCCAGAGCTCAAAGCGAATATTGAGAGATAAAAACCTTTTGGAAGCATACTTTTCCCACCAACGAAAACAACTTAGAGCTCCCAACACTTTCCATGCTAGATACATCATAGGAATACCCAAACAGAAAATAAAGTTTATTCCTTTTTCCAATATTACTTTCACTTTCCATGGCTAACTGTATACACGGGTGCCCTCCATACGCACACATTCCAAGGAATTTATTATTTGACAACATAAAGTAAATTCATTTTTCATTTCGGGACAGGGCATCCCTAATACCTTTGCCATAATCTCGTGCAATGACAAGTGAATAAACACTCTTCATGAGAATAACACACCTAGCATGGAAAATATTGGCCACCCCTTACCGCCCCGCGAGCGGTAGAGCAAACAAAAGAGAAATTTATTTTGAAAAATAGAGATGGCACATGCAAATTTTCTTAGAACGACATGGAAATACCTCATATGTGTAGGTATAGTGGACTCATATGGCAAAACTGGTTTAAAGGGTTTTGGATGCACAAGTAGTGATCATACTTGATGCAAAATGAAGGCTAGCAAAAAGATTGAGAAGCGACCAACCAAGAAATGAAAAATCTCGTACCCAAGCATTAAGCATAAGTAACACCGAATAATGCACCACAAGTAGGATATAAATTTCATTGCAGAACTATTGACTTTCGTGCTTGCATAGGGAATCAAAAACCTTAACACCAATATTCTTACTAAAGCACAATTACTCATCAATATGACTCACATATCATATCGTCATATCTCAAAACCATTACTAAGAATCAAGTTTATTTTGTCCAATGATCTTCACGAAAGTTTTTATTATATCCTCCTTGGATATCTATCACTTCGGGACTATTTTCATATGTTGCTTTTGATAAGCTCATACAAATATAAGTGAAGAACATGAGCATAATATTCCTTTCTCTCAAAATAATCTAAGTGAAGCAAGAGAGAATTTGTTCAAAATTTTACTAACTCCCAAATAAATCTAAGTGAAGCATGAGAGCATTTCTTCAAAAATAATAAAGCACAGAATGCTCAAAAAGATATAACTGAAGTACTAGAGCAATTCCAAGGCTCTAAAAATTTAAGTGAAGCATAGGAGCAAGCATAGCATAATTTTTGGCTCTCTCGAAAAGGTGTGTCCAGCAAGGATTCAAGACTTAAAACACATAGCAAAACAAGCAAAGACTCATATCATACAAGACGCTCCAAGCAAAACTCATAATATGTGACGAATAAAAATATAGTTTCAAGTAAAATACCAATGGTTGTTAGAAGAAAGAGGGGATGCCACTCAGGGGCATCCCCGAGCTTAGCCTTTTGCTAATCCTGATTCCTTCATCCATCATAAGATCACCCAAAACTTGAAAACTTCAATCACACAAAACTCAAGAAAACCTTTGTGAGATCCGTTAGTATAAGAAAGCAAACCACTACTATAAGTACTGTTGCAAACCTATCCATATTTTATTTTTGCATTGTATCTATTGTATTTCAACATTTCTATGGCAAAAAATCATCAAAGAAAACCATAGAATCATCAAAACAAGCACACAACGCAAAGAAAACAGAATCTGTCAAAAATAGAACAGTCTGTAGCAATCTGACTACTTCGAATACTTATGTAACTCCAAAAATTCAGAAAAATTAGGACGACATGAATAATTTGTTTATTAATCTTCTGCAAAAAGAATCAACTCAAAATCACTCTTCTGTTAAAAATAAAAATAATTTCGTGAGCACAAAAGTTTCTGTTTTTCAGCAAGATCAAATCAACTCTCACCCAAATCATCCCAAAGGCCTTGCTTGGCACAAACACTAATTTAAACCACAGAAACACATCTAACCAGAGGCATAATTGGGTATTTTTTTTGAAAACAGCAAGAAAACTAAAAAGTAAGAAGATACAAGTTGGGTTGGCTCCCAACGAGCTCTATCGTTTTACACCTCTAGCTATGCATAACACGTAGGATCTAAGTGTTGTCATCCTTAGTTCTAGATCCATAAGATACCCTCATGATTGATTCATAAGGTGGCCTAATTCTTGTTCTAGGGAAGTGTTCCATACCCTTTCTTAGTGGGAACTGAAATTTAATATTGCCTTCTTTCATATCAATCACGGCACCAATAGTATGTAAAAACGGTCTACCAAGTATAATTGGACAAGACGCATTGCAATCAAAATCAAGAACAATAAAATCTATGGGCACATAATTACTATTTGCAAGAATAAGAACATCATTAATTCTTCCCATAGGCTTTTTATAGTAGAATCCGCCAAGTGCAAATTTAAAGAGCTTTCTTCAATATCGGTAAGACCAAGCACATAACATAAAGATTTTGGAATTGTAGAAACACTAGCACCCAAAGCACATAAAGCAAAAAACTCATAAGTTTTAATCTTGACTTTGATAGTAGGTTCCCACTCATCAAGCAATTTTGTAGGAATTGAAACTTCTAATTTCAACTTTTCTTCAAAAGCTTTCATCATAGCATCAACAATATGTTTACTAAAAGCTTTATTTTGTTCATAAGCATGGGGTGATTTTATCATGGATTGTAACAAATAAATACAATCAACAAAAGAGCTACTATCATAATTAAAGTCTTTGTAATCCAAAATAGTGGGCACATCACTAGTTAAAGTCTTGACCTCTCCAAACCCACTTTAATCATTTTTTCAACAAAATTTTCACCCTCCGAATCATAGGGACGCCTTCTAACTAAAGTTGACTCTTCTCCAGTCCATTTTTAATCAATCTTAATTTTAGTACACAAAGAATCAATAGAATAAACACCAATCATTTTAAGATCTTCGTCACTTTTATGAAAGTAATCACTAGAAAACGCCCTTTCTAAAAAATTCTCTTTTAGCTCTAAGCATAGTGGTTCTTTTCTTACTTTCATCCATAGAAACATAAAGAGCTTTAATTGATTCTTCAACTTTAGGCACAAATTTTTTCATCTTGAGAGTTTCTACATCATGAGAAATTCTATCAATACTTCTAGACATATCATCAACTTCATTCAACTTTTCTTCTATTGAAGCATTGAAAGCTTTTTGCGTATGGATATATTCTTTAATATTATTCTCAAGATCAGAGGTGTTTCTATTTTTATTATAAGAAGGATTACCATGGGAATTACTAGGAAAAGGCCTAGGATTAAAATTACCTCTATAAGCATTGTTATTGAAATTGTTTCGCGAGATAAAATTCACATCTATGGCATCACTATTTTGCTCAATCAAAGTAGAAAAAGGCACATCATTAAAATCAATAGGAGCACTTTTGTTAGCAACCAACTTCATAAGAGCATCAACTTTTTCACTCAAAGAATTAATTTCTTCTACTGAATTGACTTTTTTTACTAGCAGGAGCTCTTTCGGCATGCCATTGTGAGTAATTTTCCATAATATTATCTAGAAATTTAGTAGCTTCATCCAAAGTAATTTCCATAAAGGTACCTCCCGCGACGGAATCTGAAAGATTACGAGAAACAAATTCAATCCCGCATAAATGTTTTTGTATGATCATCCAAAGATTTAACCCATGAGTTGGGTAATTCCTTAGTATCAATTTCATCCTTTCCCAAGATTGTGCAACATGATCATGTTCAAGTTGCTTGAAATTCATGATCTGGGTTCTAAGGGAAATATTTTTTGTGGGCGGAAAATACTTAGTGATAAAAGCGTCCTTGCATTTGTTCCAAGAATCGATACTATTGCGAGGCAAAGAAGAAAACCAAATTTTTGCATGATCTCGCAAAGAAAACAGAAATAATTTCAACTTCACAACATCGTTGTCCACATCTTTTTTCTTTTGCAAATCACATAATTCCATGAATGTGTTAAGATGGGACGCGACATCCTCATTAGGAGTACCGGCAAATTGATCTTTCATGACAAGTTTCAGCAAAGCAGTATTAATATCACAAGACTCCGCACTAGTGGCGGGAGGAGCAATCAGAGTGCTAATAAAATCATTGTTGTTGGTATTTGAGAAATCACACAACTTGGTGTTCTCTTGAGTCATGATGAATTCACAACAAGATTGCACTAAAAAACAGATCTCACAAGAAAACGGCGAACGAAAAAGAGGGCGAATAAAACGACAAATTTTTGTGAAGTGGGGGAGAGGAAAACGAGAGGCAAATGGAAAATAATTCAAATTGTGAGGAGATGAGATTTGTGATTAGGAACCTGTTTGATGTTGAATATCCTCCCTGGCAATGGCGCCAGAAATTCCTTTTGATGTCTGCTAGAACTACGTTGGTATTTCCCCAAAGAGGAAGGGATGATGCAGTATAGCGACGGTAGGTATTTCCCTCGGTGATGAGGCCAAGGTTATGGAACAAGTATGAGAACCTCCTAACATCATGTAAACAGCACCTTCACACAAATAACAAATACTCGCTACCCGACGTGTTAAAGGGGTTGTCATTCCCTTTCGGGTACGACGCCTCAAGTAGGCAAGATAACGTGAGATAGTTGTGGTAGATAGGATAAATAGATCGTGAATAAAATAAATTGCAGCAAGGTACTTTTGTATTTTTGGTTTAATAGATCTGAAAATAAAAGCAAAGAAAAATAGATCACAAAGGCAAATATGATGAAAAGAGACCCGAGGGTCGTAGGTTTCACTAGTGGCTTCTCTGGAGAAAAATAGCAAACGGTGGGAAAACAATTACTGTTGGGCAATTGATAGAACTTCAAATTATCATTACGATATCTGGGCAATGATCATTATATACGCATCACGTCCAAGATTAGTAGACCGACTCCTAGCTGCATCAACTACTATTACTACACACATCGACCGTTATCCAGCATGCATCTAGTGTATTAAGTTCATGGAAAATGGAGTAATGCAATAAGAACGATGCCATGATTTAACAAGATATATTTATGTAGAAATAGACCCCATCTTGTTATCCTTAATAGCAATGATACATACGTGTCATTTCCCTTTTTGTCACTGGGATCAAGCACCGTAAGATCGAACCCATCACAAAGCACCTCTTCCCATTGAAAGATAAATAGATTAAGTTGGACAAACAAAACCCAAATATCGGAGAAGAAATATGAGGCTATAATAAATCATGTATATAAGAGGTCAAAGAAGACTCAAATAACTTTCATGGATAAAAACATAGATCTGATCATAAACTGAAAGTTCATCGGATCCTAAAAAACACACCACAAAAAGACTTACATCATATGGATCTCCAAGAGACCATTGTATTGATAATAAAGAGAGAGATAGAGAGGAAGCCATCTACGTACTGACTATGGACCCATAGGTCTACAACGAACTACTCACGCATCATCAGAGAGGCACCAATGGACATGATGAACCCCTCCGAGATGGTGTCTAGATTGGATCTGGTGGTTCTGGACTCTGCGGCGGCTGGAATTGATTTTCTCGACTCCCCTAGGGTTTCTAGAATATTGGGGTATTTATAGAGAAAAGAGGCGGTGCGGGAGGCCAACAAGAGGGCACAAACCACTGGGGCACGCATGGGCCCCCAGGCGCGCCCTGGTGGGTTGTGCTCTCCTCGGAGCTCCCCTCAGGTGCGTTCCTGGCCCACTGGATCTCTTCTAACCCAAAAAAGATCCACAAAAAGTATCGTTGCGTTTGGACTCCGTTTGGTATTGATTTCCTACGATGTAAAAAACATGCAGAAAACAACAACTTGTACTGGGCACTATGTCAATAGGTTAGTACCAAAAAATGATATAAAATTACTGTAAAATGATTGTAAAACATCCAAGAATGATAATATAATAGCATGAAACAATAAAAAATTATAGATACATTGGAGACGTATCAGGGGGAGGGGGTGTTTGAGGAAATGACGTGGGTACTGAAAATTTTACTATGCGGGAGTGAAATGCTGGGGCTATTGAACGTTTTGATGATGGTGCATCGGACACGGTCTGGAGATAACAATCGTGTGTTATGAAACATAAAAACCCTCGAGGCGGGCAGATATTTTTGAGGTATGCAGGCGGGATTGGGAATAAGAAACATCACACACGGTCGAAACACAATAACTATGTGTTATCAAACAAAAAAAAGCTGCATGAGTGTAGATATTTTTGAGAGGGGAAGCCTCATGGAGCCCAATGTACTGTGCGGATGTGTGCGTGACAGGGGCACCGACGTGGCACTGTTTGAATGAACAGTGTCTGTTGTGTCATCCGACTGGTCTAATGTTTATAAATTTGGCGAAAAATGACGCGGGAGAGGGTCAGAACATGAACAGGCTTGCATGTGGACCAAATTTATGTATGAAAAGGGTGGTTTGATGTTCAAATACCAAATACAACTTCGATGTGGCACTTATCTCGCAAAGCGCACAATATTGCTTGCCCCCCTCGTGTTGGCACGAAGGGAATCCTAAGCTATGAATGCATGCCCCCCAACTGAGGTTCACCTAGCAAAGTTCAAAGTAGCTAGCAGCCCACCCCCTCGTGTCGGCACGAAGGCAATCCTAAGCTATGAATGGATGCCCCCCAAACCAAGGTTCACCTAGCAAAGTGCAAAGTAGCAGCCCCCACACACTTTCAGTCGGCATGCCAGAGAGGCATCTCACCAAGATGGATCGTAAAATGGACCAATAATAATCCACCTCAGTCGTACAACCTCTCTCTTGTTGATGGTCAAAGTGATGGTCGTCCATGCAACCCCGAAGATGGGCTAGCTCGCCAATAATCACACGAGTAGCTAGTCCCCGAAGACAACCACTGCATGCATGTGGCCCAAACATATGTATGGGGAGGTGTATTTTTGAATACGCAATGGAACAACTTTGATGTGGCACCATGATTTCAAACTAGAAATCCCCAATCGAGTGAGGGTTAGGTTGATGATGCATATGTATGTTACACCACACTTCAAGCCGACGACAGGGATTCATGCATGCATGCATGCATAGTATATGCACTCAAACTTAATTAGTTCTGAATCTCACAATGACCTATACTAAGATAACACGAACCAAAGGAAGAATCCGCCATGGTAACCTATCTTGTTGTCGGTCAAGGTGATCATGGATGTCCACGTGGGCCCATGAATATATAGGCTTGTCACTGATAACCACGCGAGGGAGTGTACCGTTCGAAGACAACCACTACATGCATATGTATGGAGGTGATGCGTGCATGCATGTTTGAATACCATTTCACAACATTGATGCAGCACGTGTGTCAAAAATCTTACAGTCCCCACATAGAGCAAGATCGATTCATGACGTGTCGTTCTACTAGCCACTTCGACTCGATGGGAGGGATTGATATGTCTCCAACGTATCTATAAATTATGAAGTATTCATGCCATGTTTACGATAATTCTATATGGTTTTGGTATGATCTGCATGGAACTAACCCCAACTAACGCTACTTTCAGCAGAACTACCGTGGTGTTGTTTTTTGTGCAGAAATGAAAGTTCTCCAAATGAGCTGAAACGTTTTGACAATTTTTTGGAACAAAAGAGACCCCCTAAGCTTCGTGGAAGAACCAGAAGGTGAAAAGTTAGAATATGATAAAATGTTGAAACTCTTTGCAAAATAAGCTCTGATAAATATTCTATAGTGTGTTAAAAAACATCAGAATTTTTGGAGTTAAAGAAGTATTGATGTTCTTGCATTCTTTACAGACTGTACTGTTTTGGTGGATTGTTGTTCTGTTTGCATTGTTTGCATATGTTTTCTTGTTTAATGGTTCTATTTGCGGATAGGAGTATTAAATATGCAAAGGCATTTAGTATGCAATGTTAAATTATAATTTTAGTGATCTGCTACAGTAGATAATGATAAGGTTACGCATTGATTTATACGAGTTCTTGTTGAGTTTTGTGTGGATGAAGTTTTTAAGATTTAGGGAAACGGTGATATAGAAGGAATTAAGGAGACAAAAGAGCTCAAGCTTGGGGATGCCCAAGGCACCACAAGATAATATTCCAAGAAGTCTCAAGCATCTAAGCTTGGGGATGCCCCGTTAGGCATCCCACCTTTCTTCCTCAACAATTATCGGTTAGTATCGGTTGAGCCTAAGTTTTTGCTTTTTGCATGAGTTGTGCTATTCTTTAAATGTCATTCTATTTTGTTTTGCTTGTTGTTTTAATAAAATACTTAGATCTGAAAGTTTTTAAATAAAAGAGAGTCCTCACATAGCTACCTATTTACTTAACTACTCGCTTGATCTTCACTTATATCTTTTTGGAGTAGTTTGTCATTTTCTCTCATGCTTCACTTATATTATTTTGAGAGGTGAAAATCTTTATGCTCATGTTCTTCACTTAAATTTATTTGAGATTGTCAAAAGCGATTGCAACATATGAAACTAGTCCCAAAGTGATAAATATTCAAGAGGGATATAATAAAAACTTTCATAAAGATCATTTGACAAAATAAACTCGATTCTTTGTAATAGTTTTGAGATATGATGATTGTGATATGTGAGTCATGTTGATGAGTAATTATGCTTTAGTAAGAATATTGATGTTAAGGTTTGTGATTCCCTATGCAAGCATGAAAGTCAATAGTTATGCAATGAAATTACATCCTACTTGTGGTGCGTTATTTAGTGTTATTTATGTGTAATGCCTACTTTGTGATTTTTCGTTTCTTGGTTGGTTGCTTCTCAATCTTTTTGCTAGCCTTCACTTGTACTAAGTAGAGATACTACTTGTGCGTCCGAAATCCTTAAACCCAGTTTTGCCACATGAGTCCACATACCTACCTATATGTGGTATATCTATGCCGTTCTAAGCAAATTTGTATGTGCCATCTCTAATCTTCAAAATAAATTTCCTTTTTGTGTGCTCGTACCGCTCATGAAACGGTAGGGGGTGGCTGATATTTTTCCATGCTAGATGTGTTATTCTCAAGTTGAGTGTTTATTCACTTGTATTGCAGGAGAGTACGACAAAGGTATTAGGGATGCCCAGTCCCAAAATGAAAAATGAA
This sequence comes from Triticum dicoccoides, assembly GCF_002162155.2. Lineage (NCBI taxonomy): Eukaryota > Viridiplantae > Streptophyta > Magnoliopsida > Poales > Poaceae > Triticum > Triticum dicoccoides. The sequence goes on from NC_041387.1 coordinate 511,170,591, forward strand.
TTTACTTTATGTTGTCAAATAATAAATTCCTTGGAAAGTGTTAGTATGGATGGCACTCGTGGATTCAGTTAGCCGTGGAATGTGAAAGCATGGTGGAAAAAAGAATAAACTTTATTTTCTGTTTGGGAACCACCTATGATATATCTAGCATGGAAAGTATTGGGAATTGATCATTTTCGTTGAAAGGGAAGGCATGCCACCCAAAAAAATTTATCTCTCAATTTAAGCTTTGATCTCTGGCACCTCTACAAATCCCTACTTCCCTCTGCAGAGGGCCATTCTATTTACTTTATGCAATTTTTATTTTTATTTGAGTCTCCATCTTCTCTTACAAAGCACCAACTATGGGGTACTATGATCATACTTGAGCATTGGGTGTAGCTAATATGTGAGTGTGTTTCATGAATGGATTAATGATTGAGCATAATTGGCTAGGGATAAATTGCTTTAGTGTTGATATTTTGAAAGACATGGTTGCTTGTTGATATGCTTGAGTACTGAAATCGACATGTTAAAAGTAGACTATTGCTTTGAACCACATTCAAGTCCAAATGTCCATGCTACAAAATAAAGAGTATATGATGAACATGATAGGTAGCATTCCACACTTCATAAATTATTTCTTTTATCATTTACCAACTCGAGAACAAGTAGGAATTAAGCTTGGGGATGCTGATACGTCTCCAACATATCTATAATTTATGAAGTATTCATGCAATGTTTACAATAATTCTATATGGTTTTAGTATGATTTGCATGGAACTAACCCGGACTGACATTGTTTTCAGCAGAACTACAGTGGTGTTGTTTTTTGTGCAGAAATGAAAGTTCTCCAAATGAGATGAAACTTTTTGACGATATTTTTGGAACAAAAGAGACCCTGAAGCTTCATGGAAGGACCAGAAGGTGAAGGAGTAGGGCACAAGACACCGGGGCGCGCCTGGTGGGTCCGGCTTGCCCCGGTGGGTTGTTCTCACCTCGAGGCCCATCTTCGCATGATTCCAACGCCCAAAAATCCTATAAATAGAGAAACCATCAGAAGTAACCCTAGATTAGAAGTTTCGCCACCGCAAGCCTCTATAGCCACGAAAAACCAATCTAGACCCCGTTCCGGCACCGTGCTAGAGGGGGAGATCATTACCGGTGGCCATCTTCATCATCCCGGCGACCACCACGATGAGGAGGGAGTAGTCCACCCTCGGGGCTAAGGGTTTGTACCAGTAGCTATGTGTTTAATCTCTCTCTCTCTCTCTCTCTCGTGTTCTTGAGATGTCACGATCTTGATGTATCGTGGGCTTTGCTAATATAGTCGGATCATATGGTGTTTCCCCTCTCTATCTTGTGATGAATTGAGTTTTCTCTTTGAGATTTCTTTATCGGATTGAATACTTTTATGGATTTGAGAACACTTTATGTATGTCTTGCTATGGATACCCGTGCTGACAAAGGATTATCATATTGGTTCACTTGATGTAAGTTTTGGCATTCAACTCACGGATTCCCGAGGTGACATTGGGGTCATCTATGCATAGGGGTTTATGCATGTTCTTGTCTTTTTTTCTATGGTAGAAATCTTGCGGCACTCTTTGAGGTTCTTTGTGTTAGATTGAGTATTATGAATCTGAAATTGTTTGATGCATATCGTACAATCAACTCACGGGTACTCGCGGTGACATTGGAGTATCTAGGTGACATTAGAGTTGGTTGATGTGTATCATATGGTGTTATTTTAGTATGAACTCTTGGATAGATCGAGCGGAAAGAATAGCTTTGTGTTATTTTAGTACGAACTCTTGAATAGATTGAACGTAAAGAATAGCTTTGAGGTGGTTTCGTACCCTACAAACAATTTCTTCTTATGTTCTCCGCTAGATAAGAACTTTGGAGTGATTCTTCACTGCACGTTGAGGGATGGTTATGTGATCCAATTATATTAACATTGTTGAGAGATTGCACTAGCGAAAGTACAAACCCTAGGCCTCATTTCCAAGCATTGCAATACCGTTTGTGCTCACTTTTATCGTTTGCTACCTCACTATTTTTATTTACTTAGATTATAAAAATATATTTCTACCATCCATATTACACTTTTATCACCATATCTTCACCGAACTAGTGCACCTATACAATTTACCATTGTATTTGGTGTGTTGGGGACACAAGAGACTTTTTGTTATTTGGTTGCAGGGTTGTTTGAGCGAGACCATCTTAATCTACACCTCCGGCGGATTGATAAACCTTAGGCCATCCACTTGAGAGAAAATTGCTACCGTCCTACAAAACTCTGCGCTTGGAGGCCCATCACGAGTCTACAAGAATAAAGTTGCATAGTAGACATCAGGGATTCATGCGTACACATGCATGTGTGTGTGCTCAAACTGTATCATGTCATCCCAAAGCATGACCTATATATACTGTATTACAAGCAAAAAAAATAATCCCCTCCTAAGTCAAATTAACCTCTCTCATTGTTAGGAAAAAAGTAGTGATGGACCAAGCGGGCCCACAGATGGAAAGCACCGATATCGCTGATAACCGCTTAAGTGGGTGGGAGAGGACAACCACCATCGCTTTGCATGTGGGCCAAACATATGTTGAATTCCCAAAATGCACAACTTTGATGTAACATACCAAAATTCTAAATTTTGGAATGTTATATTAAATAAATAGTTTTGGTTCATTGCTTGATTGTGGTGTGGTTGCTTGTGTGAAATTGAAACTTTTTGAAAGTTAAATGAGAGGGAATAAAATGACTTTCCCAAAATTTCACCTTGCATTTATGATCCCCTTGAATTCAAATTTATTTCATTACAAACTCTAGAGTGAAGATAACATGACTTCTTCTAATTAAAAAAAGGGGGGTTTGAAAAGATTTGAATTTCATTTGAAAATATTTCAAATTCAGAAACTTTATGCAACTCAATGATTTTCATGAGACAAGATAAAATGACTTCTTCAAATTGTATGAAATACGAGTTGGGAGTTTAAAAGAATTAAATTTAAAGTCCCTTTGAAATTATTGTCAATTTGGAGTTATTTGGGTTTTATTCAAATTATTTTTCTCCAAAAATAAAATATACAGAAAATAGGGTAAAATGATTCCCTACATTATAAAATTGGATAAGAATGAATTTGAAATCATTTTGGTATTTTAGAAATGATTTTTATTGGGTTTTATTGCACCTATAGCACTGTTCAGTTTATTTGAATTTTTGTGGACTTTATTTGCCGCTAAAAATATGTTCATGTTTTAGGAAATCTTTTTTTGCAAATTACGATTTATAATATGCCTATATAAAATTTTAATTTATTTTCGCTATTCAATTTACTCTTCTGTGTTTATTTAAAAAATGCGGGTACGCCGTAACTATATGTTGCCCACATGCGCATCATATTGGCAGCGGTGCCCCATTTTTTTCCTACATGGGCCAGGCCCAGCCAGCAATTTCCTTCTTAGTTTTTTTGCTTTTTATTTTTCCTTTGGCCGAAAAAAATAATGGAGCGTGCGCACGGCCGGCCGTGGTGCTTTTTAGCCCATGCGATTCCCTCATTTTTTATTTTGTTCGTCTACGTCTTGTCCCACATTGCCTAGTCTTTGACATCTAAACCTCTTTTCCACCAATAAATATAGACCTATTGAGCATCCAAAAATCATCCACTAGGGGTTAAATCAATATTTTGGTTTGACAAATAAAAAAAATATATTTCTCCTCTCCGACGGGAATTCTGGAAGTCGTCTCTTCTCTTAAGTCAACTTTTCTCTACCTTATAAAGATATCTTTCTTCGTATTTTTTTATATATTCCATAGCTTATTATGTAGATATTTTTCTTCCGTAAAATAGTTTGACCCTAATTTTTCAACTAGCCATAACTTTTTACTCGTTTATCCAAATTAGACAAAACCAACGCCAACATTTTCGTCTTGATTCCACCTATCTAGTGAATCTATCAAATAAACTTTTTGCAACTTTCAAATTTCGAAATTTGTTTAGATTCATACTCAAACTTCTTTTGATCATATCTTTTTATCCGTACCTCTGTTTTCGTTGAAACCAATGCCGAAATCTTCGTAACGATCCCGTCTGTCCTGTAAACCAACTTGAACATGTTTTTGACAATTTAAAATTTGAGTTTAGTTCAGATTAATATTCGATCTTGTTTCATCTATTTCTTGAGTTTTGTAACTCCGTTTGAGTTGATTATTTTTGCAAATCATAGGTAATCACATGTACCTACTATTAAGATTAAATCCATGTAAATATAATGATGTTAAAATTTGTTTTCTATTTAGATTCGTTATTTGCTTGTTTCCGAGTTTTATTTGGATCTTTCCTCAATTTCCCTTTGCATCTTTTGCTTGAGTGCTTATGTATGCAATAGCTTGCTCACGATAGATTGAACGGAGTGTGACGAGTAGAACTATCAGGAATTATGAGTGCAAATAATCTTCATCAGAAGTACAAGGCAAGTTCATACTTTGATCATACTCTTCCTATACCCAGTTTTACTTGCATTAGATACACCCCTCAAAGATTGCATGAGTAGGATTGGGAACATGTGGTCATTGCTATGTAGTTCATGAGGTAGGAACCTATGATCCTTGAAACACCCCGATATTATTCGTTATGTCATATATTGCTTAGCCATGCTTGTAAACGGGAGTTGGTATGTGAGATCATGCAAGTTGAGAGAGATAACTATTTTGGGACAACATAAGGTGGCAACTTTAATACACATCTGGGTGGAATGTTTGGGGCACCCTGGAGAATCCAGTGGCTTGCCCGGGCACCTGGAGAACCCAGTGCCTGCCCACGGGAATCCTGGAGTACCCGTGTGATAACCCTACGGAATGCCACCTAGGCTCAAAGGGATCATATGATATTTCATGCCTAGAAATTTCCATGTGCAGCCACAAGCCATTGTGGGCTCTGGCATAGTTAAGTAAGTTGTATGAGCTCTCCAAGAGATGGACTAGCAGATGTAGGGGGATTGTAGGTGTACCGCTCTACCTGGAGTAGAGAGTAAATGCTTCAGAAAGACTGTGTCACGGTCATCCCGTTCTCAAACACCAGGCAATGCGAGGATTTCAAGGGAGACGATCGGGTGTTGTGGGGAAAAGTGTGCAAACCTCTGCAGAGTGTATATACTAATCATGGTTAGCCGTGTCCCCGGTTATGGACAATTTTGAGTATCTAGAGGTGGATATTTTTGTTGATCTCATCACTTTACTTAATGAGTTTCTTGGGTTATCAATATTACTTAATTTTGGGATTGAGTTGGGGTTACCTTCTCAATATTGGGTACAACTTTGTAGTAAATAAAATTTATTCCTTTGTTGTAGGAAAAAAATAGCTTTATGCAAAAATCAAACTTAGAGCCTCCACCAGCCAAATATGCATGTAGTGATAGACATTGTTCATCATTATTCTGAGGTGTGAATTTGCCAGCACATTCAATGTACTGACCTACATGGCTGCAACATCTCATGTTGCAGGAATCTTGTGACGAGTAAGTGATACGTTAGGGTTATGATGTCTACACTCAACTTTGCCGTTGGTGTTGTTGGGACTCCACAAATTAGATGTTACTTCCGCTATATGGATTGATTTAATAGTATTTATGTTACTTTATACATGTGATTTACCTCTGTTATAAATCCTTGATTACTGTGTGTGTCGGCATACCGATCCAGGGATGTCACTTAAGCACAGAGACTTCGATCCATTCGGGTCGGGTCGCTACAAGATGGTATTAGAGCTCATGTTGACTGTAGGACGTGACCCCTAGAAACTGGCAAGCCCTTAGGAAAGGATTTCTCTAAAACTTTTTTTTTCAAAAGGATTCTTCAACTCTCTTCTTTTCCGAGCTTTATGAAATATTCCATTTTAGTTAGACTATACCCCTTTCTCCTTTTGACCACACGAAGATTCGACTGATGAGACCATTCCAACAAGTACAAGATATCAGACAACTAAGACCACTTCGGAATTAATAGGATTTTACCGTGCATTATAACAATGGAAACTACAACAGTTGAAGACTCCGAAGACTAGGAGAATTTGAAGGCTCTGAAAAAAAATTCTAGATTTGTATGACCTAGGAAGGCCACCCTTATGGAATTTGTTAGACTACTGAAGCTGTCAATACCCGGGATCAAGGTGTGTTGGAGAAAGACCGGAACATGGAGCGTTAAAATTCAAAGTTTCTATCAAGAAAACCCCAAGGCAGGAGATATCAACTATGGAATGATAGCTCATGGCAGAGACACGGGCATAAACCCGACTATCCATAAAGTTATCGCCCGCTTATGCTATTGTCACCATGCTGAGTTAAGCATGCATTTTGTCAGAAGGATTGGATGACAAAGGGGCTAATGAAGCACCTACCGGCAAAAGATGAAGTTTTAACCTTAGCTAGTGTATTGCCAGGATCTGGAGTATTACATCAAGAATTTTAAGATGGACCTGCAGGAAGCCGTATTTGACAAGAAATTATTTCGTGAAGAACTCAGGACCCAAAAGCTGAAATAAGCCAAGCTGGAGGAGCAAAACCTCGAGATACCAGAGCGTTAGGAAGCAAAGGATAGTAGGACCATGGTTCATGCCAAGGATGTTGAAACCTAGAAGTTTGGAACGCAACTCCAGAAATATTAAAGAACGTCACGAGAGACTTCGCATCAACAAAGATGATCTGGCAAAAGAACTTGAGAAGGACAAGTACGATCAGAAGAAGCCATCGGAGACATGAACAAGACTTGAGGAGTTTGGCGACTTTGAAGATTTTTTGAACTTTAGAAGACCAAACCCCTGTTATTACCTATGTTAGATGCGACGATTGTGAGCTGTCATTTGTTTGATGTTTTTCTGACAGCCACAAAATAAAATCTATCTTCTAAAAAAACTATTGTTTGTATTGTGTGTATCCCTCTCTATCTCTCTTAGCTCACCCCAAAACCCTTGGAACCAAATAGAGGATGAATGGAGATGAACTCACACTTCCGTGACCGATAATTCAATTGGAGACGGACCGATGGATTCAGAACATGGAAGATCACATGAAGAATAACACTATAGCTGAAAATGATATGGCCCAGCATGCTCTTCAATGCTTTGAAAAAGGTGCTGCTACTTGGTGGAGGATGTACCAAACCATCAATGGATGGCAAAGAGTAACCACTTGGGAAGAATTTAAGTTGACTCTGCTAAAGTCCCGGCTTATGTCCCAGAAATCGAAGCCTTCTGGAAATGATATGAAGAAACCTTGTGCATGCAAGCTCTATGGAGAAATAGGACACAACCATAAAGAACACAAGGATGAATGCCCTCATTGTGAAGAAAGTCACCCAGCTGAAGAATGCCCAACTAGGCAGATTACTTGTTTTTTGTGTGAAGGGACTACCCACTACTCTGCTCAGTGTCACATTTACCCCATGGTACAAAGAACCACCCAACAGAAGAAAGAAGTGATGAAAGGAGCCTTCATGGAATTTTTAGAAGAACCTGTGATGAAGGAAGAGGTGGAGGACACACCCGGAGAATACCCAATTAAACCATGCATCAAGTCATGCTATTCATGTGGAGAAGAACGACACATCTCCCAAAATTGTCTGAAGGGGATCTAGTAGCATTCCCGATAGTGGAAGTGGAGTATGACCCACAGGAAATAGAAGCCCTGATTGGCATGGAAAAGTCCAAGAAGATAAATAGATTGGATTCCAGAAACAACCCTATTTCTACAAAGAAGGACCTGAATCATATCACATGTTTCAGGTGCAAAGATTCAGGGCACTACTTCAGCGGTTGCCCAAAAAGGAAGTCGAGGACCCAAGGAGGCTATGTAATCACAAGAAAACCATGAGACTTGATAGAACTAATATGTTTCTGCTATAATGAAGCAGGGCACTTTGCCAGATATTGTCCCAAAGAGAAGGAGGCTTGTGCTAAATAGTTGAGTTTGCAACAAAAGAAATATAGTAGCAGTAATGGGAACAATTCTTTTATATTGAGGTGTTGAGTTGAGGCATGTAATGGAAATCCAGGAGATTGTAATAATTTGAGAATCAATAAAGTTAGCATCATTGGTACTCAATTGGATTGTATGAGTTGTTACTCTATGAAGAAAGATTTTGACCATTTTCGAGGATATGAGAAATATGGTCTATGGATGATTTTGTGCATTTCAAGGGTGGTAACTGTGAGGACCCTTGACCCTTGGAAAAGAAAATGATATTCCATGGAGTGGACTTCAGACAAAATAAGTACGAGTTTTATCTCGATATGTGGGATACCCCAAGAATATGAAGAGATGAAGTACTATTGGCTATAAAGGAGGTATAATGTTGGTAATATGGAGCCATTGTAACCCCAGGATGAGTTGGAGTTATAAAAGTGATGAGATGGGCCATAACCCACAGGCTCCAGGTCCTGCCAAGAAGCAAGCACACTCTTGCTAAAGGAAAAACCCTGGAAGAAGTTACGACTTTATCAATAGATGTTCTTATAGGAGTTTACACAAAACCTGAGAGTTGTGAAGAAACAATAGATGTTTGTTTGGCTTGCAAAATCAATGGATTTATCTGAACTTGGTTCGTCGACAAGAGAAATTCTGCAATGCTTGTGAGGATGACCGAGTGTTAGAATGCGAAATTCTCTAAACCATATACAAGGTAACGATTTGGGTGCGGGATGGATTGATCACCATACCGACTTACTCTTATTATTCGCGTTGCTATGTGGGATGGTAAATCTGAGTGACTTACCTATAGTAGAGAGACGACGATATTAAGCCAAATTGAACATTATAATGGTGTCGGTGTACTAGAGTAGGGGTACCCTATTACCCCGAACTCGTGCACGGGCAGTTGCAGCACCCCGCGGCAAGGCTTGCCGGGTGACCGCCAGGACCCTCCGTGGTTCCCTTGAAGACCATTCAAGAACAAAGTATTCAAATCAAGGCCCCGGCAAGAGGAGCTTGCCGGGAAGGCCGACCAAGGCCCCAGCAAGAGGAGCTTGTCGGGAAGAGACGAGACCCCGGCAAGAGGAGCTTGCCGGGAAGGCCACTCAAGGCATACCAAGAAAGCTTGCCGCGACGCGCCCTGCGTCCCGGCAAGAACGGCGAGCGACAAGTTTCCAGACGCGACAAGACGACGGCCGCGGCAAGGAGCTTGCCGCGGGAAACCCCCACTTCGTGCCCGCGCTCTAGCTCACCTGCTAACGTGTCGCTCTGGGACTCTCCCAGAGCGCACGTGGCGGGAGGCCGTGCAGCTAGGGGTACGTGGTGGCAAGCAGAGATGAAGAGAAGACCATCGTGGCAAACGGTGGCGCTCCTAACGGTCACCTTTTGCACTGTTTAGGAGACTCAGACAGGCATTTAATGCCCTTCTCCCCTGCCGTCAGAGTTAGGTAGGGCGCACTGTATCCACAGTAGCGGTAGCTGCACCTACCCATCCTTTTCCATTTTTGCCCTTCTTGTCTACGTTGCCCCCTGTCGGTGACCCCTTGAGAGTATAAAAGGAGGCCCAAGCGCAACATAGAGGGTGTTCGAAGAATTCAGAGGCTCGAGCAGTTCGGCTCGTTCAACACCAGGAACACTCTCAAGCTCAGTCTGGCAGCGTCCATCGCTCCTGAGCAAGAATCCTATATACACAAACAAGCAGCAGTAGGGTTTTACGCATCCGTGCGGCCCGAAGCTGCGTAAAATCGCCCGCGTGCACTGCCTCGATCCACTCTTTGTGCGCTCTCCGCCCCCCACCGAACCGAAAAGGGGCCCTGTCCCCATAGGTGTTGGCGGGAATCAGCATCGCCCCCGACATCTCTGGCGCGCCAGGTAGGGGGCGTCGAGATCATGCGAACCCGATCCGGCGTGCACGCAAGCTAGATCTTCATCGTCATGGCTCCCAAGGAGCAGGCTAGCAAAAGAACGACGCCAGTGCGGCGACGGGAAAAGCTAAGTCATGCAAAACTTTAGATATTTCCTTACTATATAAGGTTATCCGCCTCGGAGATCTTGTTCTTTGTACGGAAAACCTGTGCGCGGAGGAATCAACTCGTAGCTAGTCGCGCCCTTACTTTGTTTCGAGTCCGCTCAACAACTTAAGTGAGCTGCTAGCGCCCTTACTTTGCTTCGAGTCCGCTCAGCAACTTAAGTGAGCTGCTAGCGCCCTTACTTTGTTTCGAGTCCGCTCAACAACTTAAGCGAGCTGCAACTAGTTGCGACAATATTGCTTGTCGGTAGCGACCCCGCCAGCAGGCTGCTGAAGTTCCGCACTCGGCGCTCGCGGCAAGGGTGCCTGCACCGGCAAGTTTCCCTAGAAAGCGTAGGGTGGACGTACAAAGAGGGGTTGAACAGGAAGATAGCATGCGCTATTTATTTGAGATTTCTGCATAGACCTGTATGCCGAGGAGCCTTCTCGGGGCTAGTTGCACTCCATGTTGCCTCGAGTCCGCTCGGCAACTTGTGCGGTTGCGCTAGAACAAAGAAGGTAAACCTTTCCGGGAGGCGTTGTTCCCGAATAGCCGCTAAGGGCCCGTTCCCTCAAGCGCTACTGGCTGGATCGTACACACCGGAAAGCATTCCAGCAGGCATAGGGAATATGCAGCAAAAGTCGAAATTCGCAAGCAAGTTGAGTGCACTTCGGATGCTAATCACTTGCTATGTTTGAACATAGTTATGGCCCGGGGGCTGGCAACGCCCTTAGGGCCAATCTTTTCGGTGTCAAGAACGACGAAGTTCTTCGCCATAAGCCTTTCCGGCAACGATCTTGCCAGGAGCCGGTGTCAAGAACGACGAAGTTCTTCGCCATAAGCCTTTCCGGCAACGTTCTTGCCAGGAGCCGGTGTCAAGAACGACGAAGCTCTTCGCCATAAGCCTTTCCGGCAACGATCTTGCCGGGAGCCGGTGTCAAGAACAACGAAGTTCTTCGCCATAAGCCTTTCCGGCAACGATCTTGCCAGGAGCCAGTGTCAAGAACAACAAAGTTCTTCGCCATAAGCCTTTCCGGCAACGATCTTGCCGGGAGCCGGTGTCAAGAACGACGAAGTTCTTCGCCATAAGCCTTTCCGGCAACGATCTTGCCGGGAGCCGGTGTCAAGAACAACGAAGTTCTTCGCCAAAAGCCTTCCTGGCAATCACCTTGCCAGAAGCCGGCATCGAGAATGTCAAAGTTCTCTGCTGAAGATAAAAGCCTTCCTGGCAACCAGCTTGCCGGAAGCCGGCATCGAGAACGACAAAGTTCTCTGCTGAAGATAAAAGCCTTCCTAGCAACCAGCTTGCCGGAAGCCGGCATCGAGAACGACAAAGTTCTCTGCTGAAGATAAAAGCCTTCCTGGCAATCAGCTTGCCGGAAGCCGGCATCGAGAACGTCAAAGTTCTCTGCTGAAGATAAAAGCCTTCCTGGCAACCAGCTTGCCGGAAGCCGGGATCGAGAACGACAAAGTTCTCTGCTGAAGATAAAAGCCTTCCTGGCAATCAGCTTGCCGGAAGCCGGCATCGAGAACGTCAAAGTTCTCTGCTGAAGATAAAAGCCTTCCTGGCAACCAGCTTGCCGGAAGCCGGCATCGAGAATGACAAAGTTCTCTGCTGAAGATAAAAGCCTTCCTGGCAACCAGCTTGCCGGAAGTCGGCATCGAGAACGTCAAAGTTCTTTGCTAAAGATAAAAGCCTTCCTGGCAACCAGCTTGCCGGAAGCCGGCATCGAGAACGTCAAAGTTCTCTGCTGAAGACAAAAACCTTCCTGGCAATCAGCTTGTCGGAAGCCGGCATCGAGAACGTCAAAGTTCTCTGCTGAAGATAAAAGCCTTCCCGGCAATCAGCTTGCCGGAAGCCGGCATCGAGAACGTCAAAGTTCTCTACTGAGGATAAAAGCCTTCCTGGCAAACCAGTATCGCTGGGGGCTGTGAGTGCCAAGAATCGTCCACGGCAAACCAGAGTTGCCGAGGGCTGCACTATCAGATAAGTCTTTCATCCCTCATCATGCATCCTCTTATGGACTAGGGAAAGCGAAACCATGTTTCTCCCCGGAAACTGCCGTGCTCCCTCGACTCTAGGCCCTGGGGCTCGTTCTCGGGGCCAAGTTTGGTCGTAGTCGCGGCAGCAAAGGGATGAAACGAGGAGACCGCACCCACCTCGTTCCTGCCTCCGTTAAAAGCGTGAGAAAGGTTGAGCGATGTGGGAAGGCGGCAGGGCCTGTTGCCGGGAGATGAAATGTCTGTCCGAGGGATACCAAGGATTTGCTCCTTGGCGTGGGTTTAACTCGCAAGACAAATAACCCGGCAAGCATCCCCTTTCATTAAAAAAACATCCCACTCAGGTACAGTCCATAGAGGATGAAAAACATGAAAGAGAGGATTACAAGTTCTAGATACAGCTAAGGCCCAAAGGCTTACAAATTAAAAAGATAAGATGCCCGTGATCCCTTTCCTGTCCCCCTTTTCAGGAGGCAGGTCAAGGAGGCGAAAAGGGCAAAAGGAGTGCCTAGGCGAGCTACGGGTGCCAGAAGACACCAAGGGAACATCCCGGGGGCCGTCCGAAGGCTGGACGGCGACGGCGACGCTGGAAGCGGGGCTCGAAGACGGGGCAGCAGGACGTCAGCACGCTGTCGAGGGCACCACGCCCTCGTACTCCGGCTTGGCGGCCTTGTCGCCTGCCCTCTTCCCCGAGCGCCTCGACCTCGTCCTCGACCTCGTCCGTGGCCTCGCCCCCTCCCTCTTCCCCTCATGGCTGGCTCTGCCACCACGGGCGCGGAAGAGGGAGAGATGCGCTGTCTGGCGGCGACCCTCGCCGCCACCGATGAAGGGCCTGGGTTCCCTTTCTCCATAGAAGATGAGAGAAAGGGGAGCAGAAGCTGAGGAAAGGAGAAGATGAGAGAGTGCGGGTTTTTGTGCTCCTATCCCACTCTTTATAAAGGAGCGAGGTGGGGGCTCGGCCGCCCCGCTCAGCGAATCAAGACACGGGAAGGGCAGGGAGTCGGGGCCAACCCGCTCGCGATGGCCCAGTTTCCCACTCCACCGTCCGTGACCCCAAGCGCATGGGAGCCGCGTGGCGGGGATGCAGGACTAAGGCGGCAGATGAGGCGGCCTCGCTCCGCCCCATGAACGCGGAAAGTGGACATCCCGAAAACCGCGCACCGGCCCCGTCCAGTAAATGCACCACTCCCTCACACCGACCTCCGTTTAAGGAGGAGGGCGTGAACCGTCCTCATCATCGTGGCCTGACGAATGCTCGAGGAGCTTAGCCCCACGCACGCCACCCACGATCTCTCCCACGACGCCGCGTTTGAAGCGTGCAGTTCTGGGCGTGCGCGGTGGGAGCGGAGTTAGATTCGGCGTAACCTAGGCCGCGCGTGCCCGTGCACTGTTTTGGGCCTGGCCCAACAGCGCTCGGCACCGTGTATGGCCCAGGCCCGGGGGCTCCTGTCGGTGTACTAGAGTAGGGGTACCCTATTACCCCGAACTCGTGCACGGGCAGTTGCAGCACCCCGCGGCAAGGCTTTCCGGGTGACCGCCAGGACCCTCCGTGGTTCCCTTGAAGACCATTCAAGAACAAAGTATTCAAATCAAGGCCCCGACAAGAGGAGCTTGCCGGGAAGGCCGACCAAGGCCCGGCAAGAGGAGCTTGTTGGGAAGAGACGAGACCCCGGCAAGAGGAGCTTGCCGGGAAGGCCACTCAAGGCATACCAAGAAAGCTTGCCGCGACGCGCCCTGCGTCCCGGCAAGAACCGGCGAGCGACAAGTTTCCAGACGCGACAAGACGACGGCCGCGGCAAGGAGCTTGCCGCGGGAAACCCCCACTTCGTGCCCGCGCTCCAGCTCACCTGCTAACGTGTCGCTCTGGGACTCTCCCAGAGCGCACGTGGCGGGAGGCCGTGCAGCTAGGGGTACGTGGTGGCAAGCAGAGATGAAGAGAAGCCCATCATGGCAAACGGTGGCGCTCCTAACGGTCACCTTTTGCACTGTTTAGGAGACTCAGACAGGCATTTAATGCCCTTGTCCCCTGTCGTCAGAGTTAGGTAGGGCACACTGTATCCACAATAGCGGTAGCTGCACCTACCCATCCTTTTCCATTTTTGCCCTTCTTGTCTACGTTGCCCCCTGTCGGTGACCCCTTGAGAGTATAAAAGGAGGCCCAAGCGCAACATAGAGGGGGTTCAAAGAATTCAGAGGCTCGAGCAGTTCGGCTCGTTCAACACCAGGAACACTCTCAAGCTCAGTCTGGCAGCGTCCATCGCTCCTGAGCAAGAATCCAATATACACAAACAAGCAGCAGTAGGGTTTTACGCATCCGTGCGGCCCGAAGCTTGGTAAAATCGCCCGCGTGCACTGCCTCGATCCGCTCTTTGTGCGCTCTCCGCGCCCCATCGAACCGAAAAGGGGCCCTATCCCCATAGGTGTTGGGGGGAATCAGCATCGCCCCCGACAAATGGTATGACGATTTTCCCTTGTACAAGGCAGCTGTTGCCAAACATAGGTCATACGGTGAGAATGAAGCCCAGACCCATTTCCTGTAGGAGAAACAATAGTTGTTGACCGCCATGAGAGATCGATAGTTGTTTAGTATTGGCGCCAGACCTATCAGCTAAGAAGACCCAGTCTCGGAAGAACCTTACCAAGATAAAAGGACAGATGAATTGAGGAAAAAGGTTATGCCACTATCGTAAGAGCCAAGAGAAGGAATTATCGTTAAGATTTGAGAAGATCGACACTGTCAACAATAAGGATGGAGTATATGAGTTTTGACGGAACCGTAACCATGTTTCTAAGGGTGGTCGCACCCCAGATCCTCTGTGACGATCAATGAATTTTGAGGAGACCCCCGAACCCAACCTAATTCTTGCTAGCCTCTCCGAATCTCAAGGGCGAGATTCATTTTAAGGCTGGTAGGTTTGAAACATCCAAAAATTCTAAATTTTGGAATGTTATATTAAATAATAAATTTTGGTTGATTGCTTGATTGTGGTGTGGTTGCTTGTGTGAAATTGAGTGAAACTGAAACTTTTAGAAGTTAAATGAGAGGGAATAAAATGACTTTCCCAAAACGTTCACCTTGCATTTATGATCCCCTTGAATTCAAATTTATTTCATTATAAACCCTAGAGTGAAGATAACATGACTTCTTCTAATTAAAAAAAGGGGGGTTTTGAGAAGATTTGAATTTCATTTGAAAAAAATTCAAATTCAGAAACTTTATGCAACTCAATGATTTTCATGAGAGAAGATAAAATGACTTCTTCAAATTGTATGAAATATGAGTTGGAAGTTTAAAAGAATCAAATTTAAAGTCCCTTTGAAATTATTTTCAATTTGGAGTTATTTGGGTTTTTATTCAAATAGTTTTTCTCCAAAAATAAATATATGGAAAATAGGGTAAAATGATTACCTACATTAGAAAATTGGAGAAAAATAAATTTGAAATCATTTTGGTATTTTAGAAATGATTTTTATTGGGTTTTATTGCAACCGTAGCATTGTTTAGTTTATTTGAATTTTTGTGGAATTTATTTGCCGCTAAAAGTATGTGCATCTTTTAGATTTTTTTTTGAAAATTTTGATATATAATATGCCTATATAAAATTTTATTTTATTTTCGCCATTTAACTTTCTTTTTTGTTTTTATTAAAAAAATGCGCATACACTGTTACTATATATCGCCCACATGCGCATCATATTGGCTCCGGTGCCCCCTTTTTTTCCTACATGGGCCAGGCCCAGCCAGCAATTTCCTTTTCAGTTTTTTTCTTTTTCTTTTTCTTTGGCCGAAAAAAATACTGCAGCGTGCACACGGCTGGCCCGTGGTGCTTTTTAGCCCATGGGATTCCCTCCCTTTTCATTTTGTTCGTCTACATTTACTCCCACATTGCATAGTCTTTGACCCCTAAACCTCTCTTCCACCAATAAATATAGACCCATAGAGCCTCCAAAAATCATCCACTGCGAGTTAAATCAATATTTTGGTTTGACTAGCAGAAAAATATATTTATCCTCTCCGGCGGGAATTCTAGAAGTCGTATCCTCTCTGAAGTCGTCTTTTCTCTACCTTATAAAGGTATCTTTCTTCGTATTTTTTATATATTCCATAGCTTATTATGTAGATATCTTTCTTCCGTAAAACAACTTGGCCTTGATTTTTCAAATAGCCATAACTTTTTACTCGTTCATCTAAATTACACAAAACCAACACCAACATTTTCGTCTTGATTCCACCTATCTAGTGAATCTATCAAATAAACTTTTTGCAACTTTCAAATTTCAAAATTTGTTCAGATTCATACTCAAACTTCTTTTGATCATATCTTTTTCCCGTACCTCCGTTTTTGTTGAAACCAATGCCAAAATCTTCGTAGCAATCCCCTCTGTCTAGTCAACTAACTTGAACATGTTTTTGACAATCTAAAATTTGAATTCAGTTTAGATTAGTATTCGATCTTGTTTCGTCTATTTCTTGAGTTACGTAACTCTGTTTGAGTTGATTCATTTTGCAAATCGTAGCTAATCACATGTACCTACTGTTAAGATCAAATCCACATAAATATAATGATGCTAAATTTTGTTTTCTGTTTAGATCCGTTATTTGCTTGTTTCCGAGTTTTATTTGGATCTTTCCTCGATTTCCCTTTGCATCTTTTGCTTGAGTGCTTATGTATGTAATTGCTTGCTCATAATAGGTTGAACAGAGTGTGACGAGTAGAACTATCAGGAATTATGAGTGCAAAGGATCTTCATCAACAGTACAAGGCAAGTTCATACTTTGATCATACTCTTCCTATACCCAGTTTTACTTGCATTAGATACACCCTCAAAGATTGCATGAGTAGGATTCGGAACATGTGGTCATTGCTATGTAGTTCATGTGGTAGGAACCTATGATCCTATAAACACCCTGGGATTATTCGTTATGTCATATATTGCTTAGCCATGCTTGTAGACGGGGATTGGTATGTGACATTCATGCAAGTTGAGAGAGATAATAATTTTGGGACAACATAAGGTGGCAACTTTAATACACATCTGGGTGGAATGCTTGGGGCACCCTGGAGAACCCAGTGGCTTGCCCGGGCACCTGGAGAACCCAATGCTTGCCCAGGGGAATTCAGTGTACCCGTGTGATTACCCTATGGAATGCCACCCAGGCTCAAAGGGATCATATGATATTTCATGCCTAGAAATTTTTGTGTGCAGCCACAAGCCATTATGGGCTCTGGCATAGTTAAGTAAGTTGTATGAGCTCTCGAAGAGGTGGACTAGCAGATGTAGGGGGGTTGTAGGTGTACCGGTCTACCCGGAGTAGAGAGTAAATGCTTCAAAAAGACCGTGTCTCAGTCATCCCGTTCTCAAACACCAGGCAGTGCGAGGATTTCATGGGAGGCGATCGATTCTTGTGGGGGAAAAGTGCGCAAACCTCTGCAGAGTGTATAAACTAATCATGGTTAGTCGTGTCCCCGGTTATGGATAATTTTAAGTATCTGGAAGTGGATATTATTGTTGATCTCATCACTTTACTTAATGAATTTGTTGGGTTATCAATATTTCTTAATGTTGGGATTGAGTTGGGGTTACCTTCTCAATATTGGGTACAACTTTGTAGTAAATAAAATTTATTCCTTTGTTGTAGGAAAAAATTAGCTTTATGCAAAAATCAAACTTAGAGCCTCCACCAGCCAAATATGCATGTAGTGATAGCCATTGTTCATCATTATTCTATGGTGTGAATTTGCCAGTACATTCAATGTACTGACCTACATGGCTGCAACGTCTTATGTTGCAGGAATCTTACGATGAGTAAGTGATACATTAGGTTACGATGTTTAGACTCAACTTTGTTGTTGGTGTTGTTGGGACTCCACAACTTTGATGTTACTTCCGTTATATGGATTGAGGTAATAGTATTTACGTTACTTTATACATGTGATTTACCTCTGTTATAAATCCTTGAGTACTGTGTGTGTCAGCATACTGATCCAGGGATGACACTTAACCACAGAGACTTCGATCCATTCGGGTCGGGTTGCTACATTTGAAGTGCCACATGCCTCAAAAACCGTAAACCCCCCACACAGAGCGAGGTTCATGAAGCCTACTACATATGATGGTCCCCTTCCCCTCACCAATGCATACTATATGCTCCTACCGTAATACAACCCAAAAAGAATCCTCCTCGATGGTGAAATTAATTAACCTCTCCAATATAGGTCAAAGTGATGCATGCATCGATGATGGACTCGTGGGCCCATAGACGGAAGCGTCACACGTGAGTGTACTATCTAGGATAACCACCGCCTGCATGCATCTGGCCCATAGAGGTGTTGTGTGATGTTTGAATAGCCAACTTAACAACTTTGATGTGGCATGTGCCTCGGAAACCAAAAAGTCCCGACACTTAGTGATATGCACTTGTTCACTGTAGCGACCAGACCTCAAACGGTCGAGTCTATGTACATTAGTGCCATGCCTAGATCAGTAGTGCTGACATGCACAATACTCGAGGAATTATAACAGAGTTTCAATCACACAATTATTACATCGAGTCCTCATAAAGACTATGATTACACAAAAATATCATGGCTGAAGGCCATCTAAAATAAATAACTGCGGAAGCTTCGAAGGTAAATGAGTCCATCAACTCCAACGGCATAGCTGAGTGCGAAACAATGACCTATCGCACCTTATTCGTCGTTTGAGTAGTCTGCAACATGAGATGTTGCAGCCGTGTAGGTCAGCACATTGAATATGCTGGCAGAGTTACACTATAGAGTAATAAAATGCAAGAACTATATCTAAATGCAATATTTGCCTCGTGGAGGCTGTAAGTTTATGATTTTGCATAAAGCTAGTTTTTCCCTACAACAAAGGAATAAATTTATTTAAATACTCCCAAGTTGCCCAGTATTTGAGAAGGTAACCCCAACTCAAAACCCAATTAAGAATATCATCATGAACCCAAATCAAATTAATTAAAGTAATGTGATGAGATCACATCAATAGATTCAAGTACTAGATACTCAAGATGTCCATAATCGGGGACACGGCTAACCATGATTAGTTCATACACTCTGCAGAGGTTTGCGCACTTTTCCCCACAAGACTCGACCGCATCCATGATCGGATGATCGAGACATAGTCTTCCTGAAACATTAACTCTCTACTCCGGGCGGAACAGTACACCTAATTTCCCCTACATCTGCTAGTCCACCTCTTGAAGAGCTCATGCAACTTACTCAACTATGCCAGAGCCCATAATGGCTTGTGGCTGCACATGGAAGTTTCTAGCATGAATAATCTTATGATCCCTTTGAGCCTGGGTGGCATTCCATAGGAAGAATCACACAGGTACTTTGAGATTTTCCAAAATAGGCATCACTGGGTTCCCCAGGTGCCTGCAACCAATCCACCCAGATGTATATTAAAGTTGCCACCTTAATGTTCTCCATGATTAAATAACTCTCAAACTCCCATGTATAAATCACGACCCAATCCCCGTCTACGAGCATGGCTAAGCAATAATAAGCATAACGTATATTCTTGGGGTGATCAAAAGGTATTAGGGTCCTACCTCAAGTACTACAACCAAACCACATGTTCCCAATCCATCTCATGCAAATATTTGAGGGGCAGAACTAATGCATAGTAAAAACTTGGTATAAAAGAGTATGATCAAAGAGTAACTTCCCTTTCTAACGATCTTCAAACTCTAGAGATTCGCCGTAACAACCTTCGCACTCCGGGTAATCTAGCATAAACAAACAATAGCATACATAAGCAATCACTCAAACGAAACACGAGAAAAACCGAGAAAAGATCCAAATAGAACACGAACCAAGCAAATGGCTTAAACTAACATCAGTCAAACCTAACAGCAATATTATCATGTGAATTAGATCTTAACAGTAGGTATACGTGATTAGCTATGATTTGCAAAAAGATTCAACTCAAACGGAGAAATGAAACTCAAAATACGAACAAAACAAGATCGTTTACTAATCTGGACGAAACTTAAACTTTACAGTACAAAAATCATGTTCAAGTTGGTTAACTGGAAAGAATAGAATGAAACAAAGATTTAGGCACTGGTTTCATATAATTTGGATAAACTAGTAAAAAGTTATACAAGTTTAAAGATCAGGGGCTAAATCGCGATAAAACTATTCGTGGATAGGTCCCTAGCCGAAAATAAACTAAAAAGAAAAATCCTACGGCGTGAACGTTCGCTAACAGAACTTAACCGGCGAAAATCATTTGTTAAAACGAATGAACGAACGGACGTTCGTTAAATATTAAAACTTAAAAATACCGATCTAAAACAACCGAACCAAACTTCAAAAAAACCCAGAAAAAAACCCGGTTCACACCAGTTCGACGGCTATGGTGATGGCGAGTCGGCGGCGGCGGGCAACGAGTCGGCGGCGGCAGGCGACGGCGCGGGCGGTGGCGCGGGGCGGCG
>NC_041387.1:511191826-511247770 GCF_002162155.2 Triticum dicoccoides
GGCGGCGGCAGCAGAGGGCTTCGACGGTGGCGGCGCTCGGCGGCGAAGGGCGGCTACAGCGGCGGGGTTTGGCGAGGGGGAAAACGGAGGCGGGGCGGTGGCTTTTAAAGGGGCCTCGGGAGGTGGTGGTTTGGAGGAGGGGCGAGGCAAGGCGACAGTGGTGCGGGTCCGAGCCGGACTCGGCGTCGGGCGGCGGTGGGACTCCTCTCGCTCGGAGAAGAAGGGCGGCGCGGTGCTGGGCCAGCTGGGCTTCGGCCGAGTCGGTATGAAACGATTTTTTTAAAAAACATTTCACCCGAAAGAAAAATCCTAAATAAATATAAAAAAGATTCTAAAAATTCCAGAAACAATTTTCACCGTCCAAACCTAATATTTAGGACAAGATGAACATTTTTCTGGAGTAAGATGCGATTATAAAAAATGCAATATTTTTCTAATTCAAATAAAATAGCAAATAAAATGCCAATAAAATCTTAATTTGAGTTTAAAACTCTTTCTCCAATATTTCTCTTAGTTTGAAGAAGTCATATTATCTTCTCTCATTTATTTTGAATATTGGAAATAATTGGAGAGAAAAATAATAAAATCAAATTGATCCTTTCTTCAAATTTGAAATAAATTCAAATATGAATTTTGTGAAACCTCCGACTCTCTCCTTGGGTCCTTGAGTTGCTTAAGATTTCTAGGATCTCAGCCAAATGCAAGAATAAATATGATATGCATATGATGATTTATGTATAACATCCAAATTGAAAATTGGGATGTTACAAACCTACCCCCCCTAAGATGAATCTCCCCCTCGAGATTCGGGTTGGTGAGCAAAAAGGTTTGGGTGGTCCCAATGGAGATCTTCTTCTCGCTCCCAGGTGGCTTCCTCCTTGGTATGGTGGCTCCACTGAACTTTGCAAAACTTGATAACCTTGCTGCAAGTAACTCGACTGGAAACCTCGAGAATCTTGACAGGCTTCTCTTCATAGGTCAAATCACTGATTAACTGAATTGCTTCCAATGGCATTGTTTCTCTCAGAGGGATATCAGTCATCTCTGTGTGGCACTTCTTCAACTAGGAAACGTGAAACACATCATGAACTCCTGACAATCCTTCTGGCAATTCAAGCTTGTATGCGACTTCTCCCATGCGTTCCAAAACTCTGTATGGTCCCACAAAACATGGTGCTAGATTTCCCTTGACTCCAAAATGTTTAATTCCTCGAAGTGGGGACACACGAAGATAGGCTCTGTCTCTGACTTCGTAAACTATCTGCATAACTTTTCTGCCTGGACTGGGCTACCTTGAGTCTGTCACGAATCAACTTAACCTTCTCCTTAGAGTCTTTGAGTAAGTCTGGTCTAAACAAGTGTCAATCTCCAACTTCATCCCACGATAACGGTGTCCTGCACCTCCTTCCGTACAAGGCTTCGAAAGGGGACATCTTCAAACTGGCTTGATAACTGTTGTTATAAGAGAACTCTGCATATGGAAAATTGTCATCCCAACTAGATCCATAATTTAGTGCACAAGCTCTCAACATGTCCTCTAGAATCTAATTAACTCTCTCGGTCTGTCCATCTGTCTATGGATGAGAAGCTGTACTAAACTCTAGCCTAGTACCCAAAGTTTCATGCAAATGATTCCAAAACTTTGAAGTAAACTGGGTTCCTCTGTTTGACACAATAGTCCTCGGAATTCCATGCAGACATACGATCCTGGTCATGTATATCTTTGCCAACATAGCACTCGTATATGTTGTCTTCACCGGGATGAAATGAGCTACTTTCGTCAAACGGCCGACTACAACCCAGATAGAGTCATAGCCTGAACGAGTCCTGGGTAATCCAATAATAAAATCCATGCCAAGCTTATCCCACTTCCATTCGGGTATCGGCAATGGCTGCAGCAATCTAGCTGGCTTCTGATGCTCTGCCTTCACTCTCTGACATGCATCACATACTGCTACATACTCGGCTATATCCTTTTTCATTCCTGTCCACCAGAAACTTTCCTTCAAATCCAGATACATCTTAGTATTTCCCGGGTGAATCAAGTATGGTGAATCATGGGCCTCCTGCAGAATCAACTTCCTGATCTCGGGGTCATTAGGCAAATATATGCGATCCTCAAACCATAAAGTGTCGTGCTCATCCTCATGAAATCCTTTAGCCTTTCCTTTGCTCATCCTTTCCTTTATCTCGGCGATCTCCTTGTCAGTATTCTGGGCTTCCCATCTTACCCAAAAGAGTAGACTGAATTTCCAATGCTGCAACATAACCTCTCGGAACTAACTCCAAGCAAATCTCTCGAAGATCATCTACTAACTCCTTGGGCAGTCCTCCGATTATGAGCGTGTTAACATAACTCTTGCGGCTCAACGCATCTGCTACGACATTGGCCTTTCCTGGATGGTAGTGCAGTTTCATATCATAATCCTTTATGAGCTCCAACCATCTCCTTTGCCCGAGGTTCAACTCTTTCTGCATGAAGATGCACTTCAAACTCTTATGATTCGTGTATACCTCATAATGGTTTCCAATGAGAAAGTGTCTCCATGTCTTCAGCGCATGCACTATGGCTGCTAACTCCAAATCATGTGTAGCATAATTCTACTCATGAGGCTTAAGCTATCGTGAGGCATATGAAACAACTGTTCCTTCCTGCATAAGCACAGCTCCAAGTCCTCGTCATGAAGTGTCGCAGTATACTTGGTAATCCTTACGTTGGTCTGGGAGAACCAGCACTGGGCTGTAACCAAACATTTCTTCGACTCCTGAAATCTAGCTTCACACTCCTCAGTCCATTTAAACTTGGTGTCTTTCTTCAATAACTCCATCATGGGCTTTGCGATCCTTGAGAAATTTTCGATAAACCTCCGATAATAACCTGTGAGTCCAAGAAAACTTATGATCTCTCCAACTGATGTGGGTGCCACCCATTTAGTGACATAAGTAACCTTGCTAGAGTCTACTGCTATTCCTTATCTGGATATAACATGTCCGAGAAATCCCACTTCCTTTAACCAAAACTCACATTTGTTGAACTTGGCATACAACTGATGTTCCCTGAGATTCTCAAGAACCAAACGCAAATGCTCCTTATGCTCCTCTTCATTCTTTGAGTAGACCAATATATCATCAATGAACACCATAACAAACTTATCCAAAAACTCCATAAACACTTTGTTCATCATATTCATGAAATAAGCAGGTGCGTTAGTCAGGCAAAATGACATAACGGTATACTCATATAGCCTGTACCTTGTGGTAAAACCTTTCTTAGGTATATCCTGCTCTCGGATCTTCAACTGGTGATAACCTGATCGAAGATCGATCTTAGAGAAAACTTTAGCTCCTTGCAACTGGTCAAACAAATCATTGATCATCGGTAGACGGTATTTGTTCTTGATCGTCACCTCATTTAGAGCTCGATAATCAACAACCATCCTCAAAGATCCATCCTTCTTCTCCACTAGAAGCACTGGGGCTCCCAAGGTGATGAACTTGGTGGGATGTAACCTTTCTCCAATAACTCCTTTATCTGCGTCTTAATTTCCCCCAAATCCTTTGCAGGCATCCGATACGGTCTCTTTGATATTGGTCCGGTGCCTGGCAATAGCTCAATCAAAAACTCAATGTCTCGATCCGATGGCATGCCTGGTAACTCCTTCGGAAATACATCGGGGTAGTCCTTCACCATTGGTACTTCCTCCTGTACAACTCCTGATAAGGAATTCACCTGAGTCCTCCTCGGCGCATGCCGGGATACATAATTGATCCTCTTTCCTTCTGGGGTGATGAGAAGAATTGATTTACTGGCGCATGCAATGTTTCCTTCAAAATTGGATAGCCAATCCATTCCTAGTATCACATACAGTCCTTGTGACTCCAGAACAATCAGGTCGATAGGGAAAACATGTCTACCTATGGTTAGTGGCAACTGATAGCATCCCCTACTAGCCATATACTCCGCTCCTGGGGAACTTACTAACATAGGTGACTTAAGGGCTACGGTTGGCAGGTTATACTTATCCACAAATCCCCTTGATATGTATGAATGTGATGCACCAGTATCGAAAAGAACAAGTGTGGTAAATGCATTAATCAAAAACTTACCGACAACTGCGTCGGATTGATCCTCAATCTCCTCCACGCAAAACCTCCATTGGTGAAAGGGTTGATCTTCTTGGCAGAACCTCCATTGCCATTTCTATTCTTAGCTACAGGACATTCAGTAGCATAATGTCCGGTCTTCTGGCACTTGAAACAGGTAATGTGGCTCAGATCCCTCTTGGCTGGCGTTGAAGGGTTGGAACGGTTCTGGCTGCTGCTTCCTCCATTCCCATTGCCATTCTTGGGTCCACTATGGTTGTGAAAACTAGCTCCATTGTGCGTATGTCCTCCATGGTTATGGCCTCCATGATTGTGGTTATGTCCTCCTGAGTACGGGGAATAGCGGGCCTACTGCTAAGCTCCTGAAGTGTACCTCCCCAGTCCATACTTCCTTTTGCGATTATCAATCTTTTGTTGCTTTCCTTCAATCATGAGAGCCCTGTCTACCAACTCCTGGTAGTTTTTGAATGTTGTCACCATCAACTGCATGTTCAGCTCATCATTCAGTCCCTCCAGAAACTTCTCCTGCTTAGCGGCATCTGTAGCTACGTCATCAGGGGCATAGCGTGCTAACTTGCTAAACTCATCCACATACTAGCCCACTGTACGTCCTCCTTGGCGCAAGTTGCGAAACTCGCGCTTCTTCATTCTCATAGCTCCTGCTAAAACATGGGTAGTGCGAAAAGCCTGCTGAAACTGATCCCATGTAACAATGTCAATGGGGTAAGTGGTTGTGAAATTCTCCCACCATGATGCTGCGGGTCCATCAAGCTGATGTGCGGCAAAACACACTCTTTCAACATTTGTGCATCCTGCAGTGGTCAGCTCTCTTCCAATCTTGTAGAGCCAATCATCTGCAACAATCGGCTCGGTGCTACTAGAGAACACCGACGGATTTAACCTTAGAAAGCGGGCTAGGTGATCAACAGGGGGTAGTGGTCGTGGTTGTTGTTGTTGTTGCCTTGGTTCTGGTTCTAAACTAGTATCTGCATCAAGGCATTCTGTTGCTTGATCGAATGAGTGAGCTCAAGTGGGAAGGCAAATCCATTGTCACGTCTCGGGGGCATCTGATGGGTTAGAAGGGGTGAGAAAACATAATAGAATGAGGTCTAAGAGAGATTCACTACCCATAATGCTCATGAGACAAACACAATAAATTTCACTTAATTCAATAGCACACAAAAATCACACAATCGATCTAACCTATGATTACAAACTCGATCATTGCTAACTACTTGGAGGGAAAACTACTAGTTACAATGGTGGTCATCTAGAAATTTTCATCAGAAGAAGACTCCATGATATCTGCTCCAGCTTCGTCAACATAGTTGTCATCGCTGTCATCATTAGCATCACTATCCGTATCGGTGTCGTACAGGATGATGTAGTCCTCCAAACGGATCTCCATTGCTCGCTTGATATTGTCCACTGATATTCCCATCTTCCTCTTCAGGTCTTCATGCTTCTCCAATAGTACGACAATCTTTTCTTCGTATCCATCGTGTGTAGACTTGAGTTCCTCTTCTAGCTCGTTCTTTCTCTTCACTAGTTTCTTGATCTTCTTCATGTGGATAATTTGTTGATTCTCCTGTCGACAAAATGATCTCCCATCTCTTGAATGTAGGCTGCAATTGATCCATCCCTCCTGGTATGAATCATCTCCCATTTGTCATCTCGGCGGCCACATATTTGATAAACGGTATTCTCCAGCTCCTTGTGATACACCTCACATATGCGTCCAAAGGTGATATGGGCTGCCATGATCCTTCCTATACTCCAGCTTGGTGCATCCAGGTAGAATCAATAGGCTTCATTGTTGGCGCAAATGTCCTTCTAGGTACCCAGACTTTGATCTTCCGGCGCTCCTCTTCCGGTACAGATGTAGAGAAAGTCCCCGTGAAGCTTGGTAGTCCAATGTTCAGATACTTTGTGACTTCCTTCAAATGTTTTCCAAAAGGGGTGTTGTCATCTGGCTGAGTGAACTTGTTCCTGGGATCCGCCATCTATAGAGTAGAAAGAGAGGAGAATTAGGAATGAGTAGAGAAGAGAAATCCTATGGCTCATTCTAGTGGTCACGTCCTACAGTCAGTGTGTGCTCTGATACCATCTTGTAGCGACCAGAACTCAAACGGCCAAGTCTCTGCGCATCAGTGTCATCCCTGGATCGGTAATGTTGACACACATAGTACTCGAGGAATTATAATAGAGTTTCAATCACACACTTATTACATCGAGTCCTCATAAAGAGTATGATTGCACAAAAAATATCATGGCTGAAGGCCATCTAAAATAAATAACTACAGAAGCTTCGAAGGTAAATGAGTCCATCAACTCCAACGGCATAGCTGAGTGCAAAACAACGACCTATCGCACCTTATTCGTCGTCTGAGTAGTCTGCAACATGAGATGTTGCAGCCATGTAGGTCAACACATTGAATATGCTGGCAGAGTTACACTATAGAGTAATAAAATGCAAGAACTATATCTACATGCAATATTTGGCTCGTGGAGGCTCTAAGTTTATGATTTTGCATAAAGCTAGTTTTTCCCTACAACAAAGGAATAAATTTATTTAAATACTCCCAAGTTGCCCAGTATTTGAGAAGGTAACCCCAACTCAAAACCCAATTAAGAATATCATCATGAACCCAAATCAAATTAATTAAAGTAATGTGATGAGATCACATCAATAGATTCAAGTACTAGATACTCAAGATGTCCATAATCGGGGACACGGCTAACCATGATTAGTTCCTACACTCTGCAGAGGTTTGCGCACTTTTCCCCACAAGACTCGACCGCATCCATGATCGGATGATCGAGACATAGTCTTCCTGAAACATTAACTCTCTACTC
Source organism: Triticum dicoccoides (assembly GCF_002162155.2). Classification (NCBI taxonomy): domain Eukaryota; kingdom Viridiplantae; phylum Streptophyta; class Magnoliopsida; order Poales; family Poaceae; genus Triticum; species Triticum dicoccoides. Next base: position 511,198,787 of record NC_041387.1, read on the forward strand.
CGGGCGGAACAGTACACCTAATTTCCCCTACATCTGCTAGTCCACCTCTTGAAGAGCTCATGCAACTTACTCAACTATGCCAGAGCCCATAATGGCTTGTGGCTGCACATGGAAGTTTCTAGCATGAATAATCTTATGATCCCTTTGAGCCTGGGTGGCATTCCATAGGAAGAATCACACAGGTACTCTGAGATTTTCCAAAATAGGCATCACTGGGTTCCCCAGGTGCTTGCAACCAATCCACCCAGATGTATATTAAAGTTGCCACCTTAATGTTATCCATGATTAAATAACTCTCAAACTTCCATGTGTAAATCACGATCCAATCCCCGTCTACGAGTATGGCTAAGCAATAATAAGCATAACGTATATTCCCGGGTGATCAAAAGGTATTAGGGTCCTACCTCAAGTACTACAACCAAACCACATGTTCCCAATCCATCTCATGCAAATATTTGAGGGGCAGAACTAATGCATAGTAAAAACTTGGTATAAAAGAGTATGATCAAAGAGTAACTTCCCTTGCTGACGATCTTCAAACTCTAGAGATTCGTAGTAACAAGCTTCGCACTCCGAGTAATCTAGCATAGACAAACAATAGCATACATAAGCAATCACTCAAACGAAACACGAGAAAAACCGAGAAAAGATCCAAATAGAACATGGACCAAGCAAATGGATTAAACTAACATAAGTCAAACCTAACAGCAATATTATCATGTGAATTAGATCTTAACAGTAGGTATATGTGATTACCTATGATTTGCAAAAAGATTCAACTCAAACGGAGAAATAAAACTCAAATTATGAACAAAACAAGATCGTTTACTAATCTGGAAAAACTTAAATTTTACAGTACCAAAATCATGTTCAAGTTGGTTAACTAGAAAGAATAGAATGAAACAAAGATTTAGGCGCTGGTTTCATATAATTTGGATAAACTAGTAAAAAGTTATACAAGTTTAAAGATCAGGGGCTAAATTGCGATAAAACTATTTGCGGATAGGTCCCTGGCCGAAAATAAACTAAAAAGAAAAATCCTACGGCGCGGACGTTCGCTAACAGAACTTAATCGGCGAAAATCATTCGTTAAAACGAACGAACGAGGGGACGTTCGTTAAATAGTAAAACCTAAAAATACCGATCTAAAACAACCGAACCGAACTTAAAAAACCCCCAGAGAAAAACCCGGTTCACACCGGTTCGACGGCAACGGCGACAGCGAGTCAGTGGCGGCGGGCAACGGCGTGGGCGAAAGCGCAGTCGTCGGGAGGTGGCGCGGGCCGGTGGTACGTCTCCAACGTATCTATAATTTTTGATTGTTCCATGCTATTATATTACCTGTTTTGGATGTTTATGGGCTTTACTTTACACTTTTATATCATTTTCGGGACTAACCTACTAACCGGAGGCCCAACCAATATTGCTGTCTTTTTGCATATTTCAGTGTTTCGAAGAAAAGGAATATCGAACGGAGTTCAAACGGAATGAAACCATCGGGAGAGTTATTTTTGGAATGGAAGCAATCCAGGAGACTTGGAGTTGATGTCAGGGAAGCTTCGAGGTGGCCACAAGGCAGGGAGGCATGCCCTACCCCCCTGGGCGCGCCCCCACCCTCGTGGACCCCTTGTGGCTCCCCTGACCAACTTCTTTTGCCTATAAATATGTCCATATACCCTAAAAACATCGAGGAGCACAATAGATCGGGAGTTCCGCCGCCGCAAGCCTCTTTAGCCACCAAAAACCAATCGGGACCCTGTTCCGGCACCCTGCCGGAGGGGGGAACCCTCACCCGTGGCCATCTTCATCATCCCGGCGCTTTCCATGACAAGGAGGGAGTAGTTCACCCTCGGGGCTGAGGGTATGTACCAGTAGCTATGGGTTTGATCTCTCTCTCTCTCTCTCTCTCATGTTCCTGATTTGGCACGATCTTGATGTATCGCGAGCTTTGCTATTATAGTTGGATCTTATGATGTTTTCCCCCTCTATTCTCTTGTAATGGATTGAGTACTCCCTTTGAAGTTATCTTATCGGATTGAGTCTTTAAGGATTTAAGAACACTTGATGTATGTCTCGCCGTGCTTATCTATGGTGAAATTGGGATATTCACATGATCTACTTGATGTATGTTTTGGTGATCAACTTGCAAGTTCAGTGACCTTGTGAACTTATGCATAGGGGTTGCCACACGTTTTCGTCTTGACTCTCCGGTAGAAACTTTGGGGCACTCTTTGAAGTACTTTGTGTTGGTTGAATAGATGAATCTGAGATTGTGTGATGCATATCGTATAATCATGCCCACGGATACTTGAGGTGACATTGGAGTATCTAGGTGACATTAGGGTTTTGGTTGATTCGTGTCGTTAGGTGTTATTCTAGTACGAAGTCTATGATAGATCGAACGGAAAGAATAGCTTCGTGTTATTTTACTACGAACTCTTGAATAGATAGATCAGAAAGGATAACTTTGAGGTGGTTTCGTACCCTACCATAATCTCTTTGTTTTTTCTCCGCTATTAGTGACTTTGGAGTGACTCTTTGTTGCATGTTGAGGGATAGTTATATGATCCAATTATGTTATTATTGTTGAGAGAACTTGCACTAGTGAAAGTATGAACCTTAGGCCTTGTTTCCTAGCATTGCAATACCGTTTACAGTCACTTTTATCATTAGTTACCTTCCTGTTTTTATAATTTCAGATTAAAAATACCTATATATATACCATCCATATTGCACTTGTATCACCATCTCTTCGCCGAACTAGTGCACCTATACAATTTACCATTGTATTGGGTGTGTTGGGGACACAAGAGACTCTTTGTTATTTGGTTGCAGGGTTGTTTGAGAGAGACCATCTTCATCCTACGCCTCCCACGGATTGATAAACCTTAGGTCACCCACTTGAGGGAAATTTGCTACTGTCCTACAAACCTCTGCACTTGGAGGCCCAACAATGTCTACAAGAAGAAGGTTGTGTAGTAGAGATCAAGCTCTTTTCTGGCACCGTTGCCGGGGAGGTGAGTGCTTGAAGGTATATCTTTAGATCTTGCAATCGAATCTTTTTGTTTCTTGTTTTATCACTAGTTTAGTCTATAAAAGAGAACTACAAAAAAATGAAATTGAGTTTGCCTCATACGCTTCATCTTTTTAATATCTTTCGTAAGAATGATGGTAAGGAAAATTGTATTCAAGTGCTAGAAGAAGAGGTCTATAAAATGTTTGGCACTAAATCTTTGAATGATGAGCATGATTGCAATGTTATTAGTATGAATTCTTTCAATACCCATGATTCTAATGAAATGCAAAGCCACAAGCTTGGGGATGCTATGTTTGATGAATATGATATTTTTTGTCCCCAAGTTTTGATGAGCAAATTTATTATGATGAAAGCATGCCTCCTATTTATGATGATTATATTGATGAAAGTGGATTTGGAGAGGTCATGACTTTATTTAGTGATGAATCCACTATTTTGGAAGAGGTTCCAATTGATTATGAGAACAAAGTTGTTATCTATGATGATTATTGTGATGACTTGTATGCTATTAAGAATAGTGATAACCATGAAACTTGTCATCATGATTTTAGTTTTCAATTGGATTATGCCTCACATGATAATTATTTTATTGAGTTTGCTCCCACTACTATTCATGAGAAGAAATTTGCGTATGTGGAGAGTAGTAAAAATGCTATGCAAGTAGATCATGAAAAGAATGATTTAGGTGCTGGTTATATTTTGAATTCATTCATGATGCTAATGAAAATTATTATGAGGGAGGAAAATATGCGTATAGGAATTGCAATAATATCAAGTTTCCTCTCTATGTGCTCAAAGTTTTGAACTTATGCTTGTTTTGCCTTCCTATGCTAGTTGATTATTGTTCCCATAAGTTGTTTGCTCACAAAATCCCTATGCATAGGAAGTGGGTTAGACTTAAATGTGCTAGTCATATTCTTCATGATGCTCTCTTTATGTTTCAATTCTTATCTTTTATGTGAGCATCATTGAAACCATAATGCCTAGCTAGGGGCGTTAAATGATAGCGCTTGTTGGGAGGCAACCCAATTTTATTTTTGTCCTTTGCTTTTGATCCTGTTTAGTAATAAATAATTCATCTAGCCTCTGGTTAGATGTAGTTTCATGTTTTAATTAGTGTTTGTGCCAAGTAGAACCTTTGGGAAGACTTGGGTGAAGTCTTTATGATCTTGCTGTAAAAAACAGAAACATTTGCACTCACAAGATTAGCTTCCATTTTTTACTGGAGAGTGCTTTTAGGTTGATTCTTTTTGCAGATGATTAATAGACAAATTCCTCTAGTCCTCCAATTTATTTCAGAATTTTTGTAGTAACAGAAGTATTCGAATGATACAGATTACTACAGACTGTTCTGTTTTGACAGATTCTGTTTTCTATGTGTTGTTTGCTTATTTTGATGAATCTATGAGGAGTATCGGAGGGTATGAACCATAGAGAAGTTGGAATACAGTAGATATTACACCAATATGAATTTAGAATGATTTCACAACAGTACCTAAGTTGAAACGCCTCAGATACAACTTTCCATATTCGTAATTTCCAACTCTTGCCTTTTCCGGCCATGTGTTATGTTTTTCCTCCGTGGTTGGGTTTTTGTCTTTTGTTTTGCATTTTGTTCATGTCATGCATTTCATCTCATAGCATCATGCACATTGCATCTGCATGTTTTCATAAAGCTTGCATCCGTTCATAGTTGTCGCGTTCCCCCCTTGCCTTTGTTGTCCCTTTCGAGAGCAACCGTTCATTTGTTGTCTGACCGTTTGAGCCTCTCTGCACAGCCACCGACCACCTCCGCAACCTAGTCCGAAAACTTCTCCCGGACCCGACCCGCTCAGTCATCACCATTGGGTCCGGATCATCCCCAAACATCTATAAAACATCTCCATTTTCTTATTTGAACTTCCTAACCTGTAGTTTCTCAACCGTCCGATTTAATCGAAGGCCCGAACCTAATCCTATTGTTCGATATATAGACCAACACACCCAAATCAGACCAAACCCTATTTTCTAGGGATCCTCCCCTGTCCAATCTCCGCCGCCACCATCTTCCTCGGGATCCATCCCGAGCCAACCACCTCTCCACCTGCTCGATCCAATACATCGATCCACTACCTCCCTCGGTTCCCCACCAACCAGAGCCCGCACCCATGATCCAAATCCTCTCCGACCATCTCCCTCATCGAGCGTGCCCCGCCTTGACCTCGACGGTGACCATCCGCGCTACCGTAGATGAGCACCACCGTCCCTCATCCTCCCTTCCTTTCTCTGTCTCCCTCCTAAACCTCTTTTCCCTCTGAGCAGCAAAGACAGGAGCTCCATCCCCGAACGCCAAGGCCGCCAAGACGATCTCGACGCCGCTGGCTTGCCTCTACTCCACCTCCGCCACCTTCGGTCGCCATCTCCGGCGAGTGGAGACGTCGGTGAAGCCCCGCAGGTCGCTGTCTCCCTCCTCCCATCTTATTTTCCTCCCGCGTTCTCCCATTGCATGTCTCTTATCTCTGTCTCTCTCCCGTGGTCAGGAGAACCCCGCCGCCAGAACGTACGGGAGCCACCTCCTGCCGTCGCCCCAATCCGGCGCCCCTTCGCCCGTCCTCGCCGGATTGAGCAACCGCGCCGTTGACTGCATCGCCCAGATCTGCCGCCGCGCCGTCTCGGAGTCCCGCAGCCGGCCGCTAGCGCCTTCTTCCTCTACTTATGCTTCGAGCAGGAGGAGGACAACCGTGCCTCGAGCGCACGCCTATGCCCGAGTGAGGAACGCATTGCTGTTGACCACGTCCCTGTTCGTCTGGAGCGCCAGCGACCGGGCAGCCCAGCGCCAGATCGCACCAAGCCCAGCTGCGCCCCCTTGTCGGGCCTCCTTCATCAACCGGCCCATGAGGCCTGGTGAGCCGCCTAGTTCCTGTAGTTCCAGATTCGGCCCTGTTATTTTTTTTCCGGCTGCGATGTTGTCTATTGTCCAGTGAAATACAGATTTGCAGAAAAGTCCCTCTAGATCATGCATTTAATAACTCACAAACTGTGCATCGGATTAAAATGTTTTATATATGAAAAATGCTTAGTTTTTCATCTAGTTTCATAATTTGCAACTTTCATCCATGTTTAAAATGTTTAACTTGCTGTTTGCATTAAATTGTTTAAATAACATGCTAAAATGGTTTATTTCATAACTATTTAACCGTAGCTCCAAATTTAATAAACTTTATATGCAAATGGGGTGGAAAAATGCATAGATTAACTTGGTGCACTTTGTTTTACTGTTTAACAACATTAAAATATGGTTTAGGGCAGAACAGTACCAATTTCGATTTATGGACATGAGGATTTTCCGGAATTGTTATTTGTTGTTCCGGCCTCATTTAAACTTGCCTAGATAGGTAGTTTAAATTATGCTTCACCTCTTGCCATGTTTAACAACATTTAATATTGTTTGGTAGCTTAAACAAGATTAAACTAAATATGTCAATGTGAGGTTTTGGCAATATGCAACTCATTGCATATTGAGCTCCACTTAACTTGTAGTATTGTTTGTTGCGCGTTGCCATGCCATGCCTCATTAAACCGGACATGCATCATACTTGTTTGTGCATCATGCCATGTTTATGCTTGTGCATTTACCATGTTGTTTGTTTCTTTCCGGTGTTGCTTCTTAGTTCTGGTAATGTTGCGATTGTAAGGACTCGTTCGACTACTCCGGTTCGTCTTCTTCATGGACTCGTTCTTCTTCCTAGCGGGATTTCAGGCAAGATGACCGTTACCCTGGATCTCACTACTATCATTGCTATGCTAGTTGCTTCGTTCTATCGCTATGATGTGCTACCTATCACTTGTGTATCATGCCTCCCAATTTGCCATGTCAGCCTCTAACCTTTTTCACCCTTCCTAGCAAACCGTTGCTTGGCTATGTGACCGCTTTGCTCAGCCCCTCTTATAGCATTGTTAGTTGCAGGTGTAGTTGAAGATTGCTCCATGATGAACAAGATTATGTTGGGATATCACAATATCTCTTATTTAATTAATGCATCTATATACTTGGTAAAGGGTGGAAGGCTCGGCCTTATGCCTGGTGTTTTATTCCACTCTTGCCGCCCTAGTTTCCGTCATACCAGTGTTATGTTCCTTGATTTTGCGTTCCTTACGTGGTTAGGTGATTTATGGGATCCCCTTGACAGTTCGCTTTGAATAAAACTCCTCCAGCAAGGCCCAACCTTGGTTTTACCATTTGCCTACCTAAGCCTTTTTCCCTTGGGTTTCCGGAGACCGAGGGTCATCTTTATTTAACCCCCCCCCCCGGGCCAGTGCTCCTTCGAGTGTTGGTCCGAAACGGGCAGACTGCGGGGCCACCACGGGGCAACTCGAGGGCTGGTTTTACTCGTAGGATGACCTATCCGGTGTGCCCTGAGAACAAGATATGTGCAGCTCCTATCGAGATTTGTCGGCACATCGGGCGGCTTTGCTGGTCTTGTTTTACCATTGTCGAAATGTCTTGTAAACCGGGATTCCGAGACTGATCGGGTCTTCCTGGGAGAAGGAATATCCTTCGTTGACCGTGAGAGCTTGTGATGGGCTAACATGGGACACCCCTGCAGGGTATAAACTTTCGAGACGTGCCCGCGGTTATGTGGCAGATGGGAATTTGTTAATGTCCGGTTGTAGATAACTTGACACCAGATTCAAATTAAAACGCATCAACCGCATGTGTAGCCATGATGGTCTCTTTTCGGCGGAGTCCGGGAAGTGAACATGGTTTTGGGTTATGATTGACAGAAGTAGGAGTTCAGGATCACTTCTTGATCATTGCTAGCTTCACGACCGTTCCGTTGCTTCTCTTCTCACTCTTATTTGCGTATGTTAGCCACCATATATGCTTAGTCGCTGCTACAACCTCACCACTTTACCCCTTCCTTACCCAGTAAGCTTTGCTAGTCTTGATACCCATGGTAATGGGATTGCTGAGTCCTCGTGGCTCACAGATTACTACAACAACAGTTGCAGGTATAGGTTATGCGATGATCGTGATGCGAGAGTGATGTTTGCTTATTTTGGAGTTCTTCTTCTGCTTCTTCTTCGATCAGGGGATAGGTTCCAGGTCGGTAGCCTGGGCAAGCAGGGTGGATGTCGTTTGAGTTTCTGTTTGTGTTTCATCCGTAGGCGGATGTTGATCTTGTGTATGATGATGTTGTATTCGTGTGGCATTGTATGCCTCTTGTATGTATCCCCATCTATTATGTAATGTTGATGTAATGATATCCACCTTGCAAAAGCGTATCAATATGCGGTTCTATCCTTGGTGGGACCTTCGAGTCTCTTTAGGATAGTATCGCATATTGGGCGTGACATAAGTGGTGATTTATTCTCTTATACTAATGGAGCTTATGAGTTTTGTGTTGAGTTTTCTGTTGTGAAGTTTTCAAGTTTTGGGTAAAGATTCGATGGACTATGGAATAAGGAGTGGCAAGAGCCTAAGCTTTGGGATGCCCAAGGAATACGAAGGTAATATTCAAGTACAACCAAGAGCCTAAGCTTGGGGATGCCCCGGATGGCATCCCCTCTTTCGTCTTCGTTCATTGGTAACTTTACTTGGAGTTATATTTTTATTCACCACATGATATGTGTTTTGTTTGGAGCGTCTTGTATTATATGAGTCTTTGCTTTTTAGTTTACCACAATCATCCTTTCTGTACACACCTTTTGGGAGAGACACACATGATTCAGAATTTATTAGAATACTCTAGTGCTTCACTTATACTTTTTAGAGCACGATGGTGGTTTTATTTTGTAGAAATTATTGATCTCTCATGCTTCACTTATATTATTTTGAGAGTCTTTTAGAAAAACATAGTATTTGCTATGATTATAAAATTGGTCCTAGAATGATGGGCATCCAAGTTGGGTATAATAAAAACTATCATAGGAAGTGAATTGGATAAGTGAAGCATAATAAAAACTATCATAGTATTTGCTATGATCAATTTGATGTGTGATAATTGTTTTGAGATATAGAGGTGGTAATATTAGAGTCATGCTAGTTTGGTAATTGTGAATTTAAAGAATACTTGTGTTGAAGTTGGCAAGTCCCGTAGCATGCACGTATGGTAAAAGTTGTGTAACAAATTTATTGCATGGGGTGCTCTTTTGATTGCCTTACTTATGTGTGGAGGTCGGGGGCGTGCGATGGTTAACTCCTACCAACCTCCCCCCTAGGAGCATGCGTAGTAGTACTTTGCTTTGAGGGCTAATAAAACTTTTGCAATAAGTATATGAGTTCTTTATGACTAATGTGATTCCATGGATTATACACACTCTTACCCTTCCATCATTGCTAGCCTCTATGGTACCGTGCATTGCCCTTTCTCACCTTGAGAGTTGGTGCAAACTTCGCCGGTGCATCCAAACCCCATGATACGATATGCTCTATCACACAAAAACCTCCTTATATCTTCCTCAAAACAGCCACCATACCTACCTATTATGGCATTTCCATAGCCATTCCGAGATAAATTGCCATGCAACTTTCCACCGTTCCGTTTAATATGGCACGCTCCATGTCGGGGGAAACTGATCCACGAACACCTATGGGACCGGCGGACTGTGCCCCTTTCGGTTCGGCGGGGGGCGGAGATCGCACGAAGAGCGGATCGAGGCGAAGCACACGAGTAGTTTACCCAGCTTCGGAGCTCTCCGGAGAGATAACACTCCTACTGCTACATGTCTGAGTGTATTGAGTTCTTGCTCGGGAGCGCTGAGTGCTACAGTACACACTAGCTGCTAACGAGACCGAGCGTGAGTGTGTTTCTGGCTTCGAACCGAACCCCCCTCTACGTTGCGCATGGGCCTCCTTTTATACGCCTAAGGGGTCTCCGACAGGTGGCAATGTAGACAAGGGTAGAAATGGAAAAGGAATTGCGGTTGGTACAACTACCTGTACAGTGTATCATACCTAACCCTGACGGCAGGGGACAAAGGCATTAAATGCCCGTCTGCGTCGCCCAAATAATGCGAAAAGGGACCGTCAGGAACGCCACCACTCGCCACGATGGCAGTCTTGTCAGTGTCGCTTGTCACCTTGCACCGCTGGCTGCACAGCCTCTTGCCACGCGCGCCTGGAAAGGCCCCAAGGCGACACGTTGGTGGATGTGCTGGAGCGCGGGTACAGAGTGGTAGCTTGCCGCGGCAAGCGCCTTGCCGCGGTCGTTGTCTTGTCGCGTCCGGAAGCTTGTCGCTCACCGGGCCTTGCTGGGACGCGTGGCACATTGCGGCAAGTTCCTTGAGATGCTTGGTTGGCCTTCCCGGCAAGCTCCTCTTGCCGGGGCCTTGTCTCCTTGGCTTGAATACTTTGTTCTTGAATGGCTCCAAAGGAACCACGGAGGACCTTGGCGGTCACCCGGCAAGCCTTGCCGCGGGGTGCTGCAACTGCCCGTGCACAAGTTCGGGATACTAGGGTACCCCTACTCTAGTACACCGACAGGAGCCCCCGGGCCTGGGCCACACACGGTGCCGAGCGCTGTTGGGCCAGGCCCAAAACAGGGCACAGGCACACGCGGCCTGGATTACGCCGTATCTCACTCCGTATCCACCACGCCCTCCCCGAACGGCACGCGTCGAATGCGGCGTCGTGGGAGAGATCGTGGGTGGTTTCTTTATTCGGAAAGACGGAACGCCCGCCCCCTCCCTCTTTATAAGCAGGGGAAACAGGGGCAGTTAGCCCATCTCGCCAGTTGCTACTCCAATCTCAAAAATCTCCGCCGCTCCCCCCTTCTTCCCAAAGCTGAAAGAGAGCAGCGCTCCGCCCCCCATCGCCACCGGCACCACCAACGCCGCCAATCTCTCTCACCACCTCCGCCATGGCTCCGAAAGGCGACAAGGGGAAGGTCGTGAAGTCGGCCGAGGCACAGCGGCTCGCGGCGCTGCGAAAGGAGCGGGCAATCTTCCCCCCCAGCTCGCCGCGAAGGAGCTGAGGGAGTACTACTACCTCTTCTGGTCGACGGAGACGCGAGCGCATCCGCGTATGAAGGTACTCCCAGCTGCCGCTTCGGAACTGGCTCCGAATGGATACCCTTTCTTCGCTGTTCTTCTACTGCGGGATCTGCCCGCCTTTCTCTGAATTTTTCTGTGATATCATGAACACCTACGGGTTCCGCCTCCTTGACTTCACCCCCAATGTTGTTCTGACCATGGCAGTTTTCGCACATCTCTGCGAAAACTTTGTCGGAGTCTATCCAAACGTAGCTCTTTTCCGCCACTTCTTTATGCCCCGAGTTGAGAGAGGGGAGCCTTTATCCGGCGGAATCGCCTGGATCTCGAGAGCTGGCAAGAAGGAAGCTTATCTGGAGGGAGAGCTCCGTAGCAAGTGGGAGGAATGGAGAGCAGAATGGTGCTGGATTGTCGAGGAGAACCCGCAGCCATTTACCGCCCAGCACCAAGCCCCAATAGCGCGCGGCAACGATTGGAGCAACGTGGCCCCGGAAGACGATAGGCTGAAGATTGCCGTCACCCGGATCCTACGCCTCAGGCTTGCCGGGCTCACCGTAGGCGCCGTTGGCGCAGACTTTCTTTGCCGCCGCATCGCCCCCCTCCAGGAGAGGAGGAGACCCACCTGGGAGTTCCAGAACGCGGCGGATATCATGAGGCTGCGCCCGGGCCTCAACTTCAACTTCACTGTCCTGGAACTGGACGGGATGATCCTAGAACTGTTCAAGCGCGATCCTCAGCATCTCGAAGCGTTCATGTTGCCGAGGGGTGTCATTCCGCTGTGCAACAACTCCTCGCTCGACCGCATCCGTGCAATGATGCCGCTGTGCGATTCGCATGGAATTGTCCCAACTTGGCGAGAGCCTGCAGACGACGTCGTGCGGGATTTCTTTGACGGCTTGGTAGAAGTGCCGGTCCGCGCCGATGAACAGAAGAGCCTTACCCGCGACACCACCGATGCGGAGATGCAGCGCATCGCCACTAGGCTGGAAGAGGTGGCGGCAGCAGCTGCCGCGGGCGAGTTTGGATTCACCATGGAGGAGGCAGAGGCAGCAGAGGCGGCAAGCCTTGTCGAGCGAGAGGAGCTTGCCGGCGAGGAAGAGCTTGTCGGTCCTGAAGCTGAGTCGAGCGAGCCCGCCGAGGGCGCGAGCGACTCATTGAAGATCGGGCCCTCCTCCTCCCCACCTTCAGCCAGCTCGCCGCAAGCGGAGCCCCCAGCTCCACCAAGAAGGCGTCTCCGCAAGGCCAGAGACGTAGCGGGGCGGCAGACGAGTCAACAGCCGTCGTGCCGCGTGACACGCTCTACCGCGGCAAGCACTGTTGCCGCGGGAGCGCCTCACGCCGCTGCGGCAACTGGAGCGGGGTCTTCCCGGTCCACCGCTATTGCTCCTGCCAAGCGGACAAGGGAGTTTACTCCTCCACCTCGTCGCACCGGAGGCGAGCCGTACTTCGATCTCTCCGCGCTCAGCTCCGACGAGGAAGAAGAAGAGTAACATTCTTTGCTGTACTTGTAGTTCTTCAATTCTTGCTGTTTTGTCTTGTATCTGATTTGCTTTACTCCGAACCCATTCCTTTTCAGGACTCTGGCCTAGAGAGCGGCGAAGAGAGCCAAGGTCCCGGTGATTGTCATCGAGGACGAACCCACCGCGACAGCAGGGGGTGTGTCCGAGACCACCTTGCCGGACCCGGCAATTATTCCTCAAAGCAGCCCCCAACGCAGCACCCAGCGTAAGTATATGGTTTACTTCCTGCTGTCAGGCGCGCATGGGTGCTCTTTCTTTGCTAATATCTGACTGTTGGTTTGTGTAGGAGCAGAGCAGCCTCACCAGGAGTGCCCGGAAGCCGCTCCCGAAATGCCATCTGCTTCGACTACACCGCCAAGGGAGGATTCCCCGGCAAGGGAGAATTCTCTGGCAAGGGACAGTTCTCCGGCAAGGGAAGCACCAGCGACCCTCCGGTGGTTGAGACCACGACTGCAGATCCTAGTACAGGTAATCCTCTTGCTTGAAAACTTCCCTTGGGTTCTTCTTCTTCTGATTTTCATTTTGGATATTTGCTTGACTTTTCTCCTTTTTCCGTTCGTCAGATCCATCTGCCACGGAGCCGATGGAAACTGAGGTCGCCGGCGAGGAGAACGCGCGCAGCAATACCGACGACACCGTTGCCACCGAAGGAGAAGCCGGCGCTGATGATCCCGCCGGCGAAGAGGCCGCGAAAGCTGCCGCCGCAGAAGCTGGCGAGGGATCAGGCGATCGCATTGACGGCCCCGAGGCGGCAGGAGTGTCAGGCGCTATACCGACCGCCGATCCCTCCGCCGCCGCTGCAGTGCCAGGCTCCGAAGAGCCCCAGCCCGGCGCCTATTTGAAGGCCGGCGACGGCATCTTCATCAAGCTCCCCTGGGCGTCAAGCTCCAGGGCGCCGGTTGAAGGAGAGATCTTGGATGGAGAGGTGCTCGCCTCCACTGGGCTGACGCTGGTCGACGCGCCAAGCAGCAGCAGTGATGAGCCTGAGGAGGAGCGGCTGCTGCGGAAGCTGTTGTCGCTTTACCGCGCCCGACAAGCCAAGATGGAATCCCGAGAAGCGCTTGTCGCGAAGGCGGGAGTGGACATCGAGAAGCGCACGGAGGAGCTCCGGGGTCTCAGGCAGGAAGCTCTCCAATCCCTGGCAGAGGAGCGGGAGCAAGTTGCCGAGGAGCGGAAAGCCTTCCTCCTCGAGAATGTTGAAGTTGAAGAGCAACAGCGGCTCGTTGCCGAGAAGCTATCTGCGCAGGAAGGCGAGTTGGCGCAGCGCAAGGTCAACCTTGACAGCCACGACGAGGAGCTTGCCGCGCGCGAGCAAGCAATTGGTGGGGCTCTCAAGGAAGCAGAGGATGCTGCCGCAGCTGCCGAGGCCGCCAAGAAGGAGTTGGAGACGAAGATGGCGCACCTGGAGGCCGATCTCAAGGCGAGCGGCGAGGAGCTTGCTGCGCTCAAGCGTGAGCGCGAGAAGGATGCCACCGCTCATGGCGAGCTGCAGGGTCGTCTCGCTGAGAGGAGCAAAGAGCTTAGTGCCGCCAAGGACTCCAACGCAGATCTTGAGTTGAAGCTGAACACCTTGACCAAGATGCTGGATGGCGCCAGGGAGCAGGAGGTGACCTTGAAGGAGAAGATCAAGGCCGACGAGGCGCTGCTGGCGAATGCTGCTGCCGCCCAGAATGCTTTTAGGGAGAATGTGGAGCACTGGACCGAGGGTCTCGTGAATGTTGCCGCAGCCATCGACGGGGAGCTGACGCAGCTGGGGATGGAGGATCTCGGGTATTCCTCCGATGAGCAACTCCAACCCAGCGCCAAGCTCAGCTTGTTCTTCAAAGGCGTGGCGACGGCCCTCCAGCGACTCCGGGAGAAGATCCCAAAGCAGCTGGTCGACGAGTCACACAAGATCTGCGCGGGAGCTCTTCAAAAGGTGCTGGTGAAGGTGGCCTTCCGCAACCCAGGCCTCAACCTCACCAACGTCCTCAGGTCCCTGCCGCCGGATGCTGATCTGGAAGCGCTCAAGGCCCTTGTCGCACCCATTGTGGACAAGGTGAGCGGGATCAAGAGGGTTGAGGGCGATCGCGTAGATTAGGCCGCCCGTTTTCTCTTTTTCTTTGTCGCTGCTGGTCATGTCATGAGAACAATCTGTTAGAGCTGCGACAAGCTATCTTGTAATATAACTCTATTTTGGGTAGAGATTGCTGTGTTATTTCCTTTACTTGATTCCTTCCTTTGTATGTTTTTACCCTACACTTTTAGGGAACTTGCCGGCGCAGGCACCCTTGCCGCGAGCGCTGAGTGCGGGACGTCAGTAGCCTGCTGGCGGTGCCGCTACCGACAAGAAACCTTGTCGCAGCTAGTCGCAGCTCACTTAAGTTGTTGAGCGGACTCGAAACAAAGTAAGGGCGCAACTAGCTACGAGTTGGTTCCTCCGCGCACAGGTTTTCCATACAAAGTACGGTCGTTCAAGGAAGATAACTTAAAAATTAAAACTGATTGCTCAAACTTTGGCAACTTAGCTTTTCTGTCGTTTGCTTTCCGGCAAGGCGAAACTTCCTTGAATGATGTCTGGTCCGCACGATTATCTTCTCCTTTCCCCCCGGCAAACTTGTGGGCGAGGGAACCTTCCTTTCCTTTTTATAGAAAAAGAAAGAAGAGAAAATAAAAATATGGAGCCTTACGGCTCGTTATTGCTTACCGGGGGTAGGCGCTGCACAAAGTGTCAGATAACGCATGCCAAAAAATAGTAGAAAGCATGAAATTGACAAGATGTGCGGAGCACATGAGCTTTACTTATGCACGGGGTCTGCGCCCGGCTTTGTACAAAGGATTACATGCAACATCGGCAAGACTTGTACAAAAGGTGGTTGCCAGAATAGGTTCCGGCAACCACGCCCTACGGGTAAAACTTACGAAGATGCTCAATGTTCAAGGAGTTGCTCACCGGAATGCCATCTTCGGTCTCAAGGCGGACAGCGCCAGGCCTAGTGACTCGTTTCACCCGGTAAGGGCCTTCCCACTTCGGCGTCAACTTGTTGGAATTCTTGGCGGACTGAACGCGCCGAAGAACAAGGTCGCCTTCCTCGAGACTTCTGGCATTAACTTTGCGGCTATGGTAGCGGCGCAAAGCTTGTTGGTATCGAGCAGCTCGTATAGCGGCCTGAAGACGGTCCTCCTCAAGGAGCAGCGCGTCATCTTGTCGCAACTGCTCTTGCTCAAGCTCATCATAAGCGAGCAATCGAGGTGACCCGTATAGGAGTTCCGTGGGGAGAACTGCCTCTGCTCCATAGATTAGAGCGAAAGGTGTCTTGCCAGTGGCTCGATTTGGCGTTGTCCTGGTCGACCAAAGAACCACCGGCAGCTCCTCAATCCAGTTCCTTCCGCACTTGCGCAGCCTGTCGAAAGTCCTGGTCTTGAGCCCGCGCAGCACTTCAGCATTTGCCCTATCCGCTTGATCGTTGCTTCTTGGATGAGCAACAGAAGCGAAGCAGACCTTGGCGCCAAGATCTTGGACGTACTGCATGAAGGTGCGGCTCGTGAATTGCGTGCCATTGTCGGTGATGATCTTGTTAGGGATCCCGAAGCGGCAAACAATCGACCTGAAGAACTTGACTGCTGACTGTGCTGTCACCTTCCTCATTGCTTCTACTTCCGGCCACTTTGTGAACTTGTCGATTGCAACATACAAGTACTCAAAACCCCCGACAGCTCGGGGAAAGGGGCCGAGGATGTCGAGCCCCCAGACCGAAAATGGCCAGGATAAAGGGATTGTCTGGAGAGCTTGAGCTGGCTGGTTTATCTGCTTGGAATGGAACTGGCACGCTTCATACTTGGTTACTTGTGCAGTTGCATCCTGGAGGGCCGTCGGCCAAAAGAAACCTTGCCGGAACGCTTTGCCGGCAAGTGCTCTTGTGCCAATGTGGTGACCACATATGCCTCCATGTATCTCTGCCAACAGCTTTTGTCCGTCTTCCCGGTGAATACACTTCAATTTCACACCGTTGAGTCTTCTTCTATACAGTGTCTTGTCGACAAACTGGTACATACTTGACTGCCGGGCTACTCTTTCCGCTTCTTCTTGCTCTTCGGGAAGTTCTCCTGTCTGAAGGAAACGGACAATCTGCTGTGCCCATGCTGGAGCTTGCGGCTCGACAACAAGGACTAAAGGCACATCTGCTGCTGCGGGAACATCCGCTTCTACGGCGAGAACCTGCGGCTCAGCCGGAGCTTGATGTTCCCCGGCAAGCTTGCCGGAGCAAAACTTGTCGGGAGCGTCTGCTTCAACGGAACAAACCCTAGGGCTTGCTGGAGCAGACTGCTCCTCAGCACCCTTGGTGTTGATCTTGAGGACCTTCTTGGCGGCGGCTTCGGGGAGCTCTGCCAGAAAATAGTCACCAGAAATCAACTTCCTCTTCTTGCTCTGTCCAGTTGATGGCATTACAGACGGTTGAATCAGTTTGAGCACAAAGATCCCTGGTTCCACAGGTAAGTTAAGCGCGGCGCACTTTGACAGGCCATCGGCTATGCCGTTCTGAGCTCTTGGAATATATTCCATCTGTAGGCCGTCAAAGTGCTCTTCTAGCTTTCTCACTTCATCAACGTAAGCTTCCATCAACGGACTCTGATAATTCTCGTTCACTTGGCGGACGACAAGCTGTGAGTCACCCCTGACAATGAGCTTCTTGATCCCAAGGTCTGCTGCGATCCTGAGACCGGCAAGCAAACCCTCATACTCTGCGGTATTGTTCGTTGCTTGCTCCTTGGGAAAGTGCATCTGGACTTCGTACTTGAGGTGCTCTCCGGTGGGTGCAACAAGTAGCACGCCCGCACCGGCGCCTTGCAGTGAGAAGGCACCATCAAAGTACATCAGCCACTCTTTGCTTGCTTCCTTGATGGGGATGCTCGTTTCTGGAATTTCTTCGTCTTGTGTTGGCGTCCATTCTGCTATGAACTCTGCCAATGCTCTGCTTTGGATAGTTGAAGTGCTCTCAAACTTGAGGCCAAAGCTTGACAGTTCCAGTGCCCACTCGACAATCCTGCCTGTTGCTTCTGGATTTTGCAGTATCCTCTTCAGCGGAAAACGAGTGACGACTGTGATCTCATGTGCTTGGAAGTAATGGCGCAGCTTTCTCGAGGCCATGAGAAGGCCGAAAAGCAATTTCTGCACACCAGAGTACCTTGACCTAGCTCCCTGCAGAAGGGAACTGACAAAGTAAACTGGGTGCTGCACCATTCTTTTCTGCATCTTCTCACGCTCCAGCGCAGATCCATCTTTGTCGGGACTAGAGCTTGCCGGTGAAGTCCCCTGCTTGTCGCTGGATGCATCTGCCGTGGTTGCTGGCTCATCATCCGCCTCCCTCTCCGCTACTAACGCAGCACTAACCACTTGATTGGTTGCCGCTATATATAGCAGCAACTTCTCTTGTGGCTTAGGTGCGACAAGTGTTGGAGTGGAGGACAGGTATCTCTTCAAGTCCTGCAGCACAGCCTCCGCTTCCGGAGTCCATTTCATTGGACCTGCCTTTTTCAATATTTTGAAGAATGGCAGGGCGCACTCGGCAGACCTGGAGATAAACCTGCTGAGAGCAGCTACGCAACCGGCAAGTCTTCGTACATCCTTGACGCGCTTTGGTGCTTCAATCTGCTCAATGGCCTTGATCTTGTCGGGATTGGCTTCAATTCCCCGCTGAGACACGAAAAACCCGAGAAGCTTGCCGGAGGGGACTCCAAACACACACTTCTCAGGATTAAGCTTGAGGTTGATCTTGCGCAGATTTGCAAAGGTTTCGTCTAAATCTTGAATCAGAGTCGCCTTGTCCTTGCTCTTGACCACTATGTCATCCATGTAGGCTTCCACATTTCTGTGTATTTGCGGCTCAAAAGCGTCATGGACTACCCTTGCAAATGTTGAACCAGCATTCTTTAAACCGAAAGGCATCCGTACGAAACAATATGTGCCACATGGGGTGATGAGTGCGGTCTTCTCCTCATCTTCTTCTGCCATGAATATCTGATGGTATCCTGAGTATGCATCAAGAAATGAAAGCAAGTCACATCCGGCCTTGGAGTCAACAATCTGGTCGATGCGCGGCAAGGGAAATGGGTCTTTGGGACAAGCTTTATTGACATCGGTAAAGTCGATACAAAGCCTCCATTTCCCGTTTACCTTGCGCACGACCACAGGGTTGGCCAACCATGTAGGATGAAGCACTCCTCTGACAAGGCCTGCTGCTTCCAATTTCTTGATTTCTTCTGTGATGAATTCTTGGCGCTCCACTGCTTGTTTCCTGACTTTCTGCTTGACGGGCCGCACATGAGGGCAGACGGCAAGATGGTGCTCGATTACTTTCCTGGGAACACCGGGGATGTCAGACGGTTGCCACGCAAATACGTCGACGTTCGCCCACAGGAAAGCAATGAGCGCGCTTTCCTATTTAGGGTCAAGAGTGGCACTGATGGTGAAGGTACCACCAGTGCCATCCTCCTTGGCGGACACCTTCTTGGTCTCTGGTGGGGCTGCCATTGTCTTCTTACACTTGCCGGTGGAGCTCGATGGTGCGTCCTCGACAGTAGCAAAACACTCCGAAGAGGTGCGCTTGCCGGAGTGGGCATCAGAACTCTTGCCGGACTTGGTCTTATTCTTTGCCCCGGGAGCTTCAACGGCAAGTGACTTGCGATCTGTTGCGGCTGTTGCTTCCCGATAGATCCTGTCGGCGCAGATAAGAGGATCCTTCTTGTCGCCAGGGACAGAGATGACACTTATCGGGCCTGGCATCTTCAGCATGTTGTATGCATAGTGAGAGGCTGCCATGAATTTGGCGAGTGTTGGACGGCCGAGTATCCCATTGTAAGGCAATGGAAAGTCAGCAACGTCAAAAGTGACCCTCTCAGTCCTGAAGTTCAACTCGCTGCCAGATGCCACCGACAACGTGATCTTTCCCTTCGGCTTGCTCCTTCCCGGATTGATTCCTTGGAATGTGCCGATCTCTTCGAGCTCGCCATCAGGGATCTGGAGTTTCTGGAGTACCGCGGAGGAGATCAGGTTCAAGCCGGCCCCGTCGTCAACTAGCATCTTAGTGACCTTGAGGTTGCGGATGGTTGGTGAAACCAACATTGGCAAGCACCCGACCGCAGTTATGCGATTAGGGTGGTCCTCAATATCAAAGATGATAGGCGTGCTGGACCATTTTAGAGGCTTGCGTGACTCGACGGGTGGTTCTGCTGTATTGACTTCCCGCACCCACTGCTTGAGCTGGCGGTGTGAAGTATGCAGAGAAGCACCGCTGTCAACGCACAGGACCTCTGTGGCTTTCTGGAACTCCTTCTCCTTGTCGCGTCGCTCGTATTCAGCCTTTTGCTGCTCGACAAGCTGCTCGACCTTCTTGCAGCTCTGGAGGTCATGGCCCTTGGTGCGGTGGATCTTGCAGTACTGCTTGTTGGTGCCGTCCTGCTTGTCGGCGATCGCCACAACCTGATAGTTGGTGCCCGCGGCAATCTCCTTGCCGGAGCTCCAACTTTGGCTTTCTTGGCGCCACCTCCGTTGCCGGACTGCTCAACGATTAGCACATCTTTGCCTTTCTTCTTCCTGTTGTTCTGCCGCAGGTTTTTCTTTGCCGGGGCAGCCTCCTCACTATCAGATCCTCCTGCTTTTGTATAATCTCCGGGGAGTTTTCTCCCTTCCTCAGCACGTGCACACTTGTCGGCCAGGGCATATAGCTCACTAACGTCTCTGATCTTGCACATCGCCATCTCCTCCCGCATGCTGCGGTTTCGCACGTTCTGATGGAACGCGCTGATTACCGCGGCAGGGTGGACATCTGGGATGTTGTGCTGTACGCGGCTGAATCTCTGAATCTACTTGCGCAGGGGCTCTCCTCCCTTCTGGGTGAGTAGATGAAGGTCGCTTTCTTGGCCATGAGGCTTGTGGCCGCCTGTAAAGGCGCCGACAAACTGATGGCATAGGTCTGCCCAGGAGGATATGGAGTTGTCCGGCAAGTGCATGAGCCAGGATCTGACATTGGGCTTGAGCACCAGCGGGAAGTAGTTGGCCAGGATCTTGTCGTCCCGCCCCCCGGCAGCTTGCACCGCGATGGTGTAGATGCTGAGGAACTCCGACGGATGCGACTTGCCGTCGTACTTCTCTGGTACGTCTGGCTTGAAATTCTTCGTGCTGGGCCACTGGACTTGCCGCAGCTCATGAGTGAACGCAGGGCAACCTACCGCGTACGGCAAGTCGCGTGGTTCCCCCGGCGCATGCATGTCGACAGAGGGCCCAGCACGCTGGTCCGATTGACGCCTCGCTTCTCTTCGGCGCTCGATGCGAGTACGAGCGTCTTCTTGCTGTCGATCGTGAAGAACTTGGCGCTGATCGCGACGAGCTCGTGGATCTGATGATGAGGTGGAGTCGCTGTCGAGGTGGATCCGGAGAGTCGGCGATCTTGGCCTTTGGGGTGGAGAGTGCATGGTGGTTGCACCCCCACCGGTTTCGTCGCCATCGGCTCGTGCCTGGCAGTCCTGCCGCGGCAGCGATGTACTCGGCTGCCGCGGAGTGTCGCCGTTGGTGAAGCCGATGAGACTCTGAATGGTGGCCCTCCATTGATCGATCTTGTCTGCCGATGGAGCGTAATCCAAGAGCAGTTGAGCTCACGCCAAAGCTTCTGCTGGAGTGGTGGGCGGCAGTGGCGAACGGTGCGAGGAGCTGGATATGCTCGGACTTCTAACTATGTTAGAAGGAACAGTATCCCGTCCAGGCGACCGTGCCTCGCTCGTGCCAGCATGTTGGCGTGCATGCTGGTCTTGAGCACCCCGAGATCCACCAGCTCGATCTTGGTCCAACAAACATATGGCACTGCGAATACCATGACGCTGTCGGTCCTGCGCCTCCTGAGATGGGCGCGGTGCATGTACGAACGCCGAGGTCTGCGCAGCCTTGTCCTTGGATCTGGCTGCACCGTGGGCTCTCTCGTCGATGTCCATTCTTCTGCTGGCGTCTACCCCACCACCCGCTTGCTCCGGTGGTGGTGAGGTCGACATGGACGGAACAGCTGCCGCCGAAGCTTTCTTCTTCGGTGGCATGTCGATGAAGAATATGAAGATCTAGCTCGTGTGAACGCCGGATCAGGTTCACACAACCTCGAAGCCCCCTACCTGGCGCGCCAAAGATGTCGGGGGAAACTGATCCACGAACACCTATGGGACCGGCGGACCGTGCCCCTTTCGGTTCGGCGGGGGGCGGAGATCGCACGAAGAGCGGATTGAGGCGAAGCACACGAGTAGTTTACCCAGCTTCGGAGCTCTCCGGAGAGATAACACTCCTACTCCTGCATGTCTGAGTGTATTGAGTTCTTGCTCGGGAGCGTTGAGTGCTACAGTACACACTAGCTGCTAACGAGACCGAGCGTGAGTGTGTTTCTGGCTTCGAACCGAACCCCCCTCTATGTTGCGCATGGGCCTCCTTTTATATGCCTAAGGGGTCTCCGACAGGTGGCAACGTAGACAAGGGTAGAAATGGAAAAGGAATTGCGGTTGGTACAACTACCTGTACAGTGTATCATACCTAACCCTGACGGCAGGGGACAAAGGCATTAAAGGCCCGTCTGCGTCGCCCAAATAGTGCGAAAAGGGACCGTCAGGGACGCCACCGCTCGCCACGATGGCAGTCTTGTCAGCGTCGCTTGTCACCTCGCACCGCTGGCTGCACAGCCTCTTGCCACGCGCGCCTGGAAAGGCCCCAGGGCGACATGTTGGTGGATGTGCTGGAGAGCGGGTACAGAGTGGTAGCTTGCCGCGGCAAGCGCCTTGCCGCGGTCGTTGTCTTGTCGCGTCCGGAAGCTTGTCGCTCACCGGGCCTTGCCGGGACGCGTGGCACGTCGCAGCAAGTTCCTTGAGATGCCTTGGTTGGCCTTCCTAGCAAGCTCCTCTTGTCGGGGCCTTGTCTCCTTGGCTTGAATACTTTGTTCTTGAATGGCTCCAAAGGAACCACGGAGGACCTTGGCGGTCACCCGGCAAGCCTTGCCGTGGGGTGCTGCAACTGCCCGTGCACAAGTTCGGGATACTAGGGTACCCCTACTCTAGTACACCGACACTCCATCATTGTCATATTGCCTTTGCATGATCATGTAGTTGACATCGTATTTGTGGCAAAGCCACCATGCATAATTTTTCATACATGTCACTCTTGATTCATTGCATATCCCGGTACACCGCTAGAGGCATTCATATAGAGTCATATTTTGTTCTAGTATCGAGTTGTAATCCATGAGTTGTAAGTAAATAGAAGTGTGATGATCATCATTATTAGAGCATTGTCCCTTAATAAAAAGAAAAGAGAAAGGCCAAAAAAAAGGAAAGGCCAAAAAAAGGCCCAAAAAAGGGGGACAATGTTACTATCCTTTTCCACACTTGTTCTTCAAAGTAGCACCATGATCTTTATGATAGAGAGTCTCCTATGTTGTCACTTTCATATACTAGTGGGAATTTTCCATTATAGAACTTGGCTTGTATATTCCAACGATGGGCTTTCTCAAAATGCCCTAGATCTTCGTGAGATAGCAAGTTGGATGCACACCCACTTAGTTTCTTTGGTGAGCTTTCATACATTTATAGCTCTAGTGCATCCGTTGCATGGCAATCCCTACTCCTCATGTTGACATCAATTGATGGGCATCTCCATAGCCCGTTGATTAGCCTCGTCACTATGAGACTTTCTTCTTTTTTGTCTTCTCCACACAACCACCATCATCATATTCTGTTCCACCCATAGTGCTATATCTATAGCTCACGCTCATGTATTGCGTGAGAGTTGAAAAAAGCTGAAGCGCCTTAAAAAGTATGAACCAATTGCTTGGCTGAAACTGGGGTTGTGCATGATGGGAGTATTTTGTATGATAAAAATGAAGCATAGCCTAACTATATGATTTTGTAGGGATGAACTTTCTTTAGCCATGTTATTTTGAGAAGACATGATTGCCTAGTTAGTATGCTTGAAGTATTACTATTTCTTATGTTAATATGAACTTTTATTTTGAATCATTTGGATCTGAACATTCATGCCACAATAAATAAAATTACATTGAGAATTATTCTAGGTAGCATTCCACATCAAAAATTCTGTTTTTATCATTTACCTACTCGAGGACGAGCAGAAATTAAGCTTGGGGATGTTTGATACGTCTCCAACGTACCTATAATTTTTGATTGTTCCATGCTATTATATTACCTGTTTTGGATGTTTATGGGCTTTACTTTACACTTTTATATCATTTTTGGGACTAACCTACTAACCGGAGGCCCAGCCCATATTGCTGTCTTTTTGCCTATTTCAGTGTTTCGAAGAAAAAGGAATATCAAACGGAGTCCAAACGGAATGAAACCTTCGGGAGAGTTATTTTTGGAACGGAAGCAATCCAGGAGACTTGGAGTTGAAGTCAGGGAAGCTTCGAGGTGGCCACGAGGCAGGGAGGCGCGCCCTACCCCCCTGGGTGTGCCCCCCACCCTCGTGCGCCCCTCGTGGCTCCCGTGACCTACTTATTTCGCCTATATATGTCCATATACCCTAAAAACATTAAGGAGCACAATAGATCAGGAGTTCTGCCGCCACAAGCCTCTGTAGCCACTAAAAACCAATCGAGACCCTGCTCCTGCACCCTGCCGGAGGGGGGATCCCTCACCGGTGGCCATCTTCATCATCCCGCCACTCTCCATGACGAGGAGGGAGTAGTTCACCCTCGGGGCTGAGGGTATGTACCAATAGCTATGTGTTTGATCTCTCTCTCTCTCTCTCATGTTCTTGATTTGGCATGATCTTGATGTATCGCGAGCTTTGCTATTATAGTTGGATCTTATGATGTTTCTCCCCCTCTACTCTCTTGTAATGGATTGAGTATTCCCTTTGAAGTTATCTTATCGATTGAGTCCTTAAGGATTTAAGAACACTTGATGTATGTCTTGCCGTGCTTATTTGTGGTGACAATGGGATATTCACGTGATCTACTTGATGTATGTTTTGGTGATCAACTTGCGAGTTCAGTGACCTTGTGAACTTATGCATAGGGGTTGGCAAACGTTTTAGTCTTGACTCTCCGGTAGAAACTTTGGGGCACTCTTTGAAGTACTTTGTGTTGGTTGAATAGATGAATCTGAGATTGTGTGATGCATATCGTATAATCATGCCCACAGATACTTGAGATGACATTGGAGTATCTAGGTGACATTAGGTTTTGGTTGATTTGTGTCTTAAGGTGTTATTCTAGTACGAACTCTATGATAGATCGAACGGAAAGAATAACTTCATGTTATTTTACTATGGACTCTTGAATAGATAGATCAGAAAGGATAACTTTGAGGTGGTTTCGTACCCTACCATAATCTCTTCGTTTGTTCTCCGCTATTAGTGACTTTGGAGTGACTCTTTGTTGCATGTAGAGGGATAGTTATATGATCCAATTATGTTATTATTGTTGAGGGAACTTGCACTAGTGAAAGTATCAACCTTAGGCCTTGTTTCCTAGCATTGCAATACCGTTTACGCTCACTTTTATCATTAGTTACCTTGCTGTTTTTATAATTTCAGATTACAAATACCTATATCTACCATCCATATGGCACTTGTATCACCATCTCTTCGCCGAACTAGTGCACCTATACAATTTACCATTGTATTGGGTGTGTTGGGGACACAAGAGACTCTTTTTTATTTGGTTGCAGGGTTGTCTTAGAGAGACCATCTTCATCCTACGCCTTCCACAGATTGATAAACCTTAGATCATCCACTTGAGGGAAATTTGCTACTGTCCTACAAACCTCTGCACTTGGAAGCCCAACAACATCTACAAGAAGAAGGTTGTGTAGTAGACATCAGGCGGCGCGGCAGCGAGGCGGCGGCGGCAGAGGGCTTCGGCGGCGGCGGCGGCGGCGCTCGGCGGTGTAGGGCGTCTGCGGCGGCGGGGTTTGGCGAGAGGGAAAACGGAGGCGGGGCGGCAGCTTTTAAAGGGGCCTCGGGAGGTGCTGTCTTGTAGGAGGGGCGAGGCAAGGCGGCGGCGGCGCGGGTCCGAGCCGGACTCGGCATCGGGCGGCGGCGGGACTCCTCCCGCTCAGAGGAGACAGGCGGCGCGGTGCTGGGCCGGCTCGGCTTCGGCCAAGTCAGTCCGAAATGTTTTTCTTAAATAAATAAATTTCCCCCGAAAGAAAAATCCTAAATAAATATAAAAAATTCTAAAAATTCCAGAAACAATTTTCACTGTCCAAACCTATTATTTAGGACAAGATGAACATTTTTCTGAACTAAGATGTGATTTTCAAAAATGCAATATTTTTCTAATTCAAATAAAATAGCAAATAAAATACCAATAAAATATTAATTTGATTTTAAAACTCTTTCTCCAATATTTATCTTAGTTTGAAGAAGTCATATTATCTTCTCTCATTTATTTTGAACTAGCAAAAAGGCTCGTGCGTTGCAGCGGGAGAAAAAAATATCGCACGCTCTTAATTTACAAAAAAAGTTCTATAATTTGAGAATTTGTAGCTATTTCTTAAATACATGAAGAGTTAAAAAGGTTGTTAAAAAGATACATGATTTTTTTATCATAAAAAGAGATTTCTTTTGTCTCGAAAAGAACATTTTTATGGTCTCATGTTGACGAAGGTACTTGCGCCCCTATTTCATCACCACTTCTTGCCATACATGTCATATGTATTGGTCCCTGTTTCATCATTATTTATTTCTTATCAAACTTGTTTTTTATTTTACTTTTTTTGTCATGCATGTCTCCTTTTTACCCTTTTCATGCATGTCCTCTCCTTTTTCTTCTTATATATAGGAGAATAGCGAAACATCTCATCTTCATCGGATCTCCTCCGGATTTTCTCGTTTATTAATTTTATAGCGGACATGCCATATTTATTTGGTCCTTTTATTTCTTGTCATGCTTGTCCTTATTTATTGGTGTCTTTAACAAATTTATCTTCAATTTGATGTCCAATCCCGATTTTGTTGAGGTGTTCATCCCCAATCTAAATCAGTACCGGTATGAAAAAAGATGAATAATGCATTGTTGATTAACATTGCATCCTAGATAGTGTTTTTAAATTGTTAACATGTAAAATAACATTCTATTTAGATTCTACATATTTTTCTAATCAAATTTCATATATAAAATGTTAAATTTGGAGTTACGGTTTAAAAGATATGAGTATTTTAAAAAACATTTGATATGTACTGCGGGTTTAATGTCAGAAACATCACGGGTATTTCTACAAATAGCATGACGGACTAAGAATACCTATTTTTTTATTAGTAGGTATAGATATTGAAAATAATTGGAGAGAAAAATAATAAAATCAAATTGATCCTTTCTTCAAATTTGAAATAAATTCAAATATGAATTTTGTGAAACCTCCAACTCTCTCCTTGGGTCCTTGAGTTGCTTAAGATTTCTAGGATCTCAACCAAATGTAAGAATAAATATGATATGCATATGATGATCTATGTATAACATCCAAATTGAAAATTGGGATGTTACATTCACGGACGCGCACGTGTAGTATATATGCTAGTCCCCTCCCACCTCTTCGACGCGTACTATATATATACTCCCACCATAACACGAACAAAAAATATTGTACTTAGCTGGTCAAATTAACCTCACTGCCCGCTGTTCGTCAAAGTGATGGACGACGACCTCATGGGCCCACAGAAAGCGTCACACACGAGTAGCGAGTGTCATGTAGGACAACCATTGACTGCATGTGGCAAAAACATGTATGTATGAAAGGGTTGTGTAATGTTTTCAATAACGAATTCACGACTCTGATGTGGCACCTACCTAACAAAACAGCCAACCCACATGGTGGCTCACAACTCATAGTGTACTGCGAGCTACCCACCACCCCCCAGACGCACACACCCACACACACACCGCGAATCCACCGCAACTACGATGCATGTTACCCGCGGTGAACATATGTTACCAAAGGAGGGAAATTTTAATTTTGAAAAAAAACAGAGATCATTAAGACGTTTTAGTACATTGATTGATTTCCTACGGGTATAATGTGCAAAAATCAAATTTGAGCTACATGCACACGTGACAGTGCACCTAAATGGATTGCAAAAACACATGTGTCTCACTAGGTGCATGTTTACTCCCCGTGCAAGAAATTTCAAACATTGATAATCTTGAGTTTTAAATTCTAGTACATCCAAAACTTATTTGAAGTTCATGAAACTTATCATGTTGTCATATGGACACCAATACAAAGTGGCATTGCACTTTTTTTGTCAAATTTGAGATCAGTTTTGATGTAATCTTTATCTAATTACAAAAGGGATATTATTAATAATTGGGAACCAATATCCTAAACCAATTATTTTTTCGAACCCTTAGCGTTAGACCAACAATGGATACGTGCCATGCTTCGGTTAATCAATAAAGCGGCAGCATTAATCATCCAAATAGAAAAACAATATACGTGTCGCCATGCAACCCGTGTGCCGTGTGAGCAGTCCGCCATGCAGGCAGACCGGGAGGCGTGCGTGCAGGTGTGTGAATTGACAGAGACGTGATCGCTGTGCAGTGTCATCGGGAGGCATGCGAGTAGCTGTGTGAAACAACGGCAGGCATGCCAGCAGTCCGGTGCATAGGCTCACCGGGAGGCGAGCCAGCAGTTTGACCGCCCCCTCTCCCACTACTCCATATTAATGGTGGGCCCGAGCAGCCGCAACCCCCATCCTCGCCACACACACAATCCTCTCTCTCCCGCTTTCATCCTTGACGCCGCTCTCAGTCCTCAAAGCCGTCAGTGTATGAGGATGCCGCCGAAGCGCCGCATCAAAGGGACTGGCGACGCTGGGGCTGTTGAAGCACGGGAGCACGATGTGGAGATGGAGACAGAGGTTGCCGTCACTGCCAGCGAGTATCGCTGCACCCTGACATCGTCGACGACGTCGAGCTTCCACAGCCGGAGGCGGATTTCCACACCAACTCTGGTGACGACTCGAGCGACGACCGCAACGATGACTCTGACAACGACTCCGGCGATGACTCCGACGACGACGGACATTTGGTTAGTCATCTATACCCATTTATGTGTCAAATAGATCCTAGGATTTCTCTAGTTACTCCTGCCCCCCTTTTTGGAATAGAAATCCTATGGTTATGTTCTCCCAATCCATGAAATCTGAGTAAGTTTCATTAGATCCATGTAGTGTATTGATTGTTTGAATGTTATAAGTGACAAGTGATTAGTTGTTTCATCTGTGCAAATGATTTCTGCTAGTAATCCTACTAGGGTTAGTGTTCGTGCTAATAATTCATAGCCAGGACTTGACAATTGATTTTGAATGGCCTACATATATGTTTGTGCCATTATTTTCTTCAAGATTGGTCTGTACATAGACGACTGTGCTTAAAAATTGAACCATAATCTCTGGATATGTATAAAACATAGCCATGAATTCCTAATCCTACTTCACGGCAGGTAAACATTGACTTGATGCCAACTTTGTTTTACTATTTGTATAGGTGCTGTCTGACAGTGTGGACAACGATGGCGAAGATGGCAAGAGGAGGTACAAGAGGCAAATCCCGAGGGGGCTTTATGCGGGAATGCATAACAGGCGTATTAGGACCTGGAACGGCGGCTATCAATGCCCATTTTGCAACCACAAGCTTCATTATGCGTATCTAAGTGTTCGGGTGCATGCAAGAGGACGTGTGTTGGCTCCTTCAAGCAGAAGTATTCTCGCAGGGTGGCGCACGACTCGTACACCGAGTACTTGGAGAAGCTTCAGGATCGTGCCGGCAGATGATATGAGATGTGGGATCGAACTTTGTACGCTTGAGTATGCTTAATGATGGTTGAACTATGTACTTATGGTTGAACTATGCTTGTGTACGCTTATTATCTATGTTTGAGTATGTTAAATCTATATTTACTTATGTCTAAATGTGGGATATGGATGCAATCAGTTCGGTTGATGGAATCTACCTTCGTCCTGGTTTATTGGTCCCCTTTCTAATTTGTGTTAAATTTTGACCACAGATTCAACTAACAAAATGTTAGTGCAGGTCAGCAAAAATTATATAGTTGGATGCGTATTTGAACATAGTGTTCAATGATATAATTTTTTGTGATATGCATAAAAATTTATTACTTAAATATTTGGTCAAAATTTGGTACAAATTACAAAGGGGACCAATAAACCAGGACGGAGGTAGTACGTCAATCACACATGGTTCCCAAAATTGGAACCGTGTGTAATGAATTTCATTTTGCCTGTTGCGTAAATCACACATGGTTGGCTCCAGCAAGCCGTTGCCTCCGAAATTCTTTGTGGGACAGAAAACCCTCACCACCCAATTCAAAAAAGAAAAAAGAAAACCCTCACCATCCCCATGTCACAAAAACCCTCACCCCGCCCGCCACACCCTCCGGTCCCCATTCACACCTGCACAAGCTCCTCCGCATCTATGCATGGCACCGCCTATCATGGCGGTAACCACTTAGGTCGACGCCTGCCGCCGTCGCCAGGCTGCCGGCAAACCCCACCGCATTTTGCCACTTTTGCTTGCCACCGCCTATCGCCATCGACTTTCTCGATGCTGCTCGTGGTCGACCAAGCTCCGCTCGGTTGGGGAATCTACCGTACTGAGGGTTCTTTCTCATGGACAACAAGGTAACTAATTTAATGAGATATTATCTCATCTCTTATCCTAGTTCATCTGCCTCCTTCAATCACCCGTCCAAAATCGCCGTGAATTCATTTTTATTCGAGCTGATTTGAGGGTTTTCTCTCATTCATAGAGTGTATAGTGCACGGACACATTAGGACTTTGCGACCTCCGCCAGACATTCCATCTCACTGTACTAGATGACTTGAGGGTGTGCACAGTATGTTCAATCTCACCCTAAATCGGTTGGCATGGCCTACTTTCCTGAACATATACTAAATATTGCTACATTTGGATAAAAGGTGCCACATGCACCATATACGTCAAAGGGGATTTTCCCGCTCTTCTTTCTATATTAGGCAAATTATGATGTATTGTTCTTTCAATTACTCTGATATTTCCATGACATCATGTTTACCCTATCTGTTTAATTGTAGATTTTTGTCCTTCGATTTTAACTGATGTACAGTTCTTTCAATTTGGGCCCATATTTGCATGTTACCATATTTTCTTTAACAATCCTACCATTTTCTGCAGCACGTCCCTTGCTATGCACCAGAATCTGTAGTGCACAATCTTTCCCTTTACATAAATCAAGACTGCAGGGATGTCATACTGAACACGAACCATGGATTTGCAATCGTTGCTACTATAGGACTTGTTGAACGTGGTGACTCCTATTTTGGCACTGGCATTTGAAAAGAAATTTCTAAGTTTTATGTACTGAAACCTGGCACTATAATTGCACTGCACATAAAAAGGGCCTGGTCATGAGATATATGCTAACTTCTCCGACAATATCATCCATCCAGACTTTGTTTGAAGTAAGTTTTCTTTTCAAGTATCTGCATGTTGATTTACCCAACAATATCAAATGAATTGTGTAGTATTTAAGCAACGAATTGTTATGCCATTTTCTTACTATATTTCTACCTAATAACTTCTAGTTACCAATACACTTTTATATTGCCCTGTTTTAACTAAATATTCCATGTACTCCTACTTCTATCAGAAAGGGCCGCTGGCAAGGAAACTCCGGAGGTGGAGAACAGGGCTGCCAACAAGCGGAGGCGGGGCAAGCAAGAACTGCAAGCGACTCCATCAGGCCTAGACTTCATCAGCAACCTCCTCGATGATATGTTGAAAGTCATCATCTCCCTCCTGCCAATCAAATATGGGGTGTGGACAACCGTCATTTCCCGACGCTGGTGCCCCCTATGGAACTCCACCCCTCTCAACCTCATCGACACCCATGAGCTCTGCCATGGCTATCGCAAAAGCTTGGATGCATTCTCAAAGATCCTCGGCAGTCACCTTGGCCCAACCAGAGGCCTTAGAATGGGCAAGTTCCATTCCAACGGCAAGGACCAAGCCAAGCTTGATGATTGGTTTCGGTCCCCCGCCCTAGATCAGCTCAAGGAGGTCACTTCTGATGATGGGCATATGCGCTCGCTGCCAACGTCCGCGCTCTACCTCGCGCCCACGCTGTGCATCACCAAGTTCAGGAATTGCCATCCCCCCTTAATGACGTGCACACTCTTATTCTACCAGGACTGAAGCACATCGAGCTCGTCGCCGTCTGACTCCTAAACGGTGACATGGAGCACCTGCTCTGTGGCTGTAGTGCACTCGAGTACCTTCGTCTTCAGGCGATCAATGGATTGAGTAGCTTCCACATCACGTCCATGACTCTCCGGACTATTTATGTGTTGCTGATGCGGCAGGAAGACATCACAAGATGTGTACCACGGTATGGTCATTGAGGACACACCTGCACTTGAGAGATTACTTGTAGTTGATCAAGAAGGTCCAACAAGAATCAATGTCATTTCTGCATCGAAATTGACAGTGGTTGGCTACTCATCTGACAAATACTCCGAACGTGTTATTGGATCCACACCCATTCAGGTACAACAACCACCTTCTACCTCTCCTACAAATTAACATTATTTCTAATTTTGAAGATGTTCATTCGTCTATCATCCAGAAAATGATTCCGACAAGCTTTACCCTAAAACTGCGCACAGTGAAGGTCTTGGCACTAGAATCTATCGGCACCAACCTTGAGCAAGTTGTCAGTTTCTTGAGATGCTTTCCATTCCTGGAGAAGCTATATATCGAGGTGATGTTCCTTTCCTGTTAAATGTTAATCATAATGGAGTTCAATTTGTGACACCTTTTTCCAAGTTTACAATGACAATGTACTATGATTTCTAAAGGATTCTTTTGGAGGATTTCAGTACATACATGTTGCCCCCCATATTGGTTGCTTGATCCATATGGTTACAATCCATAAGCATTTTTCCTTTGGATTCACCTGTACTAGTTTTCTTAGGGAACTTTTCATCCACTCCAACCTCTTGTGAAGAAGTCTAAATTTTTCTAGAATGTAATCAAATGCCCATGTTAATCATGTCAGATTAAAGATGGCATCTTAGTGCATTTTACAAATCCTTCAAACCAAATAGGCCTGTAGTAGTGTTCAAAACTGCATGTAGGCACTAACACATTTTCTTCTTTTGCAGATAAGATTAGGCCCAATGGTCGATAATGTGATACAATATAATAATCACGTTGAATGCCTAGATCTGCATCTCTCAGAAATTACTTTGAACTCCTACCGAAGGACCTTACCGGAGATTATATTCGCCAGGTTCTTTGTTGTTAGAGCAAGGGTGCTGAAGGTAATGAGGTTTGCCCTACATTTATTTCGCAAAAATGAATGGTTTGTTGATCAGTGCCAGCGCCTATGACAGAATGGAATAGGCTCTGAAAATGCTGAATTTCATTTTGGAACTTCAGATGACAGTGTAATTGGAAGTCATCGTGTCAACCCCATACATGACTTCTCAGTGGCTGGCCCCTTTGCAAAAATTATGAGGTTTCGAAAGCAGACTTAGAAGTGGTAATATTAGTTTGAACCTCTTTGATATCCATGTTCAGTGGATCAACGCGAGCGTTTACAGATGATGAGCTGAATTTCATTTCTAATATCAGTTTGAACCTTGTAATATTCGAATTTGAGCCATATAACTCTGGAATTTGAACCTTGCAATATTTCGAGCTTTTGTGGTACAATCATTGAAATGTCATCGTATGAGACTCGTATATTGGTAGCACTATTTTTACCCAAATATGCAATGGTCTTAGATTTTATTAACCATTCTCGAATCTGTTTAACTTGTCAGTCTCACAACACACAATCTTTATAGCTAACTCGACTACGATCTTCGACATTATTGCACACAGTTGGTTTCTTCAACCTTGTGCCCTGTAGTGCGCAGAATTAGTTATCACGCTCGAGTGTCCATCATCACCCTTCTATGTAACTTTGACCTCATCACCCACGGGTAAACTTATGACCGAAGTCATTCCACACACTTCATTTTTACAAAGCTTTTTGCCAATAAACGCCCATGATTTGTCCCTCTTCTAGCCAACGTGTGGCCAAACTAGCTGGGTGGGAAGCTTGCGCGGTAACTATGTGGTAGCGCGGGAACAGGCTCACTGATGATACATTTGGCGCCTCTGCGAGCCCATGCATGGTCAAACGAAACGCGTGCAGTGTGGTGTTGTCAAGCGTGTACTGGAATCCTCCGCTATGAACGCCGTGACAAGATGTGATGATTAAAGGCCAGCCTACCCCCATTTACTAAAGCGGCCATTTAACCTTGTGTCTCTTCAACCTTTCGATCATGCTCCACCATTGCAAGAAGCACACCCACCACGACAAATTTTAGAGGGTGTCCTTCGCGGCTCCAATGGCACTCCGAGCGGCTGCCGACGACGAGCAGCAGTTCACCATGCATGCCGTGGTGGACACCCACAGAAGGTTCACGAACCTGTCGGTGGTGTACACCAATGACTCGGTTTGGGTGGAGTACTCCATCCACATCATGGAGCTGTTGCTTGCCGAGGAGAAGTACAAGGTGGTCGGGTTCGACGTCGAGTACACCCGCGCTCGTGCCGGGTCTCGTCCCAAGGTCGTCGTCACCCAGATATACGTGCGCCACCACGTCCTCGTCTACCACTATTGCCTGGTCACAAGGCCTTGCGAGCGTTTCGCCAGGTTTGTCAACAGCTCCCACTACATGTTTGTTATGGTGGACATCACCAACGATGTAGAGGCGCTCGAGAATTTGGGCATCGCCTGCCAAAATCTTGTCGACATTCAGGGCCAATACAAGATCTGGTGCAGCAAGGAGCATAAGAAGGACTCACTGGTTCACCTCACCAAGGCCATCGTCGAACCCTACTACAGAGACATTAAGGATTCCTTTAACAAGGACAAGCGTGCCTGACACTCGGCCTGGATGGAGAAACTCGACAAAGCTCATGTCGGGTATGCGGCCAAGGAGGCGTACACGAGCTACGACATGTAGAGACAGATAGATGAAATGAGGAAGTGCCTCCTTCCCCAAAACGTCCAGGGATCTAGCCGGAAGCAGGGCAATGGCAAGCATCATCGCAACAATAAGTAGATGATTAGATCCTTGTCTCTCCTAGTTTAGTATGCATGTAATTGCTTAATTTGGTGTGTGGAAATTTTATGTGTGTAGTCACTTGTGTAATTGTATGCTTAATTTGGTTTTGCAATGCTGTCTTCTTAAGTATATACGTTGATGCTCTATAGACAGAGAAAATCACATCGCACACGGAATAAACCATGGAACCCGTCGGTGATGATTTCATCAATCACTGACAATTGTATACCAGCAATCGTTTGCTCACAACACACATGACTTGTTAATAGGAAATGTCTATGTTTTTATTGGTCTTCCCACACGTTTCCAACTACAGACCTGTTTGCCGCGTATCACACGCATCTTGTTAAGTTGAACCATTTATGTTCTCTTGGCTCAATGCAAACTGTTCATCCGAGTGAACTGTATGCCGTATAATGCACACACCTTGATCTGTTCAAACGTTTCTTTTGTGTTGCCTAATCACAAACAGTTCATCCGAGTGAACAATGTGTTGTATATCGCACAAACCTTCATTTGGCTGGCCGTTTCTTTTGTTCCGCCTCATCGCAAATAGTTAATTGAACTAAACTGTATGCCCCTCATCCCACACACAACTAAATTCTGAACCGTGTTTGATGCATATGTCATCGCAAACGTTTTGCATCCTTTTTGACGTTTTTTTATACCGTCGTTTGCGATTATTGCATCGCACATAGTGTCATCAAAGGATCTTACATCATAGTGTCATGTTAGCAGCATCCCGCAGTAGTGTTCCACGGTTAGAACTCAAGTAGAACAAGTAGTTGATACGTCTCCAACGTATCTATAATTTATGAAGCATTCATGCTATTATATTATCTGTTTTGGATGTTTAGGGGCTTTATTATACACTTTTATATTATTTTTGGGATAACCGGAGGCCCAACCCATATTGTTGTTTTCTTGCCTTTTTCAGTGTTTCGAAGAAAAGGAATATCAAACGGAGTCCAAACGGAATGAAACTTTCGGGAAAGTTATTTTGGAACGGAAGCAATCCAGGGGACTTGGAGTGCACGTATGGGAAGCTTCGAGGAGGCCACGAGGCAGGGGGTCCGCCCACCCCCCTGGGCGCGCCCTCCACCCTTGTGGGCCCCTCGTGGCTCCCCTGATCGACTTCTTTCACCTATATATCTCCATATACCCTAAAAACATCGGGGAGCACAATAGATCGGGAGTTCCGTCGCCGCAAGCCTCTATAGCCACCAAAAACCAATCGGGACCCTGTTCCGGCACCCTGCCGGAGGGGGGATCCCTCACCGGTGCACATCTTCATCATCCCGGTGCTCTGCATGACAAGGAGGGAGTAGTTCACCCTCGAGGCTGAGGGTATATACCAGTAGCTATGTGTTTGATCTCTCTCTCTCTCTCTCTCTCGTGTTCTTGAGGTGATACGATCTTGATGTATCGTGAGCTTTGCTATTATAGTTGGATCTTATGATGTTTCTCCCCCTCTACTCTCTTGTAGTGGATTGAGTTTTCCCTTTGAAGTTATCTTATCGGATTGAGTCTTTAAGGATTTGAGAACAATTGATGTATGTCTTGACGTGCTTATCTATGGTGACAATGGGATATTCACGTGATCAACTTGATGTATGTTTTGGTGATCAACTTGCGGGTTCGGTGACCTTGGGAATCTATGCATAGGGGTTGGCACACGTTTTCGTCTTGACTCTCCGGTAGAAACTTTGGGGCACTCTTTGAAGTACTTTGTGTTGGTTGAATAGATGAATCTGAGATTGTGTGATGCATATCGTATAATCATGCCCACGGATACTTGAGGTGACATTAGGGTTTTGGTTGATTTGTGTCTTAAGGTGTTATTCTAGTATGAACTCTATGATAGATTGAACAGAAAGAGTAGCTTCATGTTATTTTACTACGGACTCTTGAATAGATAGATTAGAAAGGATAACTTTGAGGTGGTTTCGTACCCTACCATAATCTCTTCGTTTGTTCTCCGCTCTTAGTGGCTTTGGAGTGACTCTTTGTTGCATGTTGAGGGATAGTTATATGATCTAATTATGTTATTATTGTTGAGAGAACTTGCACTAGTGAAAGTATGAACCTTAGGCCTTGTTTCCTAGCATTGCGATACCGTTTACGCTCACTTTTACCACTTGTGACCTTGCTGTTTTTATAATTTCAGATTACAAATACTCATATCTACCATCCATATTGCACTTGTATCACCATCTCTTCGCCGAACTAGTGCACCTATACAATTTACCATTGTATTGGCTCTGTTGGGGACACAAGAGACTCTTTGTTATTTGGTTGCAGGGTTGTTTGAGAGAGACCATCTTCATTCTACGCCACCCATGGATTGATAAACCTTAGGTCATCCACTTGAGGGAAATTTGCTACTGTCATAAAAACCTCTGCACTTGGAGGCCCAAGAACGTTTACAAGGAGAAGGTTGCATAGTAGACATCAGTAGTTAAGGCACAAGATGATTTTCTCAATTAGTTGAATAGTAAGAATAATGATAATATTGTTAGAGTTATGACTAGAGGTGGTAAAATGACTTAGGAACCTTTGTATCCTAAAGGCCACCCTAAGAGAGTTAAGCAAGATTCTCAGAGAGTTAATACTGATTCACCTAGTCCTAGTAACAATAAGAAAAAGAAAACTGATAGGACTTTGCATGCTTCTAGTGAACCTGTTATAGATACACCTGAGAACCCAAATGATATTTCTATTTCTGACGCCGAGACACAATCTGGTGATGAACATGAACCTAGTGATAATGTTAACAATGATGTTCATGTTGATGCTCAACCTAGTAATGATAATGATGTTGAGGTAGAACCTGTTGTTGATCTTGATAACCCACAATCAAAGAATCATTGTTATGATAAGAGAGACTTCGCTGCTAGGAAACATGGTAAAGAAAGAGAACCATGGGTTCAGAAACCCATGCCCCTTCCTCCGAAACCATCCAAGAAAAAGGATGATGAGGATTTTGAGCGCTTTTGTGAAAAGATTAGACCTATCTTCTTGCGTATGTGTTTGACTGATATGTTGAAAATGTCTCCTTATGCTAAGTATTACAAATAAAAGAAAGATACCAGAGGCTGAAATTTCCACCATGCTTGCTCAATGTACTTTTAAGGGTGGAATACCAAAGAAACTAGGAGACCCAGGAATACCAACTATACCATGCTCCATTAAAAGAAACTATGTTAAAACTGCTTTATGTGATCTTGGAGTCGGTTTTAGTGTTATGCATTTCTCTTTATATCATAGACTTGAATTGAATAAGTTGACACCTACTAAAATGTCTTTGCAAATGGCTGATAAATCAACTACTATACCCATCGGTATTTGTGAGGATGTGCCTGTTGTGGTTGCAAACGTTACTATGTTAACGGACTTTGTTATTCTTGATATTCTCGAGGACGACAGTATGTCGATCATCCTTGGTAGACCCTTTTTGAATACTACAGGGGCTACTATTGATTGCAACAAAGGCAATGCTACTTTTCATTTTAATGGTAATGAGCATACGGTACACTTTCCAAAGAAACAACCTCAAGTTCATAGTATCAATTCTATTGGAAAAATTTCAACTATTACTATTGGAGGTTTTTAATTCCCTCTTCCTACTGTTCAAAAGAAATATGACATTCTTACTGTTGGGGACGTACATATCCCCATTGAGGTAACCTAGTGTTATTCGAAAAATCTCTGGTTTCATGTCATTCGAAATAAGTTTCTTAATAAGACTTGATCAACCTTGTTAATGGATTCCTTTTGATGAGCATGAGATGGATGAATATAGAAAGCACAACCTTCTGTACCTATCTTTTTATTTCTGTTATTTAGATTAAATAGAGCAAACATAGTATTATCCGTCTATTTTTTGAATTATCCGTGCAATAAAAAATATCCCAAAAATAAAAGTTCTTCAAATGCCCTGAAAATTTAGTATGAATTTTTATAGAATATTTTAGAATTTCTGGCACTGAGATTGCACCAGCGGGCTATACCAGTGGGCCACAAGGGTGGAGACGGGCCCTACCCCCTGGGCGCGCCTCCTGCCTTGTGGGTCCCACGTGGGTCCCCCTCACTTATTCCAGCACCCATCCACTTCGTCTTCCACTAGAAAAATCATCCCGTTGCTCAAACCCATGTTCTAGCTCATCTTGCTGCCATTTTTGATCTTCTTGTGCAAAGCTCCACTTGCAAAACTGTTTTGGGGGATTGTTCTTCGGTATGTGGCTCCTCCAATGGTCCAATTAGTTTTTGTTCTAGTGCTTTATTTATTGCAAATTTTTGCTGCTGTGGTAACCTTGTTCTTGAGCTTGCATGTCAAATTTATATGATCCAATTAGTTTTGTTGCATGATATAGCTTCTAGGCACTTGTAGGAGTAGTTTCTATCAATCTTGTTGAGTTTGGTTCACTTTTATTTTGAGTCACTAAACAATTTCAGAAACTTTCAGAGGAAGAAAATGATGAGGAGGTTGTTAAGAGGCTCTTCAAGCCGGGGTTCTAAAGGATATGAAAATGAAGAGAAGAAGAAGCCCAAGTATAATCTTTCTCGCACCGTGGAGGTTCGGCAGTGTGAATGGCCATGTGATGCATTCTTGGAGGCAGCCAAAATTTATGAGGATTTCTATTATTTGGTGGGAATGCAGGAATCACCGACTTTCCCCACGGTAAGTGTGATCAGTACCTCCTACTCACTAATACCTTCGTGCAAAATTTTCACTTTCATGCTAGGAGATCACCACCCATGGTAGAATTTTATTTATATGATGAGCATAAGGAGATGACCCATTATGACTTTTGTGAGGTTTGCAAATTACCTTATGAGGGTAGCGTCAATGAGCCACCTCCTAGAGACGTGGAAGATTTTATTGATGAAGTTACCATATGGGAAAGGAGAAAGGTGTTAGAAGCGAGAGTGGCTAGTTTACATTTTCCTATTTTGTGCTATTACTCGTTATTTGCTTGGAGATGTTTAATTGGTCGCGGGGAGAGTGGAGGTCTTAGTGCTCCTCACCTTGCTATTATGTGCCATGCTTTACTTTGTGATAAAACTTTTAGTTTGGGTGCTATGGTTGCTTGATGGTTGAGTTTAAACAATACGAAGGGTCCTATCTTTGGAGGTATCCACACCTCCCGCCTCGCTAAATGCTTCGAGATACCCATTAGGCATGATGAGAGAGAGGAGAAGCTGCTGCCCACTATATACTTACATTATGACAATATGGTAGCACATGATTTTATTAAGAAAGACGATGACAAGAGACTCGTCTATAACCTGGTATTTAGCGAGAAGACTTGTCAAATTATTACCTTGCCTACACCTTTTTTGTTCGATATAGGCGTGTACTGCATCATGCCCGCGGACATTTATGCATACTCGGAGGGGACGCAGTCCCTAGTTCCTGAATCAGAGCCATCACCTGATCCATATCAGGACTCTATTTATCAGTGGGAGCCGCAGGAGCTCGCTAACCAGTGAAAACCCCAGGATTGTCCTCAGTACACCGGAGAGGGATACTTTGATGCATGGGCTTAGACCGAGTTAGCCCAAAAGCCTAAGCTTGGGGGAGTACGTATTTCCCACTGACATTACATTCATGTTCACACACTCATTTCAGTTGTCGGTGTTCATACTTTTTCATTGTATTATCCATGCTAGTGCATTTTTTTTGCTTTCTTCTTGTGTGTTTGAAAAACTTTGAGAAAAACCAAAAAAATTTAGTTCTAGCTTCCATTTTGTTTCCTTTCCATGCTTATGTAGTAGTACTATTAAATAAAACCCAACAAGATTTCCCGTTCTTCTTTTGCTTGTTGGGAGCTTTCTCGTGTAAATAGTTTTTCTTGTTCTCGTTTCACCTCCTTCAGGAAAACAAAAACTCCAAAAACATTTCAGTGAGTTTCTTTGAAATTCCTTTTCTTTTCTTTGGGGTTCAAGAGGAGAAGACCACGTTGAAAATGTTGAGTGGATCTCATATGCATTATTATTGATCTAACAAAGAGCCCATATTACCTTGTCTTCTCCATTAAATAAATGTTTGCAGATTCCAGCTTAGTCCAATGGACGTACACTATTATTATTATCCACATCCACTACAAAAAAATACACTTCCGTGATGATATGTGTTTGTCACAGTAGGTCACTTTTTTTGTCATGCATGTACATCCATGAGGATTTTATGATAGAATCAAGATAGTCATACCTGTGCTGTCGTAGAAGTGTTCCATGACATTACCAAAATTATCATCATAGAAGTGTCCACTTCTATGATAATAAATCACGTGTCATAGAAGTGCTTTCATCAAGGGTAACCGACACGTGGCATCCACCATAACGGGTCGCCATTAAGCTATCGGGTTTCAGTTTGGATCTGATAACCCGTTAACAGCCCGGACCAATGGCGATTTTCCACGTGTAAAATTCTCTTGCCGATGATCCACGTGTCGGCTCAGCTTTTGGACAGATCTCAACCGTCCATTTGATGAGAATCGCCAATGAAACGTTGACATGTGGGACGGCCCAATAGAGTCTCATATAGGTTTAAAAGCCGGCCCAGGAATAGGCCCACAAGATTTCGTTAGATCTAATGGGCCGATCCGTTAACAGCCTAACATTTTCTAGACCAAATTATAGCCCACATCAGATACGGCACGTTAAATGACTGCAATATTCTGGGCCAGTTTACGGCCCATATCATATCCGACCCATTAAACAACCTGCAATAATTTAGGCCAAATCACGGTCCATACCTGATCTGCCTGTTAACTGACTTTCATTTCTTGGGCCAAATTACGGCCCATAATAGATACGGCCCATTTAACAACTACTGTGCCATTGGGCCCATTGGGGGCCTGATTTGCTCTTCGGCCTCTTAATGGCTCGTTTAACCGTTTGGCCTGATATTAGTTTCGGCCTGTCAGCGGCCCTGTCTACATACGGGCCTCTTTTGGCCCGGTTTCACTTTTGGCCATTTAAAGGCCCGAGTTGCACCTCGGCCTAATTATGGTCTGTAGTTACTTTCGGCCTCTTAACAGCCCCGTAGTCATCGTGGATACATTCTAGCCCAAACTACCTATCGGCTCGTTAAAGGCCCTTGAGAGTGTTGGGCCTAATTTTGGCCCTTTATATATCCGGCCTGCTTCTCGCCCGGCATGCAATTGGGTCAACCGAGGCCCAAAAACATTTCACCATGTTAATGGCCCATCACGTGAAGGGCCAATAATGGGCCGATTTATATTATAGCATGCTCTTGGCCCGTGATTTGTTCGCCACAATAAAGGCTGGATCTAGTTTTCAACCTGTTAAAAGCCTATTTAATTTTCTGGCCCAATTAAGGCAAGCAGTTTACTTGGCCTTTTAAAGGTCTGAAATAAATAGTGGGCCAGATTAAGAATAGAACTAACTAATGGCCCAAGAAGATTGTAGACCCACGGTTCCGCCCATACTAGCGATTAGCAACCAACCAATTTTAGTACACAAATTATTATTTTATAAACCTAACCTATTGGCTCATAGAGCACCGATCAAAGATTATGACCTTTTCTCATAGCAACGACATCATAAACAACAAATAAATTACAACATCGTGACCAAGAATGAACCTAGACTATACAACAAATAAATTACAGCATATTACATCCCATGACATCAAAGTTCGCCGTTAGTGATAATAAAGGGCAACTAGACAACAGATTTCGTAAACTTAGCATGTCAGAACCAGTGGAAGTTAATAGGCCGACAAAATAATAGACAGAACGACATCACTTCAACACAGTTCAAGAAAGGTTAGCCCGACCCAGGAGCTGCAGAGCAAGCAGCTTAGCAACCTGATGAGACTGCGCTTCTTTGATGCTTATATCCACCAACTTAAGATGCATAACATCAATAGACGTCCTGTACTTATGGTTAATCTTGCATAGAGATTGGAGTTCCATTCGGATTTGAGTGGAAGCATGTCTTTCTGCTTGAATTTCAGACTGAAAAAGTCGAACAGATTCAGGCGGCGACTTCATCGAGCTTGTGTCACTGAGTAAGTTCGACACTACATCAACATATGAATTTGTGGTTGTATCCCTACCCTAAGATGTGTTGCCTTCTTCTTTGGAATATATGTTAGAGGGACAAACAATGGGTTTGTCTCACTATCATTGTGGCAGTTCTTCCTAGCAGCAATGTTGTCACCCTGAAAGGAAACAAGTAGGTAGATAACAAGTTTTGGATGTATAAGCATCAGCGCTGTCAATTCATCTCATTTCTTTGTCAAAAATAAAGAGACACGGTTTAAAATAGCATTAACATAATAGGCATTTTTCATAGTTAATTCGACAGGAAATGACATTGTGCACGAGCGGCCAGCTTCACGAGACCACTGGATTACAGATCAAGAACACAAGCATACATGTAGTTCTAAACAACGTATAAGATTGAATGGTGAGTGTACTATCAATTTATACCATTTCAGATTGGTAAATAAAAGACACAATTTAAATAACATTAATATAATATGGCATTATTCATAGTTGAGACATAGAAGGATATGAAATTGTGCTATTGTTGGTAGTTTCACCACACCACTGGATTACAGATCAGGAACACAAGCATACACATAGTGCTAAAGAAGATAAGTTGGTAGGTTTAGTTTAATTTACATGGTACGAATAAGGAACTAGGTTGTACAACTAAAGACTGAAATTGAGAAGGAAAAACTTATGTTTATGTACTTCTTCTTTATAAACTTTGAACAAGCAATTTGATGGAGACGACAAAAATAAACAACATTTGCACTCATAGCTATCCAAATATTCACGACAAAGTTTGAAGGCTCGAGGAGGACAAACTTACATTAGTAGTGTAGTCAGGCTCTATAAAGCCCTTGTCCATATTGATGGGGGGGGGCAATTCAAGAAGTTTACCGCACACTCTTCTTCAAGAGCATTGCCTTTATTCTACATTGTCGGTGTTCTGGATATGGGGGTATCCAGCCCTGCCTGCCTGTGACCCGCTGCGTGGCTCCACCAGCGGCCCGGTGCGGGCTGTCTTCATCAACCAAACACTCAAGACCCTTGCGAGGGGCCAAGCCTCGCGGGGCGGACGACGCACAACCTCCTCAGGAGCGGCCTCACCAGGTAGGCTCGCGAGGGAGGCGGAGAGATCAAGGCACGGGGTACCTCATGAGGTTACCATGACGCAAGCCATGACGACCAAGGCTAGGCAGCCGAGGCGGGCGCTAGCGCATGCAGTGTACTAGTTTCCCCTTTGGTGTTAAAGGGGCAAGCACAGGCACAGACTACCAAGGCATCAGTCAAAGGGTTCCATATCGGTGCAAAAAGACCAGGACTAGCAGGATGGCAGGACGGAGGTCATCATGGAG
Organism: Triticum dicoccoides; assembly: GCF_002162155.2. Taxonomy (NCBI): domain Eukaryota; kingdom Viridiplantae; phylum Streptophyta; class Magnoliopsida; order Poales; family Poaceae; genus Triticum; species Triticum dicoccoides. The sequence goes on from NC_041387.1 coordinate 511,242,841, forward strand.
CCCAAGACGATGTCATCACCAGAGCCTTTGGCAGGCGAAGACCACCTTTAGTCAAGATAGCCTGTACTAGTTGTCCCCTTTCAAATCCCGCCGTTGTGGAATCCCTTCCCGCTCAATATTTGGGAAGAGGACCAGGGCCTCTATAAATAGGACTAGCCACCACCATAGTGAGAAGAGATATCCATTCAGACTAGAACCACCCACGGAGCAAAAGAACACCTCGCCTTAGGAGGCTATTCTTCCCCTTGTACCGTTCATCATCAGCCCAAGAGGCAATCCACCACACCACACACTGGAGTAGGGTATTACACCACAATGGTGGCCTGAACCAGTATAAACCTCGTGTCTCTTGTGTTGTGATTTCGTGTAGCTAAGCCTGGGGATCGCGACGAGGCAGAGAGAGTGCGAGATTCGATAGGGGGAAATCTTCATGCGCACCCCAGTGTTCGAACCTTAAGGGTTTTGCCGGAACCCGATATCCGACATTTGGCGCGACAGGTAGACGACCATCATAAGGACGAGGGGGCTGGGGGCTTCCAGGAGCCACGTGCTATCGCTTGCATCTTGGGCGGAGCTCAGGCCCCAGCCTCTAAGCGCATCTTCAAGCAGTTCACTCGCCAGGTGAATGCAGTCCTCCCCAATCTCGAGGCCACGCGCCCGCTCAGGTGGTCGAAGTGCGCCATCACCTTCAGCTCAGAGGATCAAATCAAGTGCGCGGCTACCGTCGGCGTCCTCCCTATGCTTTGTTCCCCAGTCATCAGTAACGTGCAGGTCACCAGGACCCTTATTGATGGCGGCGCATGCCTCAACGTCCTGTCCGTCGAGATGTTCGATAACCTTCAAGTGCCATATGATCAGCTCTAGCCTACCAAGCCTTTTACAGGAGTTACCGACGGCTCCACCACTCCGATCGGCCAGGTCCGCCTCCCTGTCACCTTCAGGAAACGCGATAACTACTGCACCGAGATCATCGACTTCGACATCGCCCACATCCACCTGCCGTACAATGCCATCCAAGGGTATCCAGCCCTGGCCAAGTTCATGGCAATGACCCACCACGGCTACAACGTCCTCAAGATGCCAGGAAGCGGCGGGATCATCACGGCCCCCTGCGAAGAGAGAGATGCGGTGTGCTCCCTCGAGCGTGCTTTCCAAGCTGCATCAATCAAGGATCCAAGCAGCAAAGGCGAGAACCCTCCAGAGGCCACTCCCAAGAAGAAGAAGTAGCCGCTCCGCCCAAGGCCTCGGGAGGTTGGCCTCTCAGGCAGTGCCGCATCAGGATCAGCGCCCGTGCATGGGGCGCCACCTTCCCTCACATAGGAAGGCGCGCCCGGTGCCCTCCTCGGGCAGGGCTCGGGGGCTCACTTCTGGAGGGCCTCAAACCTTGCCCATATCACGAGGGAGGCACTTGGGCACCACTTGGAGGCGTGCTTCGCGGCACGTTTCCCTCAGGAAGGCCCAGGGTGAGGAAAGCCCAACATTCAGGAATTCGTCACCAAGACCACTCAGGAGCTTCAGGAAGCAAGAGCCATGCGCGGCAATCGCTGCGTGCCTGGCGTAGCTCCCCATTCAGGCGAGGATGGCGGACTACACGTCTGCATCGACATCCCAGGGCTCAACGAGCCGCGTCTTAGGAGCATTTCTGGCCTTTACACGTGGGACGCTACGAGGGTCCGCCGCATAGCTACGTTCGCATGCCTTACAGCCTGCCGAACGCGGCTGCCATCCACCAGCGACACCTGCGGAGCATTCTGGCGGCTCAGGAGGCCAGGCACCATGAGGTCCTGGCGGAGATGGAGATAGTCCTCAGGGAACCACCTGGAACCCCGGAGCCTCCCGAGGCTTAGGGTTCCGGTGGCTCGTGAGGAGCGATCTCCTCACCGCGCAACTTCAGCTACTCCAACACCACTCCATCTACAACGGAACCAGGTGAAATCTTCCAAGTTCATTTCAGCTGGGAGTGCCCTCAGGGCTGCATCATTCCCAGGCCGCGTGGGTCCGTCCCTACGGCATGTATCCCTTTTCCTTATGTCTTTACCTTACCTTGCTCGGGGCGCCCCTCGGGCTGCATCATCCCCAAGCCGCTCGGGCCTGGCCCAGTGGTATGTATCTGTTCTGCTGTTACCTAAGCTGGTTTGCCTTTCATGCCTAATCTGCTTACGATTATCACCTGCTCGATCGCTGCCTACCACGGGCCTCTCTTTCTCTCTCGTGCAAATCGCTTGCGCGTTAAAAGGGGGGGCTCCTAAGCATCGCGACTCAGGAGCTCCTACTGGCTCTCCAGCCCTCACCCCCTGGCCTTGACCACGGCATCGCGACCTGGCATACCAGTTGCGGCTGAGTTTGCTCGAGGGCCGGGACCTGAGGACGTAGAGCATTTGTACCTAACCATCCCACAGGAACACACAGCTGTCCATGATCCAAGACCAGGTGCAACCCGCCTTGAGGTAGGGCCTCGTGAGTCCCGCGCTGGCTCACGAGTGCCCAGACACACCTCCTCCAGCCCTGCCGTGCAAGCCACGTGTCAGGGCGGGGCTGTACACGCCCCGGGGGCCCTCCTCTGAGGGGCCCCCCTCCCATGCACCAGTCGAAGCACCATGCTCCGCGCTGTCCGTCGACACTGCCGAGGAGCGGCTATGCCCGTACACATGCGGAAGCACTATGCTCCACGCTGGTGATAAACAACTAAGGGCGGCCCCGTGCCGTATCAACCTCAGGGAGCCCAGAGCTCAGTGTCCGGCCTCATCGCAACACCTCCCCTCGAGAGCATCGCGCGAGGGGCTGGGCACGGGGGCTGCGCCCGGGTCACGCCCAAGCGTACGCCACCTAACTAGGTCCTCCAGACCTGGTTGTTGCGCGCCTCTCCCCGAGCGGACCCAAGGTATGAAGGTCGTTTGAACATCAAGGGGGACTCCTGAGCATCGCGACTCAGGAGCCTAACTGGTCACGTAGCCCCTCACTCCTTGGTCCCGTCCTGGTTTCTGGTCGGGGCCAACAGTGGTTGAGGTATGGGCAGGGCCGGGCTCTGCCGACGTAGAACACTAGACCTACCCCTACGTTCCCTCCCTATTTACTGTTTGCACGTCAAGGGGGAGTCCTGAACATCGCGACTCAGGAGCCTAACTTGTCACATAGCCCCTCACTCCTTGGTTTAGTCATGGTTTCCGGTCGGGGCTAACGGCGGTTGAGGTATGCGCGGGGCCGTGCTCAGCCGATGTAAAACATAAAGCAAATAGGAAGGAAACCACAAGAAAATTCTGGAGCAAATATTACAAACCATAACTATCTTCGCAACACCAGACACAAATTTAAACGCCTCCATGAGGCATGGTTCGCATTGCAGGAATTAAGCAGGAAAGAAGCCGTCACCCCTGGATACTGCCGTCGCCCGCCAAGGACTTCACCCCCGTGGTAGTGCCACCTGTGCCACCACTTGGGACTACAGGACCAGCACCACCGCCTGCAGTGTGCGCAGAAGCAAAGGCGCGGAACTTCCCCAGCAAGGCCACCACCTGGCCCTTCACAGCCTCTGCAGTGACAATGAAACGATCGTTGTCCACGGGCTCCAACAGCTCGTCAAGGTCGGCGTTTGCGTCGTGAAGGTAGAGGTGGCTGAAGACACGCGTCAGTGTGGCAGAAGAAAGAACGCGAGCTTACGTCTCTGAGATGGGGCCGATGCCGTTCACGACTTCTTCAAGCGCTTCGACTAGGTAAGGGAGCAGCTGCGCGGGGCCTTCCTCGTCGGTAGCCAGCGGCTTTTCCAGGCCATGGTCATAGAGCGTCTTCAGCGCTGCACGGGACCTCTCCTCAAGGAGTGCGAAGGCCACGCGGTCCTCTGCCTGGATCTTCGCCTTGGCGTCCACCTCGGCCTTCTCCGCCATCACCGTCTGCTCCAGCATCTCTAGCCGGCCGTGCTCGGTGCCCTGCGCCTTTGTTATCCGTGTCAGCTCGGTGTCGCGGTACCTGACATCATCTTCCGGAGCCTTCATCTTGTCCTCCTCCGGTTGGCGGTTGCGAGCTTCTTCAACATGTTTGTCACGCAGATCCTGCAGCTCAGCCTCCAGTACCTTGGAGTGGTCCTGGGCGGCCGTGGCGTCCTTCAGCCCCGCCTCATGAGCAGTTGCGGCTTGGGCAGCAGCCTGTTTCTCCTTCTTAGAGGCTGCCATGACTCGCCTCAGCGTTGCTCGGACAGAAGCATCAGAATGAAGCCAGCCAGAAACCAGCTCCAGGCGCCCGGCTGCCAGATGGAAGTCGGTGCCCTAGAGGTCTTCGCGCAGCTGGACTATCCAGGAAAGGGCGTGATCCAAGACATCGAAGGAGGCGGAAGGGCCCGGAACCAGCGGTGCAGCAGGAGGGGAAGGTGGCAGCATGGCCACGGCTTGGGAGACTTGGGGCTCCTGAGCCTTGGGCACCTCGGCAACGACATCAAGTTCTGGCACCTCCGGAGCTAGTGGGGCCGTGGGGGCTGGCACCCCACCAGGGTGCTCCCCCAGGCCTCGTGAGGACGATCGGGCAGGGGAGGTACGAGTGTCGTCTCTACCCCTCCCCGCGAATGAAGGAGCAGCTACAACAGGTGAGGCGGCCTTGGACGGTGTCACCACGCCCTCTTTCTTCTTCTTCGCTGCAGGCAGTGGCCTAGCCAATCAATGGAGAACGTCAAGTACCAGCCGCATAATCAAAAGCAAGGCGGAAGCACGAATACTTACTGGTCTACCACGGCGTAGTTCACCGTCCTCTTACCAAGCTTGAAGCCCGAGAGCCTCGAGACTCAGGGCGCAGTCGCGGGAGCTCTGGAAGCAGGAGGAGATGCAGCGGAAGGCTTGGAAGCATCTCGAGGCGACACCTGAGCAGAAGCAGCCTCTCAGAAGATCAGCGCTAACCTGCTCTTCCTCAGAAACGCGAGCGGGCCATCATCCTCCTGGGCGACATC
>NC_041387.1:511247958-511266339 GCF_002162155.2 Triticum dicoccoides
GGGGGGGAGGTCTCCCCCGTCCCCTCGAGGGTCTCCTCCGAGTCATGCTCCTCGTCCCCTTCCTCTCCTCCTCCCTTGCAGGAGTCACCTGAGGACATGTTCACCAGCACCGCCCCCCTCGACCGCGGGCGGCTCCGGTGGCACCAGGCCACGGCCATCAAAGGTGGGCATGGCCTCCACCACCTGCGCCCGATCCTCGCGAAGGAACAAGGGGGCAGGGGCACCCTCCATACCTTCCTGGTCGTCTCCAACCAAGAGGCGAAGAGCTGAGGCCAGTTCATCGTCAGCCAGGGCCACCGGATTTAAGCGGAGCTTGTCGTCAGCACCCCCAAGCATCCATAAGGGGCGTGAGTGCGCCTGAGGCGGAGCCACTCGCTGCGTCAGGAATAGCCTCAGGAGTGTGGCCCCCATCAGCTTCGTTGCCTTCACGTTGCCTGGCTTCAAGTCGGTGTTCATCTTCTCCAGCACTAACTTCGCCCGGTTGTCGTTGAGATTTGTGCGAGACCACCCCTCGTCGGGCTGGGGCATCTCCGTGGGCAGCACTAACCGGGGATGGATGCAGCTGGCATCCATCATGACCCACTTGCTCCGGTAGTTGTCGGCCCTCTTCTCGGTCTTCGAGATCACGTTGGCCTTGGCGTACGCGATGAAGTTGGCGCACGCGGGGGTGTGCTCGCCGTTGATTCGGAGGGAGAAGAGGTGGCGCAGCAGAGCCACGGACAGCATCACCCCGACATGCGCCTCGCAGTAGTAGGTGAAAATTGACAAAAAGAGAACGGAGTTGGGATGGAGATGAAGGGCTTGCAACCTGTAATGGCGGGGGACGGTGTAGAAGAAGTCGGAGAAGGAAGGAACCAGGCCGGCGACAATGGCGTTCATGAAGAAGGGGTAGAAGGTGCTCCCTTTGGCCTCTGGCTCGACGGAGCTAGCCCGGAGTTCGGTCTCCTGCATCTCGCTGCCCTCCACCGCCGCCATCAGGTGTGTGGCGGTGAGATTCTTCTACGACATATTGGGGGCATCCAGGGCCATAGAGTACCAAGCCGGTAGCGCGTTGACCTTGACCTTGCGGGGTGCCATTGCTCGCTGAAAGGGAAGGGGTGGAGCGGATCTGGAGCAAGGAAGCAAGGAAGGGGATCTGGAACAAGGCGAAGGAAGGCAATGAAAGCAATCCTTGCCCGCGCTAGTTGACGATGTCCTGGACTACGGGGTACTCACCACCTCATCTCCCGATCAGTTGGATTGGGCCGAGGACCCCCTTGGCCGTTTACTCATGGGCCAGTTCGGACAGCAGAAATATACACAAGGGAGATTCTACAAGACTTGGTGATCAAGACAAGGACTCCTCCCCACAGGCGTATTCGACTAGGACTCTTGTTATCCTAGGCCTCTGGTACATTATATAAACCGAGGCGAGGCTGGTCGATAGATTATGACATTACTCATCATACCTCTAGGGCTTAGACCACAACATATGATCTCGAGGTAGATCAACTCTTGTAACCCCTATATTCATTATAGTCAATCAAGCAGCATGTAGGGTATTATCTCATCAAGAGAGCCCGAAGCTGGGTGTCGGTGTCAAAACCGGCGGATCTCGGGTAGGGGGTCCCGAACTGTGCGTCTAGGCGGATGGTAACAGGAGACAAGGGACACGATGTTTTACCCAGGTTCGGGCCCTCTTGATTGAGGTAAAACCCTACATCCTACTTGATTAATATTGATGATGTGTGTTACAAGATTGGATCTACCACGAGATCAAGGAGGCTAATCCCTAGAAGCTAGCCTATGGTATGATTATTGTTCGTCCTATGGACTAAAGCCATCCGGTTTATATAGACACCGGAGAGGGCTAGGGTTACACAGAGTCGGTTAAAATGCTAGGAGATCTACATATCCGTATCGCCAAGCTTGCCTTCCACGCCAAGGGAAGTCCCATCCGGACACGGGACGAAGTCTTCAATCTTGTATCTTCATAGTCTTGGAGTCCGGCCGATGATGATAGTTCGGCTATCCGGACACCCCCTAGTCCAGGACTCCCTCAGTAGCCCTTGAACCAGGCTTCAATGACGACGAGTCCGGCGCACGTATTGTCTTCGGCATTGCAAGGCGGGTTCCTCCTCCGAATAATTTATAGAAGATTGTGAACACCAGGATACTGTCCGGCTCTGCAAAAATAAATTCCACGTACCACCGTAGGGAGAATAATATTACACCAGTTCAATCTGCTGATGCGTTTTGCAGTGTGACATCACACCACTACCAAGCCTTTACTTGAATTGTTTTTATTGTACCACCTCAGCGCATTTAGCGAAGCGGTTTCCTTGGCACGTCTTGTCAAAGCAGAGATCATGTTCCCCTTATTCAGGGATTCCCATCAATACGGACGTGGGTAACCCAACCGCGCCCGTTGCCACGCCCCCTCCATCGAAGGCGGGTCCTAAACGGTCACGGGGACGGCCCTTGGTATTCTTCCTCTTTATAAGTAGACCAAGGCTCGTTCTTTTCCTTCAATCCTCTATCGAATCCGCCCCTCGCCCCAAGTTCCAACACCCAGGGCTCCAGATTCGGGTACCTTCAATCTTCGACAATGTCCGGCCCTGACCTACGAGGCCGGTGGATGCCCTCCTCCATCACGGAAGAGGACATGCTAAAGCTGAGAGACGCCAGGTACTTAACCTACGAGATTTCGCATAGGCTGCCTGCCCGAGGGCAAGTTATTTCGACTCCCGAGCTTGGCGAGAGCGTCGTGTTCGTGTCCCACCTCCGTCGGGGTTTAGGCTTCCCGACGGATCCCTTCGTGAGGGGGCTCATGTTTTACTATGGGCTGGAATTCCATGACCTAGCTCCGGAGTCCATCCTCCACATCTCATCATTCATTGTCGTCTACGAAGCCTTCCTCCGCACTACCCCTCACTTCGGCTTGTGGCTCAAAACCTTCAACGTGGAGCCGAAGATGATTGAGGGGCGTCAGGCAGAGTGCGGTGGGGCGATTATAAGCAAGAGGGCCGATGCTCCATGGCCCGAGGGCTCTTTTCAGGAGAAGCTCAGCTTGTGGCAACAGGAGTGGTTCTATATCACCGCTCCCAGGGGCAGCAGGCAGAGGCCGCCGCCCGTCTTCCGCTCGGGCCCTCCACAACAGCTGACGTCATGGGTCAACAAGGGGCGTGACTGGGGGCCGTCCAAAGACGTACCCCTATTGCAGGACCGGATTCGAGGCCTCCAAGAAAGGGAGATCAATCTGGTCGCAGTGCTAGAAGTTATGTTGATCCGGCGCGTACTGCCCTACAAACGTCGCCCCCTTCGCCTATGGGAATTTAATCCGGAGGGGCCACGAGCTCTTCAACACTTCATGGGTTTGACACCCGCGGAGATGTACAAATTGTTCTTCAGATCGCAAGAGATGCGTCCAGAATTGACCGAGGATGCTGGCCTAAGCTGCAATCGCCCGGATACCCAAGTAAGTAGCCCCGTGTCCGGACACATCGTCCATTTATTTATCGTGGGTTTGCCTTTTAACCAGCTATCCCTTGGACAGGAGTGGATAGCGCAAGCAAAACTGATACGGTGTCCGGCCCCCCTCCCTGAGACCACGCAGGATCCCGTGTTAATCAAATTGTTGGAGGTTGCACCTTCGGAGGAGGGCGAAGGGGGGCACAGGGGAACTACCACCTCCGCCAAGGAGGCTTTCAGTAAGGGAGGAATCGAGAGTCCCTCCTTCCAGGGGGAGAAGAGGACCGCTTCCGAAGACCCGGAGGCCAAGGCCTCAAAGCGGGGAAAGAAATCTGTACCGGAAGGTCCTGTCCCGGGAAGAGCCCCGGCCGTACTGTCTCCTCGGAGGAATCATCCCTCTAGCGAGCCGTAAGTAAAAAAGGCGGGATTTTGTAATAGTGGACACCCCTGCTTAATTTCTAAGGGTAACCGAAGTTTTCACCTTGTAGTTCGGATCTCAGCCCATCTCAGCATAGCTCATCTTCGGGAGACCTTCGTCCGGAGATGATGGAGAGCGATACGCCTCCATATGCCGCCCCCTCGTGCGAGGCGGGCGACCCTGAGGTGTCGTCACGGAGGGTCTCCCCGAGTCCGGCGGGGTCGGAGAGTTCGGCACCCATTGGAGTACGGTTGGTGAAGCTGCAGGATTTGCTCAAGAGGGCGTGTATCTCAGAAGATCACCGCACATTAATGAGTAGGGTGATTGAGAGGATCTCGTCCGCCAAAAGCGGGTTGTGTTAGGCCGTCGGAAGTTTGCTGACGGGGTTTGAGGTACGCAAAAAATGACATACCTTTTGACAGTTTTGCACATGAAGTGTGCCCTGTATAGATAGTAGCCCCTGAGACTTGGTATGCTGTCAAAAGCGACAACGTGCCGAGGATCATAATCTTAGTTATAGATTGTCATCTTTCCTATGCAGGTGGCGGAACGTTCGGTGGCCAGCCGAAATGATGGATTTGCCGATCTGAAGAGGCAACTCGATGTTGCGGATGCGGACATCTCGCTGGTCAATAAACGACTTGATGAGTCACAAGGTATGTGGTTGCTTCGCTGCCGCCTAGTAAGGGAGCTGACGCCCATTCCTTACAATTTGTATGCTTGATGCAGATGGTGCTGCTGCTGTGGAAGACCTTCGAGCAGAACTTGCTCGGGCCAAGGAGCAAGCCAGAAAAAGCGAGGCGGCTGCCTCGAAGGCAGCAGAAGAGCTAGAAGCCGAGAAGGCTGCTCACTGCTGAAGCAGGGAGGAGATGGACGGAATGGCCGCGAAATTAAAAGTTGCTACCGACCGCCAGGAGGTTCTTGAAAGAGAGCTCCGAGCGGAGCAAGAGGACCTGAAGAAGGCCGACGCCGAAGCCAAGGATGCCCGTAGTGCGATGCGGGCTATGAAGGAGGAACTGCGTCAGGTCGGAGACATTGTGGCTGGAAAGCCCTTTATGCTGCGTAGGAAGTTCACGGATCCGAAGTATGCTCAGCTGGGCCGATTGTACGGTGCGGAGGATCCTTATCTGGACTTGGCAGCGAGTGCGGCGGACGCAGTCGTGCACTTCCGAAGCCAGAAGGATCACGAAATGGAAGAGCTTTTCTGGTCTCAATTCCATAGTCCGGAGCGTCCACTTCCGTTGAGTGATCAGCTGGTTGAGTGGGCTGAGCTGAATAGATTGTCCGGACTTGCCATGACGGATGTGGTCGCTCATCTGTGGCCGGGAAGGCCCAAGCCAAATAGTTATTTTTGCTTGTTGCAGCAATTCCTTTGGGCGGTGCCGCGTATTGGGGCGATGAAGCGGTCGGCGTGCATAGAAGGTGCACGGATGGCTCTCGCCCGTGGTAAGACATTCTGGGCGGAGATGGATGCCACCGCTGTTGCATCCCGGGGTTCGGACAAAAGCCGATTCCCCACCGAGCACTATTTTGAGGAAGTCCTGCATGGCGCTCGTTTAATAGAGTCGCAGTGCTCGAAAGATGTTATGTTTGAATGACATGTATGATTTCTGAGATCATGTTTATAATGCAATGGCTTTTTATACTTGTGTGTTCAAGTATTGAACTATCTCCTATGCGGCCGTATATGTATGTATAATCTGAAAGATGGCAGTCTTTGGCTTCAGCCCCCACGCACATGGTGCGGGGGTGTTTGCAAAAAGAAAAGCGCTTTTTCACACTTAATCCAACATCTTGGTCCTTTTAAGGAGGTGATAGCGTAGCACACTAGGCAACCGGACTATAATGCTTTATCACTTTCACTTAGGCATAGGAACTCGAATGTGGGGCTACTATATAGCCCCTGGCGGCACCGCTCTTCTACGAACTCGGGGCGCGTATGTGCCTGACCGGGAAGCGGTCCTTCGTCAAAGTGGAGGAATTCTAAACATTCCAATGGTCGATCGAGTGGTTGACCAGTCTCTCGCTATATCATGACAGTCAGTTTTCGGCTTTCTCTACTGAGGTGCTCGCCCGGCCGAACCGGGGCACAATCGCAGTAGTTCTCCTGGTGCCGCATTAGCCGATGATACGGAATGTAAGGCAGCAAAACACAGGAGCCGGGCAAACCCAACATTTGACCAAAGACATGATTCGGAGCTGATGCATATAAGGCCTAACTCGAGACGCCGAACACTCCCTGAGGTGTTTGGTCTTTATGATACCGGGCAGAACAATGCCCTAAGCCCCTAGTGTCCAGGTACAGGAGGGAACTTCTGACGCGGCCGATGCCAAAATGCCAGCCTCCTCCTCGGCTATGGTAGGAAACCGGGGGATGTGTATCAACAAGAGACAGTAAGAAAGGTTTACGCAGGGTCTTAATCTGAAAAGAATCCTTGCAATGGGTCCCTGCTGCACGCCTGCGCCTGTGTCTCTGTTGTGCTGTATCCTGGACGGGTGTAGCACGTGCTTCATCTGTAAAAGAGAAGGACTTAGTTTCTAAGAAATATCGTGCAAAGGTTGTATTAAAATAAAGTATAATTTGGAAGATGAAGAAAGTTGAGCGTTATTGGCTCTCATCATTTATACGCGCGGTCCCGTACAAAGGGGGTATGCGGCTGGGAAGCCCCTTGTTTATTTACGCTGGACTTGCCTAACCGTGTCCGGGGTCTGAATGACCTGTTTTTAGGGGCCTTGACCTGCAAGGTCGGAGTGGCTGTCAAGGCAGCCCCACGCTCTCCGTGGTCGAGGAACACTCGGAGTTACTTTTTTAATGAGATTATGCCGCGTGGACCGGGCATTGTAAGTATAAGAGATGTGTAATTGCGTTAAAGCGGGCGAAAGCTTTGCGTCCCGGTAGTGCTCGATGGCCACTGTAAAATGGGGCGATATGGAGAGTGAGCTTTTCGCGACGAAGGTTGTCGGATGAACCGAACACAACCTCTAGTGGTACAGAGCCCGTATGGTTGGCTTGAAGGCCTGGCGTCACTCCTTTGAAGGAAGTGCTGTTATGGCGAATTTTGGTAGGGTCTGTCCCCATTCTGCGGACGGTGTCCTAGTATGGCAGGTGCCGCGCTGTGTTTTCGTGTTATCACATGAAATGAGTTCACTGTTTTGACTTCTAGTGGGAAAGTCTTCTGTTTTCCGGAGTGTTGCTTTTGGGGTTCGTCATTTTCTCTTGGTGTGTCGAGCCCCTTGTGTTCGGCGTTAAGTCGGCCGGACTACTTGAAGACCCAACAATCTCTGTGGGTATGGTTTGCAGGCTTCCCGGAGGTACCATGTATTTGACATAGCCTATCCACAATCTTATTTAGGTTGGATAGCTCGTCACTGTTGTCCTTGAGGGGCAGTGTTTTGTTGTTCGGCCGAGAGCTTTTGAATCCGGCGTTGACCGCCGCACTGTTTGGGCCATTTTCCTTATTCCGGCACTGATCTTTTCTGCGTCGTGATTTCCCATTTCCATCCCTGACTTCGGATGTACTCAGGTTGCTGGTGCTGCATCTAGCCAGCCAGCTGTCTTCCCCCGCGCAAAAGCAGGTCATGAGGCTTGTTAGTGTGGCCATTGTTCTTGGTTTTTCCTGGCCGAGGTGTCTGGCGAGCCATTCGTCTCGGACGTTGTGTTTAATGGCTGCTAAGGCTTCAGCGTCTAGACAGTCGACTATTTGGTTCTTTTTAGTGAGGAACCTATTCCAGAATTTGCGTGCTGACTCTCTGGGCTGTTGGGTTATGTGACTTAAATCGTCTGTATCCGGAGGTCGGACATAAGTCCCCTGAAAATTTGCTCGAAACGCATCCTCAAGCTCTTCCCAACTTCCAATGGTATTTTCTGGGAGGCTTTTAAGGCAATGCCGGGCTGGCCCTTTGAGCTTGAGGGGTAGGTATTTTATGGCATGGAGATCGTCTCCTCTGGCCATATGTATGTGTAGGATATAATCCTCAATCCAGACTCCGGGGTCTGTTGCTCCGTCATATGCCTCTATGTTTACAAGTTTGAATACCGCTGGAAATCCGTGATCCAGTACCTCGTCGGTGAAACATAGTGGGTGTGTGGCACCCCTGTATTTGGGTGTGTCGTTGTCTTCAAATGCTCGGTGGGTTATGTTGCTTCCTGGAGTCTTCTTTTTTGGGCCATAGATAGACCTGGTTGGCTCGTCCTTTTTCCGAGGATCTTTATGTTGATCGTGTGCCGACTTGTGTACGGCGCCCCTTGTTGCTCTTGGCCTGTCATCTGGTCGTCTATCCGGCCAGGCGGCTTCTTTCTTTTTTGACTGCGGGGACTCTAAGGCCTCCTCGTCAAATTCGGGCAACAACTTGCGCTTCGGGTAACTCTTTGTCTGGTGACTAGCGCCATATTTATCTGCGGTGTTGAGTACTTTGCTCCAACTCATTCTAAGTGCGTCCTCCGCTGTTTTGAGCTTCCGCTTTTGCTTCTTCAAACTTCTTGCAGTGGTGACGGGCCTTTTATGAAGGTTCGTATGCTCTGGTGATGTGAGATCGTCTTCGCCGGGGATGGGTTGCTTGTCCAGTTCATCATGTTCGGATGGCTGCTTGGTGGCATGTGCGTCGTCCACTGCTTCGCCCTGCTCTAGGGCCGGGTCCGTATGGGTGCCGTTTTTATCGAGGCCAGTCTTCGGGCGGCGCTTGCATCGCCGTTTTGGTTGTTTGTTGGGGGAGTTGTCCTTTGCCACATCCCGTTTTTCCTCATTGTCGCTTCCTTTTGGTGTATCCACCATGTATACATCATGAGTTGGGGTGGCTTTCCAGTGCCCGTTAGGCGCTGGTTCTTGGTCGTCTCCGGCGTCGTCGTCCATACCGTCAATGTCTTCGGAGTCGTAATCTGGCATGTCGGTTAGGTCGTTGACAGTGGCTACCAAGTGGGTGGTGGGTGGGCTTTGAATTTCTTCGTCGTCCGCATCCCAACCATCCTGGCCGCAGTCCGGCCAGGGCTCTCCTGATAACGAGAGATACTTTAGCGAACTCAAGATGTCGCCAAAAGGTGAGTGTTGAAAGATGTCCGCTGCGGTGAACTCCATGATCGGCACCCAATCGGATTCGATCGGAGGGGGCGCGGGAGGTTCGGAGTCCGGCAAGGAGTCCGGCACCTCGGAGTCACGAGCTTCATGAGGGACAAGGTCAGTATTCGGCTCTATCGCCGTAGAGGTTGCAGCCCCCGAGGCGGAGTCTAGCCATCCGTCCTCGACCTGCGCAGCCGGCTCCGAGTTGAAGATCGGAGCAGGTTCGAGTGCAGCCTCCAGGGTACTGTCCGGCCGCAAAGCTAAATCATGCTCGCCGTGACAGTGCGGCACGCTCGGCTGTGGCTCGAATCCATCGAGGATCAAGTCCCCACGGATGTCAGCCGTGAAGTTCAAACTTCCAAATCTGACCTGACGGCCAGGGGCGTAGCTTTCGATCTACTCCAGATGGCCAAGCGAATTGGCCCGCAGTGCAAAGCCGCCGAATACAAAGATCTGTCCGGGGAGGAAGGTCTCACCCTGGACTGCATCGTTGATGATGATCGAAGAAGCCATCGAGCCTATCGGTGATGGCACAGAGGAACTCTCAATGAAAGCATCAATGTCGGTGTCAAAACCGGCGGATCTCAGGTAGGGGGTCCCGAATTGTGCGTCTAGGCGGATGGTAACAGGAGACAAGGGACACGATGTTTTACCCAGGTTCGGGCCCTCTTGATGGAGGTAAAACTCTACGTCCTGCTTGATTAATATTGATGATGTGTGTTACAAGAGTGGATCTACCACGAGATCAAGGAGGCCAAACCCTAGAAGCTAGCCTATGGTTTGATTATTGTTCGTCCTATGGACTAAAGCCATCCGGTTTATATAGACACTGGAGAGGGCTAGGGTTACACAGAGTCGGTTACAATGGTAGGAGATCTACATATCCGTATCGCCAAGCTTGCCTTCCACGCCAAGGAAAGTCCCATCCGGACACGGGACGAAGTCTTCAATCTTGTATCTTCATAGTCTTGGAGTCCGGCCGATGATGATAGTTCGGCTATCTGGACACCCCCTAGTCCAGGACTCCCTCATTGGGTAAAATCTGGTGTTCATGTTACCATTGATCCTAAGACGCACAGCTTGGGACCCCCTACCTGAGATCTGCCGGTTTTGACACCAACATTGGTGCTTTCATTGATAGTTCCGCTGTGTGATCGGCAAAAGGATCAATGGCTCGACTGCAGATTAACTGCGACGTCGGCTTCTTCGTCACCAGCTCGACTGGTCACCTTGGCTTGACTGAGGATTGCGCCCTACCTCCGATCGTCATGTTCGGAGGAGGGCCTTCATCAACATCAACTCCGATCTCTATCAAGATCATGGAGGAATCATCCATGGAGCTCGGGGGCTCAACGTCAACATTGCGCTCGGGCGACCGTGCTATTTTTCTAGACAACAAACTCGTATCCTCCACCACCGCCTCCTCGGGTGTCGGTTAAACAATTTCTTTGGTGGAATTATGCGAAATTAGTCTACAACAACCCTGCAAAATTTCATCGAGTTCCGATGGAGGAATCTCCGGCAATCTCCGATATACCGGAGCCCTGTTGAATCTGGATGAGAATCTGGACGAGTTTGGAGCATGGTGTCCAGAATCTAGCTTGAACATCCTTTGGAAGATCCAACCGTTGATCGGCTGCAGAATTCCTATATCTACCACCTGTCAAAAATTCAGCATGATCCGACCGTCCAAACTCCGGGAACCTTCGGATTAGTGCATCACTTTCTGGATCTGTTTTCTGCGCGAGAACGAATCCGACCCGAGTTCATCTTCTTTATGAACGGGATTTCAGACATCCTTTTTGAAGGAAGTTTTCGTATGGGGTATTGTGTTTTATTCTCAAACACATCCCACTAGTATTAAAAGTATTTTTACAATACGATCTTCACCGTCACGCCGGTGTCAAACCAGCCCGACAACATCACTCCACGGCGGCCGACCTGCGCTAGACATGTCGTCGCTTTGTTGAGCTGAGCTCAACTTCTTTAGATCATCATCTCGGCCAGCCGAACAATAGTTCAACATCGCGAAGGATAAATCATCACCAACATCGCCGCCCCACGGATTACACAGAGCGGGCACACCGGCATCTCCGCGTGGTCACTTTATCAAGCCAGCATTGACCACGTCACAAGTTACGACTTGCATCGGCATGGCCGAACCTTTGCTTCATCGAGCCGATGTCCATCACACCAAACTACTTCAACACCTCGGCTGACTTGGCAGCTGCAACATCTCCTTATCAACCTGCTCCGTCACCTCGGCTAGGCCGAGGGCTTTGCCATCTCTTTGTCAACTTACTTCGGAGACCTCGGCGTCACCAGCCGACCAGCTTCATCATGTTTGCTGGACCACGGGCTTTGCCTCGGCTAGCCAACCTTTGCCACCATTGCCATGCCTTCGCTTCATCACCCATCAGGCAATGGGTGTGCGGATCAAGTCCTAATTTTGGGAGTAACCTTTCTTTGGACCACTACAACAAATAAACCAGGTGCTATTAATCCTAGC
This sequence comes from Triticum dicoccoides, assembly GCF_002162155.2. Taxonomy (NCBI): domain Eukaryota; kingdom Viridiplantae; phylum Streptophyta; class Magnoliopsida; order Poales; family Poaceae; genus Triticum; species Triticum dicoccoides. The sequence continues at coordinate 511,259,390 of NC_041387.1, forward strand.
AATTTTGCTTATTTGGATTTATTTTTCCTAAGGAATTATTACTCTGCTTTGTTCCATCATCTATACACAGGTCTATCAAATGGTGGCCGCATCAACAACGGTCGCATGGTGGTTTTGACAGTTTCCATACATAGTTCGGCCAACGTCTTATCCGAAACTCGGACCGACCTGTGAATTCGGGCTTTGCCACGCCTTTACCACATCATGCCGACGACTGGCATTGACATTGACCTCGATGCTCATGCCATATCTCTTTCTTTATTTACATCACTTGTATTAAATAAGTAGAAGAATATTTTTATATATACATTATTATCTTTATTTGTCATTACTTTTGGTTTGCACTATTTTATTTGTGCAGCCAATCGACTTAGACTGAGCCGCGTTGTCGCCTCCGTCGACCAAATTGTGTTGTCGCCTTGGCGCGCCGCTGGACTGGGAGCTTCATCTTCTCGGAGTGCCGAACTCTCTGCTCGGCCACCTGGGGACCAGCCTGAGAGGCTGGAACCATGTCCCGCTTCAAGCTCGGACCGCGTCATCAATGCCGAACACATTAACTAGCTAAGTCACTTTCATGCTCAAAAACATTCAGTTTTAAATTTTATTCGGTTCGACCAAGCATTATACTTCTTTTGCAAAAAGTCGATTGTGAGAAAATTCCTGGTCATAACTTTGTTTGTGACACACAAATCCAAATACCCCGTTTATTTGGGGGCTTCCTTTATGAAGTTTTTTTATCTTGCATATGATTATACTTGTACGGCTTCGTTCCTTGTTCGTGTATTACGGCACAATATGCATCATATTGACTTAAGTGTTCCGCAAGCTGGGTTTCCTGGCTCCTATGCTTACCCCTACGTTCCCGATTGTTCGGCTAGGGAGTAAAGGGAGCACCTCTGCGATTGTCATGACCGGGTCATCCGAGCTCTAACCTCAGACTGGATGAAGCCGAAAGCTAGCACTCTTATTGTTTTCAATCATGGTCGGCACACAACAGAACTCATGAGTACAAAAAATCTATTGCACAAGTCTCATAGTAACAATGAGCAACCGAAGAAAGGTATCGGTGGAGGTACTATTTTCTTCGGAGATGCTTCTTACACTTTGTTAGTAATATAGCATAAGTTCCCTGAGCGCGCTTTGTCTGTTACAGCCTTATGGCCTGATTGCCTGGTTATCGGAAACATCGTCGATATTCTTGACAGGTGGAGTACATAACACTTTTCAGTCCTTGACCGAAGAGGGAGAAGCCGTCGGTCGGTTAAGACGCGTTCAAACTTCGGGTGAACACATATATGATATAAGTACTTTGGTACATACAATCATTATACATAAAATTCTTTTACCCAAGTAATTTGGGGGCTCTTAAAATTTATATGAGCTGTTTTATAGTAAATGTGTTTTCTTCTTGGTCGTTGAAAAGGGCTGACCCACGTGAAGTCTTGAGATCGGATGCATCATGTTAAAGCACGACAGAAGCACAATTTTTTTTTCCAATTTTCGGATTGGCACCAAACACTTGATCTTGTCCGGACGTCAAGTTTTTACTGATGTTTTTTGGTTTTCAAAGCTTATGGCACTTTTAAACTATTTGTGTGTTTCCAGCACAAGTCTCATAGTGCAATGCCGTACACCTTTAGGGATTCGACAAAAACATTCTCGGATATTGCTATATATGCATCGGTTTCAAATTGTGTCTTCGGTCAATAGTTGGGTTGCCCGGCTCCTGGGCTTGCCTCCTACGTTCCGCTTTGTTCGGCTAGGTGTGTAAAGGGAGAACCACTGCGATTGTGCTTCCAGCTCGCATGGTTAAGCACCTCAGTGGAGAAACCCAAAAATTGACTGTCACAATAAGCGTAAACTGGTCAACGATACGATGACTATGTTAAATGACGGGCCATTCATAACATTGGCCAAAGTGTTTACGGCTTGACCTTGGCTGTCGCTGAACACTAACCGGGGGCTCATAGCTAGCTTCCCCAGTTTAAAGCTCCTATGACTAAGTGAAAGTTATAAAGCCCGCATATCTGATTGCCTCGTTTCCGCTAACACAACCACCTTCGGGCACCGAGACGTCGGCTAAGGGTTGTCATGTTATTGTGGAAAAACTCTGTGCACTATCTACAAAGGAGTAGAAACCGACGATGGGCCACTTTCAACTAATAAATGGTCGCAACAGAGTCAAAATAAAATCGGCATTTGTATTTAATATACAAGGGCTGCCTCCCGTAATCATTGTTATAAAGCCATAAATATGCATCAATTTGACTTAAGATTTTGGCCAAGCTGGGTTGCCTGGCTCCTGTGCTTACCCCCATGTTCCCGATTGTTCGACTAGGTGGTAAAGGGAGCACCTCTGTGATTGTTACTACCGGGTCATCTGAGTAAGTACCTCAGACTGGGTGAAGCCGAAAGCTAGCAATCTTAAAGGATTACATTGGTCGGCAACGACGGAAGTGAAAATTGTGGTGCATTAATAAAATAGAGTTCGGGAACTTTCCCCGAACTAAATCCTCAATATTTTCCTCCCACATTGACTGGAGGTGAGGTTTCATGATCATGATAAGCATGACGACCCAAACAAAGGAACCGATAGGGGGACTATTTTCCTTGGAAGATGTTTCTTACATTACGTAATATAACATATCTCTCCATGTACCTTTGTTTATAAAACCGTATGGCCGGATTGCCTTGTTTACCATAAATCTTTGCCCTTATAACGGCTTTATAAAGTAGGAAAACACTCCTCAGCTACTAGCCTAAGTGGTTGAAGCAGATGGTCGGTCAACAAAGTTTTGTACAATGCGGATCTGAGCATTAATGATGTAAAGTACTTGGATACATAGAGTCATTACACATAATTTGTGATTTTACTATGGATATCTATCCTTAATTCGGCCACCCGTGCCCGCATTAAGGCTCGGGGGCTACTGGGCTTGGCGCTCATTATTTTTAAATATTAAAGGGGCACATCGATCCCCTGATCTGGTGTTTCCACCCGACCAGTGTCTCGGGGGCTACTGCATTGCCTGTTCAATGCATAAAATTCAAAGTGCTTAGGGTTTGGCTTGACCGAACTATGCGCAAACGCATCTTCGGAAAACAATAGGAGCCATATGGACCTATCCAGCATCAAGCTAATATATTACAACAACTTCTCAAGACCCTCTCTCAAGGGCCCATTCGCCAATCACTACTATCTCTAGTATATTACACCGCGTTTCTATTCCTATGTATGCTGCTGAGCGAGGAGTTGATCCTCAGGCCGATTTCGCGTATCGACCTGAGTCTCGAGGGCTACTAGGATCAGCGGTTTCATGTTTTCCTTAGGGTGCATCTCGGGTTTTAGACCGACACACACACCTTGATGGCTACTTGCTATATATCTCGGCAAAGAATAAATTGCACCAATCATAAAATCAGCCCGCAGTCAGGGGTGGTGCACCACCTCGGAAGTAGTCCGGCATAAAGCTTGGGCGCCAGTGGCAAGCTCCATAGAGGGCATTTCCGGCATTAAGCTCGGCTAACCTCCTTTAAACTTCCTCAAGCCAAGGTGATCTATGACACCTCGGATACAGTCCGGCGTTGGAACTCGAATATAGTCCGTCGTTGGTGCTCGGCTGCAAAAGATACCTCAAAAGCAGTCTGGCGTTGGAGCTCGGATGCAAGAGGACACCGCCACCCGGGAACAACTTAAAACCCAAAGTGTGGCTTAAAAAATAACAAGGCATTGATAAAGGCCGACAACTTAAAGGGGCTCCTCGGATACCCGACGTGTAAACTCTTCAGATTTACTTCGGCGATCCTCCAGATCGAAGATGAGAAGATTTGTTAAACCAGTTTTCAAGACCGACGACCGAAGATGAAGAACAGTTCGAAAGAATCGAGGAGCGTCCCCAACTTGAAGACCGGTTCAGGGGGCTACTGACACTACTAGGAAAAACCCTAGCAGTAGTGCTGGTTTTGTGCTCACTAGTAGCGCAGGTAGGTGCGTTACTAATAAGGCGCTACAGCTATTGCTTAGCAGTAGCGCGTGCCCGCTCGCGCTACTGCTAGGACAAATAGCTGCAGCATTTGTTCACCACCACGCTACTGCTAAGGTAACTACTTGCAGCGTGTTTTCCATCCATCGCTACTAGTACTTTATTTTTATCTTTTTAGTGTATTTATGCGCCATCGTACAAATATTGGTACAATACCAGTTATGAGGTTTACATCATTATGTCCATAATAGTGTGTCAAATGAAGGTGGATTAGGTTCAAGTGGAGGCAATATGTGGTGCATGTCAAAAATATACTACTAATCCAAACTTGATCTAGTTTGGACTAGTAGTACTTTCGATGTGCACCACATGTTGCCTCCACTTGAATCTAATCCGCCAGCACAAGCTATTTAATCATCATCATAGTCATTACCACCAACAGTATTTATTTAATCACCACTAACACTAGCTAATAATAATCATCATAGTCATTACCACCAACACTAGCTATTTTATCATCATAGTAATATAGTGTAGCACATCATCATCCTCAAACTCATTTCTAGCTAGCTAATCACTCCTGCTGCTCTCTCTTAGGTAAAATAACATAAAACATGTATAGCTCTCCTCCTTGATCAAGCTGGAGCATGCAGATGAACCTGTCTCCTAATCGTGGGTAGCACATCTGTTTGCTGCCCCCTCGTACTTCTCTGTGCTCCCCATCACATATTTGGTCCAGTCTTGCACTATTAAGCATCCGTCGCTAATCTTGAATGCACTAAAGTAATATGTAGGATATCTTTGCCGTAAGCTGATAATACTCATGGTACCTTTAGTCTCGATCCCATAGGGCACAACATTCATCGGGAGTCCCTGTTGAAGAACATCGTATGGTAACATACTTAGCAATGAAGTTTAGTTTCAAAAATAATGTATGGAAAAGATGCACTGATGACAAATAGTAAATTTTTTACCATCCTTCCTAAATAGATGTGACCGTAGTTCATTACGAACAATATTGGTCGCACATTTTCAGTACTAACATTTCTAAATGCAGGAAGAAAATTTGTCTTGACAGTATCAAGATCCTCAAGCCATGAAACATAATGACTGAGCTCCTCGCAGTTGAGTTCAGCCCCAGGACAGTATACGGTGTTGTCTACCAAGTGCTGGACATGTTTGCTTGCACCGAAATAAGCTGACAATACAAATTAGTTGTCAACTATTTTTGAATAAACAATATCAAAGACATGAATATGGTTGAAAAACTTACATAATGGTATAACTGGAGGCGTCTGCACATCGACCCAGATGTCGGTATTACCTTCAATATCATCTTCCAGACAAATATCAAAGGTGATAACCATATCAGGCTCAAATGCATAAGTCTTGCATATTGCTCGCCATGTTTTGCATCCAAAATAGGTGTAGTCGTCTGAATTGTACAATTTTGCATGGAAAATATAACCATGCTCGGTCTTCAAGTAAACTTTCTTTTCCTCCATACTATGACTGAAACCTATCTTATCCAATACAAAAACTCTTGCACGGCAGGGGATACGCTAGTAGAATAGTAAAAAAATATAAGTTGAAGCAAATGAAGCAGATGTCATGCTTAATTACGAAAAAAGACTTGTCGTTGTGACTTACTGTATCCACTTCGAAGTTCTTGTCCAGCTTGATGCTGAAGCGCCTATCATCATCTAGGAAGATTCTGTCGCACATGCCGCGCTCGTCTTTGCAGTATTTGCAAATACCGAAATCCTTTTCATCGTTAGACATTTCCTATGTCATAGTTAAAACATTAATTGAAAATTGATTGAAGACAACTACCAAGATACTCAACACACAAATCCGGGGCACTCGATATTTCCTACATATTCTGGCACAAGTCATGCCAAAATTCACGGAAAAATCCGGCATGATCTTTGCTAAAATAGGACATATCGAGCGCCTAAAATTTGCCGGAACGGAAATGAATCAACACTCCGGCAAAACATAGGCCACTCGGAGGTGTAACCTGCAAACATGACCGGCCACTTGGATATTGAGCAACACAAGATATATATTTCAAAATATCTTATAGGACTCAAATTAGCATGCATTCAATAAGCAAAAGTAAATCATCTCATACGTCCGTACATCGTCGAATATTATCACTAATACATCACAAATAGTGTCATACATATAACATCACTAATACAACTAAAACCCTAGCACACGACGGGTATCAGCGCGAGCGGTGGACACCCACAGAGAAGGAACCATCACGGGATCATAGCTCCACTGAGATCCCCGGAGAACCTGCCAGGTATTGGAGAACGGCCTGTGCTCCAACGCAAACAAGTAGCGACGGACGTGTGCGTCCTCCTCACTGACATGGTGACGCACCACCTCCGCGGAGTCCTCGAGCCTCTGGATCATCACTGGCCCACGCGACCGCCACCAAAGAAGGTTCGGGTCAACGACAGGCTGGCTCCTCACCAACCTGCGCCCCCCGGTAGGTAGCGCCTCCCAGTACCACCCCGGCAGAGCCCAGTCCCGGACATGGCCCATCTGGTCAAGCAGGTGTCGTCCTCCACCGAATCGACGACGAGGATGCGGGATAGGCATCGTCCACGTCGATACGGGAAAAATTGCTTTAACTAAAAAAATAGCAACAAGTTCTTACTAACAAGTTCTATTAATTCAATTAGTTCTTACTGAAAATAAACTTACTATAAATAAAAATAAACTAGTACCTAGCTAATTAGTACCTAGTTCTTACTAACTAATTAGTACCTAGGAACTACTGCTAAGGGTTCATACTAACTAACTAACTAACACTAAATTAACTAACTAACACTAAAAATAGCCTAGGGTTCATACTAACTAGCACTAAATAGCTAGGGTTCATACTAAGCAAATTAACAAGAGGGATCGGAAGGGGAGAGTGCTTACAGAGGGCGGGGAGAGAGATGGGGTCGG
>NC_041387.1:511266825-511268879 GCF_002162155.2 Triticum dicoccoides
AGACGGCGGCTAGGCGGGGCCGGGGGAGACGGCGGCGAGGCGGGGTCAGGGGAGACGGTCGCGAGGCGGGGTCGGGGGAGACGGCAGCGAGACGGCGGCGAGGGGGAGAAGAGAGTGGTGAATTGGGGGAGGAAGATCTCAGGAGGGAATCAGGCCGCGCGGGGGGTTAGGTGAGAATAGATTTAACAGTAGCGTGGGAGGGGAAAACGCGCTGCTGCTAAAATCGGTAGTAGTAGAGCCTTTTCTAGAAGGGCGCTACTACTATACCTAGCACGTCGGGAACGGTGTGGCAATTATAGTAGTAGCGCGTTCAGTTCCTGCCGCGCTACTGCTAAGAGGGTAACAGCAGCGCGGTTTTGGAAGAAGCGCTACTGCTAATTAGCAGTAGCACCTCATTTTAACACGCGCTACTGGTAAGATTCTGTGTATAAGGTTTTCCCTAGTAATGTGACGGTGTCCTGGACTACGGGGTACTCACCACGTCGTCTCCCGGTCAGTTGGATTGGGCCGAGGACCCCCATGGCCATTTACTCATGGGCCAGTTCGGACAGCCAAAATATACACAAGGGAGATTCTACAAGACTTGGTGATCAAGGCAAGGACTCCCCCCCACCGGCGTATTCGACTAGGACACTTGTTATCCTAGGCCTCTGGTACATTATATAAACCGAGGACAGGCTAGTCGATAGATTATGACATTACTCATCATACCTCTAGGCTTAGACCACAACATATGATCTCGAGGTAGATCAACTCTTGTAACCCCTATACTCATTATAGTCAATCAAGCAGCATGTAGGGTATTATTTCATCAAGAGAGCCCAAAGCTGGGTAAAATCCCGTGTTCATGTTACCATTGATCCTAAGATGCACAGCTTGGGACCGCCTACCCGAGATCTGCTGGTTTTGACGCCGACACTAGTCTTTTTGTCAGTTGGGCAGTTGCCGAGGTAGCATGGGGAAGCGGAGACACCCACGTCTAATCAGTCGCCATGCGTCAACCAAGGCCGCAGTCTTTGAGGGCCCGTGTCACGACCGGTTTTTCAATAAAATACTTATTGAGAAATCGATCTCTTGATTCCAATATAGGAAGAGTTATCCTTACTGGTAGACAAATACTTGAATACAGAAGACCAGTAGCATCAAATATATTACAGGGTTGAGCTGAGGTTGCTCAACAATTTATTACAAACACGCCAATGTTGTACATAAGGGCGGTTATGACACAGGGGTGTGGTGACATGCTACTGACTCGAGATAAAAGTGGTGGTGGATAACTTGGCTCCTAAACTGGCAGCTCAATGAGCGTCGAGGTGAGGCTCGATGAATTTATTTGTGGGGTAGCGGAAGCGGATATAATACAGTGACCAAATCTAGGATCGCACGGGACTGACTGGGACTCCTCTAGGCGTCGGACTCGCTATCGAACTCTTCATCCATGAGATCGCCTTCATCAACATCTGGCCAAATCAACAAGCCAGGTGAGTACTTTGAAAGTACTCGCAAGACAGTTCGGACAAAAGATATAACAAATGCATGCATGAATGCGTCATGAGCAAAAGTAATAATGCTCATTCAAATAATAAATATTTGCACGACATGATAAGTAAAAAGGAAGTCGGGCAGTAGTCTTCCCGAAATTCAATAAACAACTGCAGACCGATCGGGTGTCTGGAGCGACGCCTTGAAAGGTAAAGAAATAAATAATCATGCCGCAGTCGGGCGTCTAAGCGACACCACATAAAGGGCTTATATTGAAAGGTAAATGACAAGCGTGCCACAGTCGGATGTCTGAGCGACATCACAGAAAGGGCTTATATCAAAAGTAAATTACCAGTGTGCCACAGTCGGACGTCTGAGGGACATCACAGAAAGGGCTTATCTCAAAAGTAAATAACAAGTATGCCACAGTCGGACGTCTGAGCGACATCGCAGAAAGGGCTTATGTCAAAAGTAAATAACAGGCATGCCATAGTCGGACGTCTGAGCGACATCGCAGAAAGGTCTTATATCAAAAGTAAATAACAGGTATGCCATAGTCGGACGTCTGAGCG
>NC_041387.1:511269082-511287838 GCF_002162155.2 Triticum dicoccoides
GACATCACAGAAAGGGCTTATATCAAAAGTAAATAACAGGTATGCCACAGTCGGACGTCTGAGCGACATCGCAGAAAGGGCTTATGTCAAAAGTAAATAACAGGTATGCCACAGTCGGACGTCTGAGCGACATCACGGAAAGGGCTTATATCAAAAGTAAATAACAGTGTGTCACAGTCGGACGTTTGAGCGACATTGCAGAAAGGGATTATATTTCATTATTCATATCTGATAAATTCATGAAAATATAATACTCATAGACAATATTCAACACATAAAATAAACGGGTTTGTCCATCCACAGGAATAAACTTTTAAGCGGACTTAACACTCATGTGGTTCACCGGAGTTTTGTCACTGAGACTGACATTTGACAAGATAAGATGAACACAGTACTTGGACATGTACAAGATGATTCAAAGGATTTTTGACTCTGCAGAGTTTGTACTAGTTGCCCACAGCCAACGGATTTCCGTAGTCACGAAGAACTAGCTCCGTTTATGGTATTTCGGTAGAAACACATCTAACCAGTACACACCCATTCCACCTCACAATGCCAGGAATCACCCTAGACAACGTCCAAGAAAAACTTTGAGACGGGGAGGTCATAACCTTGAATAGCATGGGATCAAATTTCTATACGCGCGCTCTAAGGGGTGCCCCCCTCTCGGTCCCAACCGGAAACACCCATGCCCCCTGACCGAATGACGGGCTTTAATCCAGGGCCATGGAACCCTCATCACGGCCTCTCTATTTGGTGTGTACCAGGAAAGCGGTTTGCAACTTACTAAGCCATATTCCTTGCGGAAAACATGTGGTAGTACAGGAAGGAAAACGAATGGGAACGTGACTTGATTCACGTTGATACTGAAGTCAAATGGTCTGGCATAAGACTGGCATGCTACAACACTGCCATCTTACCCATTCTCATGCCATCACATGGCCATGCAAACTTATATCCAACAACATATGGATTTCCGAAACTCACTTGCCTCATCTTTGCATGAAATATAACATTTAATGAAATGCTCTTAAACATGCCATGAAACTACTAAATGCAAACATGCAACAACCACTCATCATATCAAAAGTTCAAACATGCTTTCCTGGTTCGGACTAGTCAGAGTCTAACTTGGCGAAGTTCGCGGCTCCGTCACCTCCTCCGGTATCTACGGTATAAGAAAAATACGTACTTAACGTAAATACCGCGAGTGCACAAAAAAGTGTTCCAAATATTTTTCTAATAAATATGACAAAAAACTAGACCAAAAAATCAAGATGACAGAAAAAGAATCAATCAAAAATCAATTACTATTTAAAAGTTATAAGGGTTTAAATCTAGGGACCTCTCTGTAATGAAACTGAAACTTCCCAGGGGGCTGAACAGAAAAGGCCAGAAAAACGCTTCAGACTGAAAGCGTATTTGCCCGAATACGTTTTCATAAAACGGTTCATTTAAAAGAAAAGAGAGGCTGACAGGCGGGTCCCACCCGTCAGGTTTAAAAATTTAAACGGGGAAGAACAGAGTCCGCCGGCGCCCGAGAGCTGCGGTGGTCGCCGGCGGCGATCCACGGCGAGGCAGGGGTTCGGGCGGTACCTATGTGTTCAGCATGTCCTTCCGCGTTGGTGGGTGGTGGTGGTGGTCGTCGGCAAGCACCACGTCCACGGCGGCCCTTGCTCCGGCGGACGGCGGCTCGGTGGAGTTGGATCTCGTCGGGGAGGGCGACGAAGGTCAAATCGAAGCTTGGGTTAGCTCACTGGGTGCTCGAGGTGGCTACTGACGAGGTTTGGGCGTCGGGGATGGCCTCACTAGAGTGACTCAAGCTGGTGGCCGAGGCGGATCGGGGCGGCCAGAGTTGGGGGAGGAGACCTCCTCGAGGTCCTCCTAGTGGCTTGGTGGGGTACTAGTGAGGTGTAGTGGTGGTGCGTGCTCGAGAACGAGCTCAGGACTCCTTTTTATAGGCGATCCGAGGCGGTGGCCGAGAACGGGGATCTCCGGCGATGGTTACGGCGGCGCAGTGCTTGGTAGGGGTGCTTAGGGGGTTGGGCATCAACGTGGAGGTCTACGAGTTCCGTTTAGAGGCTAACCCATGTTGGATTTGGCGCGCAAGGTTGGTTTCGATAGAACGGGGCGGCGCGGGCCTGTCGGTGACAGAGGGCGCGCCCTGTGCTTGTCGGGCCACGGCGACGGTGCTGCGGGGTGCACTGGCATGCATGAAGCCAAGCGGAGGGCTAGGGAGCGTTCGGCGGTGCAGAACGGCCTTGCGAGACGGTGCTGGCTCCGTTGGCCGCCACGGGTGGCTCTGCCACCGCAGAAGCTGCCGGCGTCGCCGATGCTCACCGCCACCAACACCTGTGTCCGTCCAAGAGGGTGTGCGGTGCTCTGGCCAGGGAGAAGGGGCCGTGTGCAAAGCGCCAGGGTGCACGGCTGATCGGTGACAACTCTCTGACGAAAAACGACACTGCAAACTCTGTGTTTTCTGAACTTTCTGAAAGTGCACAAGAACGGTGCCGTCCAAGTGTTCGACGAAATGATTTTGGCATGTGGGGAATTTTCCTTGAGCTAATTTTTGGTGGGGTGGCGTCTCATTGCATCTGGGGGCTGCCTGAATTTTGGTAGAATTTTTGGGGAAGAGGAGATATGAATTTCACCAAATTTGACAAATCTGTTCCAAACTTGCAGAGGTTGAAACTTGAAATTTTTGAAAAGAGGAATAGTGGATCTAGATGGATCTAGGTTGGGGGTGCTAAAGACTATCCAGAGGAGTAGGTTTGACATCAAAACTCAAAGGGAATTAGGCACTTGCTTTGCAAATCACCTAGGCTTAAAATAAATGACAGAATTGTTTTGGGAAATAAAATAAATGAAATAAAATCCAAAAATGGGTTGGACTTGTTGGAATAGAAAGTTTAGATTGCTCCAAAGAGGAAGGAGGGGTTTTGGGAGGTTTTACCACATGAGGCATGGTAAAACCAAGGATGGTTCAAAACAAACGAGTAGCTCCAAAATCCTAAGGGTTTCTTTTTTAAAAGAAAAAAATTCAAGAAATGTTTTTGAGAAGGGAAACTCAGAAGAAAGGTTTTTAATAACCAAATACCAGGGGTGCAGAAGATACAAAAATCAAAGTCCTTGCCAAGGGGAAAAGTTTTAACAGAGAGAGGTTTTAGGAAGGATTTTAAATAACCTTCTTCAAACCAAGCAAGGTTTTTGTTGAAAACTTTTAAAAAAAATTGGAGTGTCACAACACCTACCCCCTTAGGAAAATTCTCGTCCCCGAGATTTCAGCTGATCCTCAAACAAGCGTGGGTGCTCTGTCCGAAGAGAATCCTCTCTTTCCCAAGTTGCTTCATTTTTTGTGTGATTGCTCCACTGAACTCTGAAAAACTTGATGGTTTTCTGTCGGGTCCTCCTTTCAAACTCCTCTAATATTTTTATTGGAAGTTCCCGGTAGGTGAGGTCTGGTTGCACGTCAATGTTTTCATGGGATACTTGCTTCTCTGGATTGCTCACGTACTTTCTCAACTGCGAGACGTGGAACACGTCGTGGACATCGGATAATTCTTCGGGTAAGTCTAGCTGGTAGGCTACCATGCCTCTTCGGGCCACTATACAGAATGGTCCGATGAATCTTGGTGCTAGCTTTCCCTTAACCTTGAATCATTGCAGTCCCCTCATAGGAGATACTCATAGGTACACAAACTCTCCGGGTTCAAAACTGATTCCCCGATGCTTTCGATCGTAATAACTCTTTTGTCGACTTTGGGCTGTCTTGAGTCGATCCCTAATCATCTTAACCTTTTCCTCAGCCTCCTTAAGTATATCTGGGCCGAAGATATGGCTGTCTCCGATTTCTGACCAATTTAGTGGTGTATGACATCTTCGCCCGTACAGAGCTTCAAATGGTGCCATTTGTAGGCTGGCCTGGTAGTTGTTGTTGTATGCGAACTCTGCGTATGGCAAGCTTTCTTCCCAACTGGTCCCATAGGTGAGGACACATGCTCTCAGCATGTCTTCTAGAATTTGGTTTACGCGTTCTGTCTGTCCATCAGTCTGGGGGTGGTATGCGGTACTGAATGCTAGTTGAGTACCTAGTGCCTGTTGTAGGTGATCCCAAAACCTAGAGACGAATTGTGTGCCTCTGTCAGATATTATAGTCTTTGGGACCCCATGCAGGCAGACAATACAGGCAAGATAAAGCCGGGCAAGCTTCTGAGTGGTGTGAGTTGACTTCACCGGGGAAATATGTGCCACCTTAGTTAATCTGTCAGTGATGACCCATATGGCATCATTTTCGTGTCGTGACCGAGGTAGCCCAACAATAAAATCCATTCCAATCTCGTCCCATTTCCACTCGGGTATCTTGTTTGGCTGTAATAGTCCGGCTGGTTTCTGTTGCTCGGCCTTGGTGCGTTGACAAGAATCATAGCATGCCATGAATGTGGCTATGTCCCTTTTCATACCGTGCCACCAAAAATTTTCCTGAAGGTCCTTGTACATTTTTGTTCCTCCAGGATGGATTGAATACGGAGCGGTGTGGCCTTCAGCTAGAATTTGTTATTTGAGGTCCTCGACATTTGGTACGCAAAGTCTATCTCCGTACCACAATATTCCTTGCTCGTCTATGACGAATTCTGAGGCCCTGCTCAAACTCACTTTTCTTTTTATGCCTTCAATGCTGGGGTGTCCGCGCTGAGCCTCCTTAATCTTTTCAATCAGAGTAGGCTGTATTTCCAAACTCGACACACTGCCCTCGGTGACCATTCTTAGGTTGAGTTTGGCAAATTCCTGCTGAAATTCTGGTCTCAAATTTGGTATGCTGTCGTTGCCCGAGCTGGGGTTCCGACTAAGGGCATCTGCCACTACATTTGCTTTTCCTGGATGATAGTGGATTCCAACATCATAATCCTTCACTAATTCCAACTAGCGTCGTTGCTGTAAATTGAGTTCCGGCTATGTGAAAATATACTTAAGGCTCTTATGGTCTGTGTATATTTCACAATGATTTCCATGTAGAAAGTGTCTCCATTCTTTGAGTGCATGGATGACTGCTGCCAACTCCAGGTCATGAGTAGGATAATTTTCTTCATGCTTGCGAAGTTGTCTGGAGACATACGCAACTACCTTGCCTTCTTGCATCAATACGCATCCGAGGCCCTTCCGGGATGCGTCACAATACACCTCAAAATTCTTGTGTATGTCTGGCAAAATTAATACTGGTGTCGTTGTTAATTTCCTTTTTAGTTCTTGGAAGCTTTTCTCACAAGCTTCCGTCCATTCAAACTTCTTGTCTTTCTTGACTAACTGCGTCATTGGCTTTGCTATGGTGGAGAATCCTTCAATAAATCTTCAGTAGTATCCTGCCATTCCCAAGAAACTTCGTACGTCCGTTACGCTGGCTGGTGGTTTCCAGCCAAGTACAGCCTTGAACTTTTCCGGGTGTACTGCAATACCTTATTGGGTCAGTACGTGGCCCAGAAAACCCACCTGTCTTAGCCAAAATTCACATTTGCTGAACTTGGCGTACAGTTGATGTTTCCTGAGTTCTCCTAGTACAATTCTGAGATGTTCAGCGTGCTCTTCTGGTGTCTTGGAGTATATCAGAATATCATCGATGAATACCACAACAAACTTGTCCATAAACTTCATAAATACTTTGTTCATGAGGTGAACAAAATATGCGGGGGCGTTTGTTAGTCCAAACGGCATTACTGTGAACTCATACAGTCCATATCTGGAGGTGAAGGCTGTCTTGGGGATATCTTCTGTTCGAACTTTTAATTGATGGTATCCCGACCTTAAGTCAATTTTTGAGAAGACTTTGGCCTGAGCGAGATGATCAAATAAATTATTTATCCGTGGCATTGGGTATTTGTTCTTGATTGTGACCATGTTAAGTGCTCGATAGTCTATACACAATCTCAGTGTCCCATCCTTTTTCTTGGCAAATAAAATTGGAGAACCCCAAGGTGAGGAAATGGCTCATATGTATCCTTTGTCCAACAATTCTTTTATTTGCTTCTTCAATTCTACCAACTCGGATGGTGCCATTCTGTATGGTTTCTTGTAAATGGGAGCGGTTCTGGGTGCTAGCTCAAAGCTGAATTCTATCTCTTGGTCTGGTGGCATGCCTGGTAGTTCTTCGGGAAATACGTCTGGAAATTCACACACTACTGGAACTTTGCTTAACTCAGAAATGTCCACCTTGTTTAACCTCGGTTGTCGAGATATTTGTCTTTCTTTGGCTGAAACCTTTATTGTCTTCCCGTGATGGTGGGTGAGAATTACGGTCCGGTTGAAGCAGTCAATAAAACCTTTGTTGGTGGTTAACCAATCCATCCCTAGGATGACATCCAGTCCTTTATTTTCCAATACAATAAGGTTGGCATAAAACTTCAATCCTTCAAATTCAATAACCACACCTTGACAGTAACTCTGGGTCACTTGCTTAATCCCAGGGGACTTGATGATCATGGATTTTTCCAAGGGAAGCGTCGAAAAATTATTTTGCAAAGCAAATCTCTTCAAAATGAACGAGTGAGAAGCTCCAGAATCAAACAAAATCGTGGCAGGTATTGTGTTGATAGGGAACGTACCGAGTACGATATCCGGGGCATTTTGTGCTTCTTCTTTGGTCATGTGGTTCAGATGACCCTTCCTGTGGTTGTTATTGGGGTTGAAATTGTTTCGCTTGGGCGCAGAATTATTGCCACTGTTGTTTGGCTTTGGGGTTGAGTTCCTTGGCTTGGGGCACTGCTTGGCATAGTGCCCTTCTTCTCCACAAGCGCAGCAAGTAACGCCTAGGCGATATGTGAACTCCTTGTCCCTTGCATGGAAATTCTTGATTGGGCGTGAATTATTCGTCGTGGGTTTGTGTGTCCCACCTTTCTGAAATTCCGCCTTGCTTCGGTGGTTTCGAGCCTGAGTAGTCTGGTCCCTTTTGCATTTGCGCAAATCCTCCAAGCTGCGTCGCTCATTTTCCAAGGTAATAGCCTTATCCACCAGTGTTTTGAAATCTGGGAAGGTGTGTACAACCAGCAGGCATCTAAGCGCGGGTGCCAGGCCTTCCAAGAATTTTTCCATCTTCTTGCTTTCAGTCATACGCTCTTCGTTGGCGTAGCGAGACAGCAGAATAAACTGGCTGTTGTATTCTGACACCGTCATGGTCCTTTGTTTGAGGTCATCAAATTCTCTCTTCTTGATCTTCATAACACTTTTAGGAATGTCTGCCCCACGAAAACCTTCTTTGAATTCCTCCCAGGTTATTTCATTTTTGTTGGGGTGCATATGTAGGAAATTTTCCCACCAGGATGCAGCTGCTCCAGTGAGATAGTGCGGTGCATATAGTACTTTCTCACGGTCTGAACATTGTGCAATAATTAATTTTCTTTCCATGTCTCAAAGCCAGTCGTCGGCCTCAAGAGGTTTGTCAGTATGAGAAAATGTTGGGGGATGCGTCTTCTGTAGCTTAGACAACTTGGATTGCTGCTGATACTGTCCACGGTGATTTCCCATATTGATGACATGGTTCATCATTTCCTGATGTTGTTGCTGACTCTGTTCATAAAGGCGACATACTTGGGTAAATGCTGTTTCACTGTCCTGTTGACTTGACTGCCCCTGTGTGAAATGGTTGTTTGGTGGTGTGCCATAATTTTCCTCTGGCATGGAGCACGTCCAAGGACGAGACATCTTTCACTCTGGGGATATATTTTATAAAATTTGTAAGAAAAGAAATTGAGTCGCAACTGTCAATAAATTCACAAATACGGAAATTTTAAAGGCTCCAGGATTTTTCAAGAAAAATAAACGATTGCGCACGGAGAAGGACTATTGCATATCTTACACACAAGCAGTAATTATACAATACATCACTCAGGATATGCGTACATATTCCTGACATGTTATTTAGGCTAGTGCACTTCTCCAGACCCTACATGATGCGCAAACAAGCTACTTCTCACAACCTATGTACATATAAACATATAGTACAAGTCGGTACATCGCATGGCGGCTAAGCGTACTCAGTCGGAGATGGTGAGGATCTCCCTTGGCCTGCCGAGGGTGAGGTGCAGTGAGGCGGGGGACTCAACTTCCTCCTCGCTAATAGGCTCTAGACGTGAAGCGCTGCGCTGACTTGGTGGAGCGGGTGCCATTGGCGGAGTAACACGAATAGGAGTGGGCGCAATAGGTGGTGCAGAACGAACTAGAGTGGGTGCAATGACTTGGTTGAACTCCTCGGTGCTAGGTAGGCGACGAGCAGTGGCGAGAATGGTAGGTGAATGAGATGCCGAGGACGAGATGAAAGTCAGCGGTGGAGCGATGTGCAGGAGCTCCCTCTTGTTGGCGGCATAGCCATGGACTGAGTCCATCCGGGCAGCTACAAGGTCGTCCACCATGATGTCGAAGCCTGCCTCCAGAGCTCGGAGGTACTCGACAAGCATCTCAAAGGCCTCATCTCGCTCTCCTCTGGGGCAAGCGAATGAGTAATGGCAGGTGTATGGCACGTGGCATGGAAGGTAGCGGTAGAGACGAGTCTTCATTGAAGGAAGAACATCCCGGAGATGAGCTATCGCCTCACGGGCAGCCATCTGCATAGCATGCCTCTCCGTAGGCATGGCTCTCCCCAAGAACCAGAAGTGGCGTAACTCAACACGCCCTCCCTTGAATTGCACCGCGGCCTGGTGCATGGTCAGACTGTCGTTGATCTTGTGTGGGTAGAGTGTGAAGACTAGGCGCACTGATGGCCCCATCACGACCTGGACAATGAAAGAGAGGAGCTTGACGAACCCCTCAGGCACGTTGGCGAACACCTGTGACTCACAGTCATTGCCAGCCATCTACAAAAGTAGGCAAAAATTTTGAATGGTCAGATCATAAATTTATGTTGACTGTCAGAAAATGACTACATTTGGAAAAATATGAATAAACTCTACTATGCTAATAACCGATTAGCGATCGCACCTAGTGGCTTCCTACAGTCAGCCTGGCTCTGGTACCAAGTTTGTCATGACCGGTTTTTCAATAAAATACTTATTGAGAAATCGGTCTCTTGATTCCAGTATAGGAAGAGTTATCCATACTGGTAGACAAATACTTGAATACAGAAGACCAGTAGCATCAAATATATTACAGGGTTGAGCTGAGGTTGCTCAGCAATTTATTACAAACACACCAATATTGTACATAAGGGCGGTTATGACACAGGGGTGTGGTGACATGCTACTAACTCGAGATAAAAGTGGTGGTGGATAACTTGGCTCCTAAACTGGCAGCTCATCGAGCATCGAGGTGAGGCTCGATGAATTTATTTGTGGGGTAGCGGAAGTGGAAATAATACAGTGACCAAATCTAGGATCGCACGGGACTGACTGGGACTCCTCTAGGCGTAGGACTCGCTATCGAACTCTTCATCCATGAGATCGCCTTCATCAACATCTGGCCAAATCAACAAGCCAGGTGAGTACTTTGAAAGTACTCGCAAGACAGTTCGGACAAAAGATATAACAAAGGCATGCATGAATGCATCATGAGCAAAAGTAATAATGCTCATTCAAATAATAAATATTTGCACAACATGATAAGTAAAAAGGAAGTCGGCCCGTAGTCTTCCTGAAATTCAATAAACAACTGCAGACCGATCGGGTGTGTGGAGCGAAGCCTCGAAAGGTAAACAAATAAATAATCATGCCGCAGTCGGGCGTCTAAGAGACACCACATAAAGGGCTTATATTGAAAGGTAAATGACAAGCGTGCCATAGTCGGACGTCTGAACTGTTGGAAATATGCCCTAGAGGCAATAATAAAAGTATTATTATATTTCATTGTTCATGATAATTGTCTTTTATTCATGCTATAACTGTATTATCCGGAAATCGTAATACACGTGTGAATACTTAGACCACACTATGTCCCTGGTAAGCCTCTAGTTGACCAGCTCGTTGTGATCAATAGATAGTCATGGTTTCCTGACTATGGACATTGGATGTCGTTGATAACGGGATCACATCATTAGGAGAATGATGTGATGGACAAGACCCAATCCTAAGCATAGCATAAAAGATCGTGTAGTTCATTTTGCTAGAGCTTTGCAAGTGTCAAGTATCTCTTCCTTCGACCATGAGATCGTGTAACTCCCGGATACCGTAAGAGTGCCTTGGGTGTATCAAACGTCACAACGTAACTGGGTGACTATAAAGGTGCATTACAGGTATCTCCGAAAGTAGCTGTTGGGTTGACACGGATCGAGACTGGGATTTGTCACTCCGTATGACGGAGAGGTATCTCTGGGCCCACTCGGTAATGCATCATCATAATGAGCTCAATGTGACCAAGGTGTTGGACACGGGATCATGCATTACGGTACGAGTAAAGTGACTTGCCGGTAACGAGACTGAACAAGGTATTGGGATACCGACGATCGAGTCTCGGGCAAGTAACGTACCGATTGACAAAGGGAATTGCATACAGGGTTTGATCGAATCCTCGACATAGTGGTTCATCCGATGACAACATCGAGGAGCATGTGGGAGCCATCATGGGTGTCCAGATCCCGCTGATGGTTATTGACTGAGAGCGTCCCGGTCATGTCTGCATGTCTCCCGAACCCGTAGGGTCTACACACTTAAGGTTCAGTGACGCTAGGGTTATGAAGATATGTATATGCAGAAACCCGAATGTTGTTCGGAGTCCCGGATGAGATCCCGGACGTCACGAGGAGTTCCGGAATGGTCCGGAGGTAAAGAATTATATATAGGAAGTGCTGTTTCGGGCATCGGGACAAGTTTCGGGGTTATCGGTATTGTACCGGGACCACCGGAAGGGTCCCGGGGGTCCACCGGGTGGGGCCACCTGTCCCGGGGGGCCACATGGGCTGTAGGGGGTGCACCTTGGCCATCATGGGCCAAGGGCACCAGCCCCTATAGGCCCATGCGCCTAGGGTTTCCCCCTAGGAGGAGTCCTAGTGGTGGAAGGCACCCGTAGGTGCCTTGGGGGGAAGGGAAACCTCCCCTAGGCCGCCGCCCCCCCTAGTAGATCTCATCTACTAGGGCCGGCGCCCCCCCTGGCACCCCTATATATAGTGGGGGAGAGGAGGGACTTGATACACCAGCCCCTGGCGCCTCCACCTCCCCCCCGTTACGTCTCTCCCTCGTAGTCTCGGTGAAGCCCTGCTGCTGTGACGCCCTGCATCCACCACCACGCCGTCGTGCTGCTGGATCTTCATCAACCTCTCCTTCCCCCTTGCTGGATCAAGAAGGAGGAGACGTCTCCCGTCCCGTACGTGTGTTGAACGCGGAGGTGCCGTCCGTTCGGCGCTGGTCATCGGTGATTTGGATCACGTCGAGTACGACTACATCATCACCTTGCAAGCTTCCGCACGCGATCTACAAGTGGTATGTAGATGCAAACTCTCTCCCTAGACTCGTTGCTTAGATGAACTCATAGATGGATCTTGGTGAAACCGTAGGAAAAATTTTAATTTTCTGCAACGTTCCCCAACAGTGGTATCAGAGCTAGGTTTATGCGTAGTTCTCTTTGCACGAGTAGAACACAACTTTGTTGTGGGCGTGGATTTTGTCATCTTACTTGCCTCTACTAGTCTTTTCTTGCTCAACGGTATTGTGGGATGAAGCGGCCCGGACCAACCTTACACGTACACTTACGTGAGACCGGTTCCACCGACTGACATGCACAAGTTGCATAAGGTGGCTGGCGGGTGTCTGTCTCTCCCACCTTAGTTGGAGCGGAATCGATGAACAGGGCCCTTATGAAGGGTAAATAGAAGTTAACAAAATCACGTTGTGGTGATTCGTAGGTAAGAAAACGTTCTTGCTAGAACCCAATTGCAGCCACGTAAAAGATGCAACAACAATTAGAGGACGTCTAACTTGTTTTTGCAGCGATTGATCATGTGATGTGATATGGCCAGAAGTTGTGATGAATGATGAATTGTGATGTATGAGATCATGTTCTTTGTAATAGGATTCACGACTTGCATGTCGATGAGTATGACAACCGGCAGGAGCCATAGGAGTTGTCATTATTTTTTATGACCTGCGTGTCATTGAATAACGTCATGTAAACTACTTTACTTTATTGCTAAACGTTAGTCATAGAAGTAGAAGTAGTCGTTGGCGTGACAACTTCATGAAGACACGATGATGGAGATCATGATGATGGAGATCATGGTGTCAAGCCGGTGACAAGATGATCATGGAGCCCCGAAGATGAAGATCAATGGAGCTATATGATATTGGCCATATCATGTCACAACTATATAATTGCATGTGATGTTTATTATGTATTATGCATCTTGTTTACTTAGGACGACGGTAGTAAATAAGATGATCCCTTATAAAATTTCAAGAAGTGTTCTCCCCTAACTGTGCACCGTTGCTACAGTTCGTCGTTTCTAAGCACCACGTGATGATCGGGTGTGATGGATTCTTACGTTCACATACAACGGGTGTAAGACAGTTTTACACAGCGAAAACACTTAGGGTTAACTTGACGAGCCTAGCATGTGCAGACATGGCCTCGGAACACGGAGACCGAATGGTCGAACACGAGTCGTATGGAAGATACGATCAACATGAGAATGTTCACCGATGATGACTAGTCCGTCTCACGTGATGATCGGACATGGGCTAGTCGACTCGGATCGTGTAACACTTAGATGACTAAAGGGATGTCTAATCTAAGTGGGAGTTCATAATTTGATTAGAACTTTATTATCATGAACTTAGTCTAAAACCTTTGCAAATATGTCTTATAGATCAATGGCCAACGCTAATGTCAACATGAACTTCAACGCGTTCCTAGAGAAAACCAAGCTGAAAGATGATGGCAGCAACTACACGGACTGGGTCCGGAACCTGAGGATCATCCTCATAGCTGCCAGGAAACAATATGTCCTAGAAGGACCGCTAGGTGACGCTCCCGTCCCAGAGAACCAAGACATTATGAATGCTTGGCAGTCTCGCGCTGATGATTACTCCCTCGTTCAGTGCGGCATGCTTTATAGCTTAGAACCGGGGCTCCAAAAGCGTTTTGAGCATCACGGAGCATATGAGATGTTCGAAGAGCTGAAACTAGTTTTCCAAGCTCATGCCCGGGTCGAGAGATATGATGTCTCCGACAAGTTCTACAGTTGTAAGATGGAGGAAAACAGTTCTGTCAGTGAGCACATCCTGAAGATGTCTGGGTTGCACAACCGTATGACCCAGCTGAACATTAACCTCCCAGATGAGGCGGTCATTGACAGAATACTCCAGTCGCTCCCACCAAGCTACAAGAGCTTTGTGATGAACTACAACATGCAGGGAATGGAAAAGACCATTCCTGAAGTGTTCTCGATGCTGAAGTCAGCAGAGGCTGAAATCAAGAAAGAACATCAAGTGTTGATGGTCAATAAGACCACTAAGTTCAAGAAGGGCAAGGGTAAGAAGAACTTCAAGAAAGACGGCAAAGATGTTGCCGCGCCTGGTAAGCCAGTTACCCGGAAGAAGTCAAAGAATGGACCCAAGCCTGAGACTGAGTGCTTTTATTGCAAGGGGAAGGGTCACTGGAAGCGGAACTGCCCCAAATACTTAGCGGATAAGAAGGCCGGCAACACCAAAGGTATATTTGATATACATGTGATTGATGTGTACCTTACCAGTACTCGTAGTAACTCCTGGGTATTTGATACCGGTGTCGTTGCTCATATTTGTAACTCACAGCAGGAGCTGCGGAATAAACGGAGACTGGCGAAGGACGAGGTGATGATGCGCGTCGGGAATGGTTCCAGAGTCGATGTGATCGCCGTCGGCATGCTGCCTCTACATTTACCTACGGGATTAGTTTTGAACCTTAATAATTGTTATTTAGTGCCAAGTTTGAGCATGAACATTGTATCTGGATCTCGTTTAATACGAGATGGCTACTCATTTAAGTCTGAGAATAATTGTTGTTCGATTTATATGAGAGATATGTTTTATGGTCATGCTCCGATGGTCAATGGTTTATTCTTAATGAATCTCGAGCGTAATATTACAC
The DNA here is from genome assembly GCF_002162155.2 of Triticum dicoccoides. Classification (NCBI taxonomy): domain Eukaryota; kingdom Viridiplantae; phylum Streptophyta; class Magnoliopsida; order Poales; family Poaceae; genus Triticum; species Triticum dicoccoides. The sequence goes on from NC_041387.1 coordinate 511,283,117, forward strand.
ATGTTCATAGTGTAGATGCCAAAAGATTTAAAATTGATAACGATAGTCCCACATACTTGTGGCACTGCCGCCTTGGTCACATTGGTGTCAAGCGCATGAAGAAGCTCCATGCCGATGGACTTTTAGAGTCTCTTGATTATGAATCGTTTGACACGTGCGAACCATGCCTCTTGGGCAAAATGACCAAGACTCCGTTCTCCGGAACAATGGAGCGAGCAACCAACTTGTTGGAAATCATACATACCAATGTGTGCGGTCCAATGAGCGTTGAGGCTCGCAGAGGATATCGTTATGTTCTCACTCTCACAGATGACTTGAGTAGATATGGGTATGTCTACTTAGTGAAACACAAGTCTGAGACCTTCGAAAAGTTCAAGGAATTTCAGAATGAGGTGGAGAATCAACGTGACCGAAAGATAAAATTCTTACGATCAGATCGTGGAGGAGAATACTTAAGTCACGAATTTGGTACACACTTAAAGAAATGTGGAATCGTTTCACAGCTCACGCCGCCTGGAACACCTCAGCAAAACGGTGTGTCCGAACGTCGTAATCGCACTCTATTGGATATGGTGCGGTCTATGATGTCTCTTACCGATTTACTGCTATAATTGTGGGGATACGCTCTAGAGACAGCTACATTCACTTTAAATAGGGCACCGTCTAAATCCGTTGAGACGACACCGTATGAATTATGGTTTGGAAAGAAACCTAAGCTGTCGTTTCTAAAAGTTTGGGGATGCGAAGCTTATGTCAAGAAACTTCAACCTGAAAAGCTCGAACCCAAGTCGGAAAAATGCGTATTCATAGGATACCCTAAGGAAACTGTCGGGTATACCTTCTACTTAAGATCCGAAGGCAAGATCTTTGTTGCCAAGAACGGATGCTTTCTGGAAAAAGAGTTTCTCTCGAAAGAAGTAAGTGGGAGGAAAGTAGAACTCGATGAAGTACTACCTCTTGAGCGGGATAGTGACGCAGCACAGGAAACTGTTCCAGTGATGCCCACACCAATTGAAGAGGAAAACCATGATAATGATCAAGGGACTTCGGATCGAGTTACTGCTGAACTTCGTAGGTCCACAAGGACACGTTCCGCACCAGAGTGGTACGGCAACCCTGTCCTGGAAATCATGTTGTTAGACAACAATGAACCTTCGAACTATGAAGAAGCAATGGCGGGCCCGGATTCCAACAAATGGCTTGAAGCCATGAAATCCGAGATAGAATCCATGTATGAAAACAAAGTATGGACTTTGACAGACTTGCCCGATGATCGGCGAGCGATAGAAAACAAATGGATCTTTAAGAAGAAGACGGACGCGGATGGTAATGTTACCATCTATAAAGCTCGACTTGTCGCTAAGGGTTATCGACAGGTTCAAGGGATTGACTACGACGAGACATTCTCTCCCGTAGCGAAGCTAAAGTCCGTCCAAATCATGTTAGCAATTGCCGCATACTATGATTATGAGATATGGCAGATGGACGTCAAAAACAGCATTCCTTAACGGGCATCTTAAGGAAGAACTGTATATGATGCAGCCGGAAGGTTTTGTCGATCCTCGGAACGCTAACAAAGTATGCAAGCTCCAGCGATCCATTTATGGACTGGTGCAAGCATCTCGGAGTTGGAACATTCGCTTTGATGAGATGATCAAAGCGTTTGGGTTTATGCAGACTTATGGAGAAGCCTGCGTTTACAAGAAAGTGAGTGGGAGCTCTGTAGCATTTCTCATATTATATGTAGATGACATACTCCTGATGGGAAATAATATAGAATTTCTGGACAGCATTAAGGCCTACTTGAATAAGTGTTTTTCAATGAAGGACCTTGGAGAAGCTGCTTATATATTAGGCATCAAGATCTATAGAGATAGATCGAGACGCCTCATAGGTCTTTCACAAAGCACATACCTTGATAAGATTTTGAAGAGATTCAGAATGGATCAGTCCAAGAAGGGGTTCTTGCCTATGTTACAAGGTATGAGACTGAGCTCAGCTCAGTCACCGATCACGGCAAAAGATAAAGAAGAGATGAGTGTCATCCCCTATGCTTCAGCCATAGGATCTATTATGTATGCCATGCTGTGTACCAGACCCGATGTAAACCTTGCCGTAAGTTTGGTAGCAAGATACCAAAGTAATCCCGGCAAGGAACACTGGACAGCGGTCAAGAATATCCTGAAGTACCTGAAAAGGACAAAGGACATGTTTCTCGTTTATGGAGGAGACGAAGAGCTCGTCGTAAAGGGTTACGTCGATGCTAGCTTCGACTCAGATCTGGATGACTCTAAGTCACAAACCGGATACGTGTATATGTTGAATGGTGGAGCAGTAAGCTGGTGCAGCTGCAAGCAGAGCGTCGTGGCGGGATCTACGTGTGAAGCGGAGTACATGGCAGCCTCGGAGGCAGCACATGAAGCGATTTGGGTGAAGGAGTTCATCACCGACCTAGGAGTCATACCCAATGCGTCGGGGCCGATCAAACTCTTCTGTGACAACACTGGAGCTATTGCCCTCGCAAAGGAGCCCAGGTTTCACAAGAAGACCAGGCACATCAAGCGTTGTTTCAACTCCATCCGTGAAAATGTTCAAGATGGAGACATAGAGATTTGCAAAGTGCACACGGATCTGAATGTCGCAGATCCGCTGACTAAACCTCTCTCGCGTGCAAAACATGATCAACACCAGAACTCTATGGGTGTTCGATTCATCACAATGTAACTAGATTAGTGACTCTAGTGCAAGTGGGAGACTGTTGGAAATATGCCCTAGAGGCAATAATAAAAGTATTATTATATTTCATTGTTCATGATAATTGTCTTTTATTCATGCTATAACTGTATTATCTGGAAATCGTAATACACGTGTGAATACTTAGACCACACTATGTCCCTGGTAAGCCTCTAGTTGACCAGCTCGTTGTGATCAACAGATAGTCATGGTTTCCTGACTATGGACATTGGATGTCGTTGATAACGGGATCACATCATTAGGAGAATGATGTGATGGACAAGACCCAATCCTAAGCATAGCATAAAAGATCGTGTAGTTCGTTTTGCTAGAGCTTTGCAAGTGTCAAGTATCTCTTCCTTCGACCATGAGGTCGTGTAACTCCCGGATACCGTAAGAGTGCCTTGGGTGTATCAAACGTCACAACGTAACTGGGTGACTATAAAGGTGCATTACAGGTATGACGGAGAGGTATCTCTGGGCCCACTCGGTAATGCATCATCATAATGATCTCAATGTGACCAAGGTGTTGGACACGGGATCATGCATTACAGTACGAGTAAAGTGACTTGCCGGTAACGAGACTGAACAAGGTATTGGGATACCGACGATCGAGTCTCGGGCAAGTAACGTACCGATTGACAAAGGGAATTGCATACAGGGTTTGATCGAATCCTCGACATAGTGGTTCATCCGATGACAACATCGAGGAGCATGTGGGAGCCATCATGGGTATCCAGATCCCGCTGATGGTTATTGATTGAGAGCGTCTCGGTCATGTCTGCATGTCTCCCGAACCCGTAGGGTCTACACACTTAAGGTTCGGTAACGCTAGGGTTATGAAGATATGTATATGCAGAAACCCGAATGTTGTTCGGAGTCCCGGATGAGATCCCGGACATCACGAGGAGTTCCGGAATGGTCCGGAGGTAAAGAATTATATATAGGAAGTGCTGTTTCGGGCATCGGGACAAGTTTCGGGGTTATCGGTATTGTACCGGGACCACCGGAAGGGTCCCGGGGGTCCACCGGGTGGGGCCACCTGTCCCGGGGGGCCACATGGGCTGTAGGGGGTGCGCCTTGGCCATCATGGGCCAAGGGCACCAGCCCCTATAGGCCCATGCGCCTAGGGTTTCCCCCTAGGAGGAGTCCTAGTGGTGGAAGGCACCCCTAGGTGCCTTGGGGGGAAGGGAAACCTCCCCTAGGCCGCCGCCCCCCCTAGTAGATCTCATCTACTAGGGCCGGCGCCCCCCCTGGCACCCCTATATATAGTGGGGGAGAGGAGGGACTTGATACACCAGCCCCTGGCGCCTCCACCTCCCCCCCGTTACGTCTCTCCCTCGTAGTCTCGGCGAAGCCCTGCTGCTGTGACGCCCTGCATCCACCACCACGCCGTCGTGCTGCTGGATCTTCATCAACCTCTCCTTCCCCCTTGCTGGATCAAGAAGGAGGAGACGTCTCCCGTCCCGTACGTGTGTTGAATGCGGAGGTGCCGTCCGTTCGGCGCTGGTCATCGGTGATTTGGATCACGTCGAGTACGACTACATCATCACCTTGCAAGCTTCCGCACGCGATCTACAAGTGGTATGTAGATGCAAACTCTCTTCCTAGACTCGTTGCTTAGATGAACTCATAGATGGATCTTGGTGAAACCGTAGGAAAAATTTTAATTTTCTGCAACGTTCCCCAACATGAGCGACATCACAGAAAGGGCTTATATCAAAAGTAAATAACCAGTGTGCCACAGTCGGATGTCTAAGCGACATCACAGAAAGGGCTTATCTCAAAAGTAAATAACAAGTATGCCACAGTCGGACGTCTGAGTGACATCGCAGAAAGGGCTTATGTCAAAAGTAAATAACAGGTATGCCACAGTCGGACGTCTGAGCGACATCGCAGAAAGGGCTTATATCAAAAGTAAATAACAGGTATGCCGCAGTCGGACGTCTGAGCGACATCGCAGAAAGGGCTTATGTCAAAAGTAAATCA
>NC_041387.1:511288225-511337106 GCF_002162155.2 Triticum dicoccoides
TGAGCGACATCGCAGAAAGGGCTTATATCAGAAGTAAATAACAGGTATGCCACAGTCGGACGTCTGAGCGACATCGCAGAAAGGGCTTATGTCAAAAGTAAATAACAGGTATGCCACAATCGGACGTCTGAGCGACATCACAGAAAGGGCTTATATCAAAAGTAAATAACAATGTGCCACAGTCGGCCGTCCGAGCGACATCGCATAAAGGGCTTATATTTCATTATTCATATCTGATAAATTCACGAAAATATAATACTCATAGACAATATTCAACACATACAATAAACGGGCTAGTCCATCCACAGGAATAAACTTTTAACCGGACTTAACACTCATGTGGTTCACCAGAGTTTTGTCACTAAGACTAACATTTGACAAGATAAGATGAACATAGTACTTGGACATGTACAAGATGATTCAAAGGATTTTTGACTCTGCAGAGTTAGTACTAGTTGCCAACAGCCAACGGATTTCCGTAGTCACGAAGGACTAGTTCTGTTTACGGTATTTCGGTAGAAACACATCAAACCAGTACACACCCATTCCACCTCACGATGCCAGGAATCACCCTAGACAACATCCAAGAAAAACTTTGAGACGGGGAGGTCACAACCTCGAATAGCATGGGATCAAATTTCTATACGCATGCTCTAAGGGGTGCCCCCCTCTCGGTCCCAACCGGAAACACCCATGCCCCCTGACCGGATGACGGGCTTTAATCCAGGGCCATGGAACCCTCATCACGGCCTCTCTATTTGGTGTGTACCAGGAAAGCGGTTTGCAACTTACTAAGCCATATTCCTTGCGGAAAACATGTGGTAGTACAGGAAGGAAAACGAATGGGAACGTGACTTGATTCACGTTGATACTGAAGTCAAATGGTCTGGCATAAGACTGGCATGCTACAACACTGCCATCTTACCCATTCTCATTCCATCACATGGCCATGCAAACTTATATCCAACAACATATGGATTTCCGAAACTCACTTGCCTCATCTTTGCATGAACTATAACATTTAACAAAATGCTCATAAACATGCCATGAAACTACTAAATGCAAACATGCAACAACCACTCATCATATCAAAAGTTCAAACATGCTTGCCTGGTTCGGAGTAGTCGGAGTCTAACTTGGCGAAGTTCGCGGCTCCGTCACCTCCTCCGGTATCTACGGTATAAGAAAAATACGTACTTAACGTAAATACCGTGAGTGCACAGAGAAGTGTTCCAAATATTTTTCAAATAAATATGACAAAAAACTAGACCGAAAAATAAAGATGATAGAAAAAGAATCAATCAAAAATTTGTTTCTGTTTAAAAGTTATAAGGGTTTTAATCCAGGGACCTCTCTATAATGAAACAGAAACTTCCCAGGGGGCTGAACAGAAAAGGCCAGAAAAATGCTTCGGACTGAAAGCGTATTTGCCCGAATACGTTTTCAGAAAACGGTTCGTTTAAAAGAAAAGAGAGGCTGACAGGCGGGTCCCACCCATCAGGTTAAAAAATTTAAACGGGGAAGAACAGAGCCTGCCGGTGCCCGAGAGCTACGGTGGTCGGCGGCGGCGATCCACGGTGAGGCAGGGGGATCGGGCGGTACCTATGTGTTCAGCGTGTCCTTCTGCGTCGGTGGGTGGTGGTGGTGGTCGTCGGCGAGCACCACGTCGACGGCGGCCCTTGCTCCGGCGGACGGCGGCTCGAGTGGAGTTAGATCTTGTCGGGGAGGCCTTTGAATGTCAAATCGAAGCTTGGGTTAGCTCACTGGGTGCTCGAGGTGGCTACTGACGAGGTTTGGGCGTCGGGGATGGCCTCACCGGAGTGATTCGAGCTGGTGGCCGAGGCGGATCGGGGCGGCCGGAGTTGGGGGAGGAGACCTCCTCGAGGTCCTCCTAGTGGCTTGGCGGGGTACTGGTGAGGTGCACTGGTGGTGCGTACTCGAGAACGAGCTCAGGACTCCTTTTTATAGGCGATCCGAGGCGGTGGCCAAGAACGGGGATCTCCAGCGATGGTGACAGCAGCGCAGTGCTTGGTCGGGGTGCTTAGGGGGTTGTGCATCAACGTGGAGGTCTACGGGTTCCGTTTAGAGGCTAGACCAAGTTGGATTTGGCGCGCAAGGTTGGTTTCGACAAAACGGGGCGGCGCGGGCCCGTCGGCGGCAGAGGGCGCGCCCTGTGCTTGCCGGGCCACGGCGACGGTGCTGCGGGGTGCGTAGGCATGCATGAGGCCATGCGGAGGGCTAGGGAGCGTTGGGCGGCGCAGAATGGTGCTGCGAGCCGGTGCTGGCTCTGTTGGCCGCCACGGGTGGCTCTGCCACCGCAGAAGCTGCCGGCGTCGGCGATGCTCGCCGCCACCGACACCTGCGTCCGTCCAAGAGGGCGAGCGGGGCTCTGGCCAGGGAGAAGGGGCCATGCACAAAGCGCCAGGGTGCACGGGTGATCGGTGACAACTCTCTGACGAAAAATGACACTACAAACTCTGAGTTTTCTGAACTTTCTGAAAGTGCACAGGAACAGTGCCGGCCAAGTGTTCGACGAAATGATTTTGGCATGTGGGGAATTTTCCTTGAGCTGATTTTTGGTGGGGTGGCCTCTCATTGCATCTGGCGCTGCCTGAATTTTGGTAGAATTTCTGGGGAAGATGAGATATGTATTTCACCAAATTTGACAAAACTGGTCCAAACTTGCAGGGGTTGAAACTTGAAAATTTTGAAAAGAGGAATAGTGGATCTAGATGGATCTAGGTTGGGGGTGCTGAAGACTATACAGAGGAGTAGGTTTGAGATCAAAACTCAAAGGGAATTAGGCACTTGCTTTGCAAATCACCTGGGCTTAAAATAAATGACAAAATTGTTTTGGGAAATAAAATAAATGAAATAAAATCCAAAAATGGGTTGGACTTGTTGGAACAGAAAGTTTAGATTGCTCCAAAGAGGAAGGAGGGGTTTGGGGAGGTTTTACCACATGAGGCATGGTAAAACCAAGGATGGTTCAAAACAAAAGAGTAGCTCCAAAATCCTAAGGGTTTCTTTTTTAAAAGAAAACGAAATTCAAGAAATGTTTTTGAGAAGGGAAACTCAGAAGAAAGGTTTTTAATAACCAAATACCAGGGGTGCAGAAGATACAAAAATCAAAGTCCTTGCCAAGGGGAAAAGTTTTGAGAGAGAGGTTTTAGGAAGAATTTTAAATAACCTTCTTCAAACCAAGCAAGGTTTTTGTTGAAAACTTTTAAAAAAAATTGGAGTGTCACAGCCCGCGGTGCTCCGCTCTTGCCCCTTGGCTTTGCCACTAAGCCAAGTCTGAGCGCGCCTTGGGCCCGGAGGGTACTGTCGGCGTTCTGGATATCGGGGTATCCAGCCCTGCGTGCCTGTGGCCCGCTGCGTGGCTCCACTAGCGGCCCGGTGTGGGCCGTCTTCATCCACCACACCACATACTGGAGTAGGGTATTACACCACAATGGTGGCCTAAACCAGTATAAACCTCGTGTCTCTTGTGTTGTGATTTCGTTTAGCTAAGCCTAGGGATCGCGACGAGGCAGAGAGAAAGTGAGATTCGATAGGGGGGAATCTTCGTGCGCACCCCAGTGTTCGAACCTTAAGGGTTTTGCCGGAACCCGATATCCGACATACATTTTGTTAAGAGTAAATATATATGTGAAAATATAGGAACAAATTGCGATTATTTAACTTAAGATGCAGAGTACAAATGTAAATATAGCATACATGCAAAAGGCACTGACAAGAGCAATGCGGAGCTAAACTTCTTCAATGACATTGGTTTTATTCAATATTTTGGCAAGAGTAAATGTAGATCTGATGTGTAGAAAATGGAGGGCAAGGGAAAATAAGCTGCAAAGTGTACATGAAGAACTAGCTGACAAATATAAGTACAGTGATGAAGGACATCGATACTTACAAGAACAATGCAGAACTAAATTTCTTCATAAGAATTGGGTTTATTCTACCTAAATTTAAGCATTAATATAGATCTAATAATTTGGAGCGAACAGTGGATAAGCAAGCTATAATGCACAATGATGTCACATAATCCACCAAGTATGAATGTAAGGACAGCGATAGGACAATAGGTACTCACAAGAGCAAAGCAGCAACCATCATAGTTGCGATATCCTAGGTTTTGTGGCGCTGGTTCTATCGCCAATTAATATACTTCGGGTGCTATGTGATTTCTCTAGTAGCACCACCTTTTTCAAGGACTTTGCTTGTACTCCTTCAGGTTCTGCCATCACCCTCTTCCTTTTGGATGTCTGAAACACAAGAACATCATTTGAAGGAAAAAAACATGGTATGACGACAAATGGAATAGGTGTTTATAATGGATGGGCATGGCATCTTCACATATATCATGATTAAACTAAGCAGATGGCGGTGCAACGAAGCAAAAGAAATGCAAGACACCTTATGCAAGATATTTCCAACCAATAAAACCTTGGCAAATTAGAACAGGCACCTTATTGGGTGAACAGGACAGGCCATCTGCCTTTGACTCCTTGAGCTCAAAATAGTCATTAGGATCATATTCTGAATACGAATCTATAGGTCGGGAGCATGTGGGTATCATTGCATCCACAATGGACCTCAATCCCTTGATGCCAAGTTTGTTACCCATTGAACTGTTCCGCAATATTCTTAATGTGCAATTCTTATATTCATTGTGATTACGTACAATATCTGAAAAGCATGAAAACATAAATAGTAGTGAGATTATCTTTGCAATGCAGAGGATATTGTAATATAATAGGGGCTCCCGGTAAACCCTTGTGTGATATCACTGGATTCTGATGAGAGAGCACATGTGTGCTGTAATATGGTGAGTAGATTAATATAATCTGGCACAACTAAACAAAAAAATAGGCTCCCTATTGGGAGCTCCAGATGTAAGGATAGTTGGCAGATGATAGGTTCATAATATACCATATAGAAAGTTTATTGCCAAACCATGATAATGAGAGCGCAGAGCCAGTAGGCAGATTGTAGTATAGATAATAGGGGTACACCATAACCACCATAAATAAATCGGGAAAGCGGAATTGGCTGGACAATACAGGGTTTTTCCGCTACTAATATGCAACCTATCGATCACCTACACACCAGCTCTATTCATCTGAAAGCACACAGTTGTTACCATCAGTCTAGTCTATCAAAGACCACGCGGCTCCCACCATTTCCGGGATATTATGGCAGACCAACTCGAAGTGCAAAATCATGTAGCAGAACCGGCCCAATAGACCTGTCAACTTTAGATGCCCCTACTCCCCTTCCTGACAAGGAACATACTGTACTTACTAAAGAAGAATGGAAGAGGAACATGTTAAAGAATAGAAGGGGAAACATATTATTGAGATTCCCCTTCTTTCTATACAATGTTGGTTGCCCACCCATGATGAATCAGAGCGCCCAAAGAAATGCAATTCCATGATGTCTCTCTATATGTGGCCACATGCATTTGGAAACTCAAGTGGGAGCATTAGCTAACCAATTAAATGTGTGTCTATTGGCTAATGTCAGTATCATATCACATTCGTATTTGAAGAACCTTAGGACGTATGATTGGTGTGTTATTTAGCTTTAAAGGGTGGACAACTGCTAGTAGGACACAAAGCACTTACACAGATCGTAATGTAGATATAATGGGAAAATCCTAAGCATCAAGAGTAAAATCGGGAAAGTGGAACTTGCTGGAATATATGTGCTAGTATTGCCAGTACGACTAGAAAGGCTTCGAATACCAGCTCTCTACAACTGAAGGTGCAATACTGTTACTATCAATCTAACTCTCAAAGGCGACACGTACAATAAAATACGAAGAGTTGAAAGCGTCCATGACAATCGACATGAATACCAACACGAAGAGTTGAAAGCATCCATGACAAGCAACCGAATAGACCTGTACACTACAAATGTCGCTGCTCCTCTTAGTTACAAAGAACATACTATACAACTATTATACTCCCTATGTTCCTAAATACAAGTCTTTGTAGAGGTTCCACTTTGGATCACATACTGATGTATATAGATACATTTTAGAGTGCAGATTCACTCATTTTGCTCCGTATGTAGTTCATGGAGGAATCTTTACAAAGACTTATATTTAGGTACAGAGAGAATACTTACAAAGGAAGAACAGAAGAGGAGCATGCTAAAGAAGAGCAAGCATATTTTGGATAATAAAATGTTGGTTGGTCACACATGATGAACCAGAGTGCATAAAGAATACAACTCCCTGCCGTCCCTCGATATGTGGCGCGTGTGCTTTTCAAAACTAAAGTAGGAACATTAACTGACCAATTAAACATTCTTTGTTTTAGTACATGTCAACATCATATCTGATTCGTATTTGAGCAACTAAGTTTTGAATTATGAGTGACATGTTGTTTAGTTTGATGGGTTGAGGAGCACTACTTGCACGTACGTCTCGAACCACCTACGATAAAAGTACTGAATATATGGGAATGTCTACATGCAAGTCGCCTGACTTTCGTCATTTGGGTCAGTCGACCATTTCAGGCGGTTGGATGACGATCCTACATCTCCTAACCCTTCTTCTTCCTCGCCTCTTATTCTTCCCCTAAACACCACTGCACGGGTCACCGTCCGAACCACCGGCCCCCACCCACCCCTGAACCGCCCACCACCTCCAATCTTCTGCCACCCCCGGCCATCCCTCTAGCTAACCCCACGCCCACCCGTGTCGATTTTTGCCTCCGGAGAGGCCCCACCATAGCCCGACGACACCCCCCCACACAACCACTGTCCCCACCTAAAAACCCTAAGATAGATAATGGGGTAGCCCTCCGGCGAGCCCCTTCCTTCCCTCCGGCGAACTCTGGCGAGCTCTCAAAAATCGACTGATCCAATTTTGAAATTTAGTCTGTTGTCATTTAACTAGTGTGGAATATAAAAGGGGAAAACCATAAGCATTGTGTGTATAGTGTTGAGCGTGCCATGGCGGATCTGAAGGTGCAAACTGAACAAAGGCAACTTCACAACCAATGTTTGCTTTTAACTAACAAGTAAGATACTAAGTGATGGACAAGAAATCACAGTAAAGCAGTGGTGATCTGTTTTCTTGTTGCGATAAATAAGTTGAGTAGATACGAAAGAGTACAACCTATAGTGCACCGCCGTGTATGCATCTGCTGAGAATTTGATGATACTGCGGGAGTGATGGCTGTCGGCAGCGTGGAAGCAGATCTAGGAGGGTAGACGGTGGCAGCGGGGGAAATATCCCGGCGCGGTGGATGAGACTGTTGTAGCAGCGGCATCGACAAGGTAGATGACAGCGGGGATGAAGCGAGAGGACAGGATGCAAGGATACTAGTCCGAAGCCGTGACTGAGAGAGGTCGATCTCTTATAATAGACGACGGCGTCGGGGTGTCAGCTCCGACATGGTGGAGGAGGACAACGGTGGATGTGGTGGCGGATGATACGTCTCTAATGTCTCTACTTTTCCTAATGCTTTTCCTCTTGTTTTGGACTCTAATTTGCACGATTTGAATGAAACTAACCCCGGACTGACGCTGTTTTCAGCAGAACTACCACGGTGTTGTTTTCGTGCAGAAATAAAAGTTCTTGGAATGGAACAAAACTTTGCGAGGATTTATATCAATAAAGAGAATTTCTGGAGCCAGGAACCACCAGAGGGGGGCACCTGGGTGGGCACAACCCACCAGGGCGCGCCCCCTTCAGGCACGCCCAGGTGGGTTGTCCCCTCTTGGTGGCCCCGCAGACCCTAAAACTGACGCTATAAAATCATATATTTCTAGAAAAAAAGAGGGAAAAAAGCTATATCACGTTCCATGAGACGGAGCCACTATCACCTCCTATTCTTCATCGGGAGGCCAGATCTGGAGTCCGTTTGGGGCTCCGGAGAGGGGGATCTTCGATCTTCGTCATCACCAACCCTTCTCCATTACCAATTCCATTATGCTCCCCACCGGGAGTGAGTAATTCCTTCGTAGGCTCGCTGGTTGGCGAGGAGTTGGATGAGATTCATCATGTAATCTAGTTAGTTTTGTTAGGGCTTGATCCCTAGTATCCACTATGTTCTGAGATTGATGTTGCTATGACTTTGCCATGCTTAATGCTTATCACTATGAGCCTGGGTTCCATGATTTTAGATCTGAACCGTTTATGTTATCACCATTATATATATGTTCTTGATCCGATCTTGGAAGTTATAGTCACCTAATACGTGTTATGATCCGGCAACCCCGGAGTGACAATAGTCGGGACCACTCCCGGTGATGACTGTAATTTGAGGAGTTCATCTATTCACCGAGTGTCAATGCTTTGTTTCGGTTCTCTATTAAAAGAAGGCCTTAATGTCCCTTAGTTTCCAATATGACCCCGCTGCCATGGGATGGTAGGACAAAAGATGTCAAGTAAGTTCTTTCCATAAGCACGTATGACTATTTACGGAATGCCTACATTATATTTATGAACTAGAGCTAGTGCCGTATCGCCCTAGGTTATGATTGTCACATGATGATATCATCCAACAAATCATTCGATCCAATGCCTACGAATTTATCTTATATTGTTCTTGCTAAGTTACTACTGCTATCGTTACTCCTGCACTTGTCACAAAACTACTCCTATCACTGTTACCGTTACTACTGTTGTTGCTACTATTATCAAAACTATCATACTACTTTGCTACTGATTACTTTGCTGCAGATAATTAATCTCCAGGTGTGGTTGAATTGACAAATCAGCTGCTAATACTTATGAATTTTCTTTGGCTCCCCTTGTGTCAAATCTATAAATTTGGGTTGAATATTCTACCCTCGAAAACTGTTGTGATCCCCTATACTTGTGGGTTATCAAAACCTTTTTCTGGCGCCGTTGCCGGGGAGCATAGCTATATTTGTTGAGTCACTTGGGATTATTACTAATTTATCACTATGAAGAATCTGAAGGATTCTAAGACTAAGATTTTTTGCTCTAAGACGAGGGGACGTAAGGAACAGCCATCTAGCTCTGCTTTAGATTCTCCTTCTGTTATAAGTAAACTTGCAACAGCACCACATGCTATCAATCTTGATATGTGGCAAGTTATTGATGATGCTACCTCTGCTATGAATGGTGCTTATGATGATGTTAGTAACGTGATTGATGAGAATGTGCCACTAGGTGAATTTCTTGATGAACTGTAACATCCCAATTTTCAATTTGGATGTTTAAAAATAGATCATTCATATGCATTCATGATTTATGCATTTTTGCCCCATTTGTTTTACTTGAATTTTGATTCAAGGAACTTTGAGCACCTCAAGGACCAAAAGAGAGAGTTGGAAGTTTCCCTAAAACCATTTTTGAGAATTTCAACGTTGGGATTTGGACCAAATTTGGTTTCACCAAAATTCATTTCCATTATTTCAAAAATAAAATAAAGAGACAAGATAAAAGGACTTCTTAAAAAACAGAAAAGAAATATTGGAAATTGAATTTGAAATCTAAATATATTTATTGGGATTTATTTGCAAATTATTTTTTGATGCAAATTTTATTAGTACAACAAAATTATTTTTTAAAAATTGCATTTTAGGCAAGATAAATGTCACAAGATCATATATAAGTCCATATGACGATGTGAATTTTTTGGAAATTTTTAGACTTATATTTATTTTGTTTTTGGTGTTTCATTGCTTATGTAAAGAAAACGTGGGCAGCCAAGGCCCAAGGAAGGCCCAGCTTTCTTCACGACACGGTCGTCTTCAACCTCCAGTACGTACGCACACACGCACGCAGGGCAGCACCCCATCCTAGCGCCCCACTCCCTCCCCTTCCTCTCCTTTGCTCCAAAAATGATTTGAACGGAATCCCCTCGCATCCCTCGACCCCTCCCATCCCCTGGTGCGCCTCAAAGACAACCATAATGGCCATCATGAGTGCTTGAAACTGCAACCATTAACACATCTCGCCCCACCCAACTCTGGACCTCCCCTGCCCTATATAAAGCACCCCTGGGAGCCCCTCTCAACCGTCGTTCGAAGCCCTCTGCTTCTGGAGTTTTCCCCCCTCCCTAACCTCGCCAATTTCTTGCCGGAGTTCGTGAATCCTGGTGATCTCTCACCCTATGTGCAGGAAGAAATCTACAACCACAACTTGTTCAAGTGGTTCACCTCATCGTCCTCTACACCGTCCCGCACGCATCCTTCACCGAAGCACACCGGAGCCGCTTTCTTCCTCGTCTCCGGCGACAAGTCCAGTGAGCACCCAACCAGCCAATCAGAGAGCGCCACTTGGCATCTGGCCAATTTTTTCTCTCTTTTTCCAGTATTTTTTTCCAATCTTAGATTCTATACCAATTCTTGTTTCTAGTATATCTTTTAGTCTATAGATCCGATTTAGTTGATTCTTTTTCCTACGACTTCATAAAAATATCCTCTATCCAGAGAACCAAGCGAATAATAGTTTTGAAATTTTTAAATTTTGAATTCAAACAGATCTTATTCAAACTTCTTTAGGCCATAACTCATGTTCTGTAACTCCGTTTTGGGTGATCCTTTTCGCAAATCGAAGCTTGTGACGTGTACTTTCTGTTAAAACCAAAACCATTTATTTTTTGTTGCTGTAAAAATTACATTCTATACAGAAACTTTATTTGGATGTTTTGGAGTTTTCCGAAGTCTTTTATTCGTTTTCTTTTTCATTCTTTTTGCTTGATTGGTTATGAGTGCCATTACATGCTTCGTTAGATCATCTGGAGTGCGAGGCTTTCTAATACGAATCTTTAGAGTTCAATGATCGTCAGCAAGGCAAGTTCACACTTTGATCATACTTTTCAATACCTAGTTTTTACTATGCATTAGTTTCACCCTCAAAGATTGCATGAGCAGGAATTGGGAACATGTGGTTATGCTATGTAGTTCATGTGGTAGGAACCTATGACCTTTGACCACCCCAGAAATATTCGTTAAGTCATATATTGCTTAGCCATGCTCATAGACGGGGATTGGTATGAGTGATCCATGCAAGTTGCGAGAGATAATAATTTTGGGACAACATAAGGTGGCAACTTTAATACACATCTGGGTGGATTGTTTGGGGCACCTGGAGTAACCAGTATTTGCCCAAGGGGAAACCTGGAGTACCCGTGTGATTACCCGAGATCCGCCACCTAGACTCAAAGGGATCATAAGATATTTCATGCCTAGAAACTTTCGTGTGCAACCACAAGCCATTATGGGCTCTGGCATAGTTGAGTAAGTTGTGTGACCTCTTTCCGTGGTAGACTAGCTGATGTAGGGGAAAGTAGGTGTACCAGTCTACCTAGGGTTTGGAGGAAATACTTCAGAAAGACTATGTCTCCGATCTTGCGATCATGGAGGTGGTCGAGTCTTGTGGGGAAAAGTGCGCAAATCTCTGCAGAGTGTACAAACTAATCATGATTAGCCGTGTCCCCGGTTATGGACAAACTTGAGTACCTAGAAGTGAATTATTGGTTGATCTCATCACTCTATTTAATGAAATTGTTGGGTTACTAATAACTTGGAAATTTTGGGATTGAATTGGAGGAACCTTCTCAATAATGGCATTTTAATTTAGTAGTAAATAAAAAAAATTCCTTTGTTGTAGGAAAAAATTAGCTTTATGCAAAAGTTTAAAACTTAGAGCCTCCACCTGCTAAATTTGCATATAGAGATAGTCTTTTTCATTATTATTATTATTCTATGGTGTGAAATTGCCAGCATATTCCATGTGCTGACCTACATGGATGCAACGTCTCATGTTGTAGATTTTTCTGACGTGGATTAAAGGTGCGATAGGTCGTTGTTCTGCACTCAGTTTCCCATGGAGTTGATGGACTCATTTACCTTCGATGCTTCCGCAGTTATTTTTATTTAGATGGCCTTTGCCATATTATTGTAATAAATACTCTTTTGAGGACCTCGATGTAATAAAGTGTGTGATTAAACAATGTTATAATTCCTCGAGTATTGTGTATGTCAGCATAACGATCCACGGATGACACTTAAGCACAGAGACTTCGATCCATTTGGGTCGGGTCGCTACAAGATGGTATCAGAACACACGCTGACTGTAGGACGTGAGCACTAGGAAATGGAAATCCATAGGAAGAAAACTTTATTTTATGACTTCCTTATATATTTTTTGGTCTGTACTCTTCTCTATGCATTTCTATCTCTTCTATACTTCAATAAACTAGTTGTTGAACCCTTACCAAGTTGCTCAATCTGATGAGACCATGACCTATGAAGACATCATCGACGAAGAAGAAGAAGCTAGAGTTGACATTGATTTGAGAAGATTTAGTTTAGACCACCACTACCAAGTTGAGCCCAACTATGATTTGCGGTAGTATGAAGAGATCATATCTCTTGTTGATATGACCTTACCTGTAGGTTTTGCTTGTGTGGTGTGATCTATGTGAATTGCTTGATTTGAAGTTTTCTTGCTATCATAACCATAAGGGTAGTGATTTCTCTCATTAGGCCCTTATTCTATTTCTAATATCTCATCCACTCTAAACCATACTGGATGCCCTCAAATGATCTGGAGGAAATTAAGAAGCAGATTAAGGAATTATTGGAGAAGTGTTATATTTGACCGAGTTCATCACCTTTGGGAGCCCTAGTGCTTCTAGTTGAGAAGAAGATTGGATCCTTGAGAATGGTTGTGGATTACCATGCGTTGAATGAGGTTACGATCAAGAACAGGTACCCTCTACCAATGATCAATGATTTGTTTGACTAGCTACAAGGAGCATAAGTTTTCTCCAAGATCAATCTTCGATCAGGATATCATCAGCTGAAGATTCGAGAACAGGATATACCCAAGACAGCCTTTACCATGAGATATGGGCTTTATGAGTACACAGTCATGTCTTTTCGTTTGACTAACGCCCCTGCCTATTTTATGAGTATGATGAATAAGGTATTCATGGAGATCTTGGATAAGTCTGTTATGGTATTCATTGATGACATATTGATTTACTCGAAGAATGATGAGGAACACAAGGAACATTTGCGCTTGGTTCTCGAGAAGCTCAGGGAACATCGGTTATACGCAAAGTTCAACAAGTGTGAATTCTGGTTGGAGGAAGTTGGATTTCTCGGACATGTTATATCAGGAGAAGGAATAGCAGTAGATCCCTCAAAGGTTGAGGCCATCACCAAATGGAAAGCACCCACCTCGAGAGATTCGTAGTTTCCTTGGACTTGCAGGATATTACCGGAGATTTATTGAGAATTTCTCCAAGATTGCGAAGCCCATGACAGAGTTATTGAAGAAAGACACCAAGTTTAATTGGACCAAGGAATGTGAGGCTAGTTTTCAAGAGTTGAAGAAACGTTTGGTTACAGCCCCAGTGCTAATCCTTCCGAATATACGCAAGGATTTCCATGTATATTGCGACGCTTCTCGTCAGGGACTTGGAGGTGTTCTTATGCAAGAAGGAAGAGTAGTTTCATATGCCTCATGTCACCTTCGACCTCATGAGCGGAATTATGCCACACATGATTTGGAGTTAGTAGTCGTAGTGCACGCACTCAAGACCTGGAGAGATTTTCTTACCGGAAATCGTTGTGATGTTTACACGGATCATAAGAGTTTGAAATACATCTTCACGCAGAAGGAGTTGAACCTCTGGCAGAGATGATGGTTGGAGCTCATAAAGGATTATGACATGAGATTGCATTATCACCCAGGAAAGGCCAATGTTGTGTCAGATGCATTGCGCCGCAAGAGCTATGTTAATACCCTCACAGCAGGAGGATTACCTCAAGAGTTAATTGATGATCTCAGAGATCTCCCATTAGAGATAGTACCACGAGGTTTTGTTGCTGCAATGGAAATTCAACCCACTTTGTTGGGAAAGATTTGAGAAGACCAGAAGTTAGACAAAGGTATTGCGAAGATAAAGGGAAGGATGAACCAAGGAAAGGCAGAAGGATTTCGTGAGGATGAACACGGAACCTTATGGTTTGGGCAGCCTATTTACGTGCCAAATGACCCAGAGATTAGGAAGTTGATTCTTTAGGAGGCTCATGATTCGCCTTACTCGATACACCCAGGTAACACCAAGATGTATTTGGACTTGAAGGAAAGTTTCTGGTGGACAAGTATGAAGAAGGATATTGCCGAGTATGTCGCAGTATGTGATGTATGTCAGAGGGTTAAGGCAGAGCACCAGAAACTAGCAGGATTACTTCAGCCTTTGCTGATACCAGATTGGAAGTGGGACAAGCTTGGCATGGAGTTCATTACATGATTACCCAGGACCCGATCTGGCTATGATTCTATTGGGTAGTAGTTGATCGCTTGACCAAGGCAGCTCACTTCATCCCTGTGAAAACAACATATACAAGTGCTAAGTTAGCCAAGATATACATGATCAGGATCGTATGTCTGCATAGAGTTCCGAGGACCATCATATCAGATAGAGGAACACAATTTACCTCAAAGTTTTGGCATCAGTTACATGAAACTTTGGGTACCAGGCTAGAGTTCAGTACAACCTTTCATCCATAGACAGGTGGGCAAACCGAGAGAGTCAATCAGATTCTAGAGGACATGTTGAGAGCTTGTGCTCTAGATTATGGATCTAGTTGGGATGACAATCTACCTTGCATAGAATTCTCATATAACAACAGCTATCAAGCTAGTTTGAAGATGACCCCTTTCGAAGCTTTTGTACGGAAGGAGGTGCAGGACACCATTGATGTGGGATGGAGTTGGAGACCGTAAATTATTCAGACCAGATTTAATTAGAGATTCAGAGGAGAAAGTCAAATTGATCCATGACAGACTCAAAATAGCCCAATCTAGACAGAAGAGTTATGTTGATGCTAAACGCAAGGAAGTAACCTATTAAGTCGGAGATAGAGCATATCTGCTTGTGTCGCCACTTCGATGAGTTCAATGATTTGGAGTCAAAGGAAAGTTAGCACCACGATTTGTGGGGCCATACCGAGTTTTGGAACACATGGGTGAAGTTGCCTATAAGTTGGAATTATCCGAAGCCTTGTCAGGAGTTAATGATGTGTTTCATGTTTCCCAATTGAAGAAGTGACATGCGGAGATGGTCAATATTCCTCTAAGAGATACAGTGCCTTGAAAGCAATTCAGTTGGAGAGTGACCTGACTTATGAGGAGAAACCGGTCAAGATTCTCGAGTTTGCTAACAGAGTTACCCGCAGCAAGGTCATCAAGTTTTGCAAGGTTCAATGGAGTCATCATACTGAGGAAGAAGCCACCTGGGAACGAGAAGAAGATCTTCGACAGGACCACCCACACCTTTTTGCTAGCCAACCCGAATCTCGAGGACGAGATTCATATTAAGGGGGGTATGTTTGTAACATCCCAATTTTCAATTTGGATGTTTATAAATAGATCATTCATATGCATCCATGATTTATGCATTTTTGCCCCCATTTGTTTTATTTGAATTTTGATCGAAGAAACTTTGAGCAACTCAAGGACCAAAAGAGAGAGTTGGAAGTTTCCCTAAAACCATTTTTGAGAATTTCAAAGTTGGGATTTGGATCAAATTTGGTTTCACTAAAATTCATTTCCATTATTTCAAAAATAAAATAAAGAGAGAAGATAAAATGACTTCTTCAAAAACAGAAAAGAACTATTGGAAATTGAATTTGAAATCTAAATATATTTATTGGAATTTATTTGCAAATTATTTTTTGATGCAAATTTTATTAGTACAACAAAATTGTTTTTTAAATTGCATTTTAGGCGAGATAAATGTTCACAAGGTCATATATAAGACCATATAACTATGTGAATTTTCTGAAAATTTTAAACTTATAATTATTTTGTTTTCGGTGTTTTATTGATTCTGTAAAAAAATGTGGGTAGCCAAGGCCTAAGGAAGGCCCAACTTTCTTCACGACACGGTCGTCTTCAACCTCTAGTACGTACGTACGCACGCACGTAGGGCAGCACCCCACCCTAGCGCCCCACCCCCTCCCCTTCATCTCCTTTACTCCAAAACCACTCTGAACGGAATCCCCTCGCCTCCCTCGACCCCTCCCATCCCCTGGTGCGCCTCAAAGACAACCATAATGGCCATCATGAGTGCTTGAAACTGTAGCCATTAACACATCTCGCCCCACCAAACTCTGGACCTCCCCTGCCCTATATAAAGCACACCTGGGAGCCCCTCCCAACCATCGCCCGAATCCCTCTCCCTCTGGAGTTTTCCCCCCTCCCAATTGCTCGCCGGAGTTCATGAATTCCGGCGACCTCTCACCGTGTGTACATGAAGAAATCTACAAACACAACTTGTTCAAGTGGTTCACCTCAAAATCCTCTACACAGTCCCGCACGCATCCTTCACCGAAGCACACCGGAGCTGCCTTCTTCCTCGTCTTCGGCGACAAGTCTGGTGAGCACCCAGCCAGCCAATCAGAGAGCGCCACTTGGCATCTGGCTGATTTTTTTCTCTTTTCCCAGTATCTTTTCCAATCTCAAATTCTATACAAATTCTTGTTTCTAGTATATCTTTTAGTCTATAGATCCGATTTAGTTGATTCTTTTTCCTACGGCTTCATAAAAATATCCTCTATCCAGAGAACCAAAAAAAATATTTTTGAAAATTTTAAATTTTGAGTTCAAACAGATCTGATTCAAACTTCTTTAGGCCATAAATCGAGTTCCGTAACTCCGTTTTGGTTGATTCTTTTTGCAAATCGAAGCTTGTGAAGTGTACTTTCTGTTAAAACCAAAACCATTTATTTTTTGTTGCTGTAAAAATTACGTTCTGTACAGAAACTTTATTTGGATGTTTTGGAGTTTTTTGAAGTCTTTTATTCGTTTTCTTTTTGATTCTTTTTGCTTGATTGCTTATGAGTGTCATTACATGCTTTGTTAGATCATCCGGAGTGTGAGGCTTGCTACTACGAATCTTTAGAGTTCAACGGTCGTCAGCAAGCCAAGTTCACACTTTGATCATACTTTTCAATACCCAGTTTTTACTATGCATTAGTTTCACCCTCAAAGATTGCATGAGTAGGAATTGGGAACATGTGGTTATGCTATGTAGTTCATGTGGTAGGAACCTATGACCTTTGATCACCCCGGGAATATTCGTTAAGTCATATATTGCTTAGTCATGCTCGTAGATGGGGATTGGTGTGAGTGATCCATGCAAGTTGCGAGAGATAATAATTTTGGGACAACATAAGGTGACAACTTTAATACACATCTGGGTGGATTGTTCTAGGCACCTGGAGTAACCAGTGCTTGCCGAAGGGGAATCCCGGAGTACCCATGTGATTACCCTAGGTCTGCCACCCAAGCTCAAAGGGATCATAAGATATTTCATGCCTAGAAACTTCCATGTGCATCCACAAGCCATTATGGGCTCTAGCATAGTTGAGTAAGTTGTGTGACCTCTTTCCGTGGAAGACTAGCTGATGTAGGAGAAAGTAGGTGTACCGGTCTACCCAGGGTTAGGAGGAAATACTTCAGAAAGACTATGTCTCGATGTTCCGATCCTGGAGGTGGTCGAGTCTTGTGGGGAAAAGTGCGCAAATCTCTGCAGAGTGTTGTCGGGGAAACTGATCCACGAACACCTATGGGGCCGGCGGACTGTGGCCCCTTTCGGTTCGGCGGGGGGGGCGGAGATCGCACGAAGAGCGGATCGAGGCGAAGCACGCGAGCAGTTTACCCAGCTTTGGAGCTCTCCGGAGAGATAATACTCCTACTGCTGCTTGTTTGATTGTCTTGTGTTCTTGCTCGAGAGAGCTAAGTGTTTTTCTGGCTTTCGAATGAGCCGAACCCCTTCTACGTTGCGCATGGGCCTCCTTTTATACGCTAAAGGGGTCACCGACAGGTGGCAACGTAGACAAGGGTAAAAATGTAAAAAGGGTTGCGGTTGGTACACCTACTTGCATAGTGTATCCTACCTAACCCTGATGGTAGGGGACAAGGGCATTAAATGCCTGTCTGTGTCGCCCAAACAGTGCAGAAAGGTACCGTCAGGGACGCCACCGCTCGCCACGATGGCAGTCTTGTTAGCTTTGCATGCCACCGCGCACCGCTGACTGCACAGCCTCCCGCCACGCGCGCCTAGAAAGGCCCCCAGAGCGACACGTTGGTGGATGTGCTGGAGCGTGGGTACAGAGTGGCCGCCTGCCGCGGCAAGTGCTTTGCCGCGGCCATTGTCTTGTCGGGTCCGGAAGCTTGTCGCTCACCAGGCCTCGAGATGCCTTGGTTGGTCTTCCCAGCAAGCTCCTCTTGTCGGGGCCTTGTTGCCTTGCCGGGACGCGTGGCGTGTCGCGGCAAGTTCCTTGGGATGCCTTGGTTGGCCTTCCCGGCAAGCTCCTCTTGCCGGGGCCTTGTCTCCTTGGCTTGAATACTTTGTTCTTGAATGGCTCCAAGGGAACCACGGAGGACCTTGGCGATCGTCCGGCAAGTCTTGCCGCGGGGTGCTGCAACTGCCCGTGCACAAGTTCGGGATACTAGGGTACCCCTACTCTAGTACACCGACAGGAGCCCCCGGGCCTGGGCCACACACGTTGTCGAGCGCTGTTGGGCCAGGCCCAAAACAGGGCATGGGCACACGCGGCCTGGGTCACGTCGTATCCTGCTCCGTATCCACCGCACCCTCCCCCAACGGCACGCGTTGAATGCGGCATCGTGGGAGAGATCGTGGGTGGTTTCTTTATTTGGAAGGGCGAAACGTCCGCCCCCTCCCTCTTTATAAGCAGAGGAAATAGGGGCAGTTCGCCCACCGCCGTCTGTTGCTCCAACTCCAAAAATCTCCGCCGCTCCCCGCTTATTCTCGAAGCAGAAAAGAGAGCAGCGCTCCGCCCCCCATTGCCACCAGCATCACCAACACCGCCGATCTCCCCCACCACCTCCGCCATGGCTCCAAAAGCCGACAAGGGGAAGGGCGTGAAGTCGGCCGAGGCGCAGCGGCTCGCGGCGCTGCGGAAGGAGCGGGCCCTCTTCCCCCCTCAGCTCGGTGCGCAGGAGTTGAGGGAGTACTACTACCTCTTCTGGTCGACGGAGACGCGTGCACATCCGCGCACGAGGGTACTCCCGGCTGCAGCATCGGAACTGGCTCCAAGCGGGTACCCCTTCTTCGCATTGTTCTTCTACTGCGGGCTCTGCCCGCCTTTTTCTGATTTCTTCTGCGCCATTATGAACACCTACGGGTTCCGCCTCCTTGACTTCACCCCCAACGCCGTTCTGACCATGGCAGTTTTCGTGCATCTGTGCGAAAACTTTGTCGGAGTCCACCCAAATGTGGCCCTTTTCTGCCACTTCTTCATGCCTCGGGTTGAGAGAGGAGAGCCTCTTGCTGGCGGGATTGCTTGGATCTCGAGAGTCGGCAAGAAGGAAGCGTATCTGGAGGGTGAGCTCCGTAGCAAGTGGGAGGAGTGGAGAGCAGAGTGGTGCTGGATCATCAAGGAGAACCCGCAGCCGTTCATTGCCCTGCGCCAAGCCCCAATAGTGCGCGGCAATGATTGGAGCAATGTGGCCCCGGAGGACGACAGGCTGAAGATTGCCGACACCCGGATCCTTCGCCTCAGGCTTGCCGGGCTCACTGTAGGCGCCGCTGGCGCAGATTTCCTTCGCCGCCGCATCGCCCCCTACAGGAGAGGGGGAGACCCGCCTGGGAGTTCAAGAACTCGGCGGATATCATGAGGCTGCGCCCGGGCCTCAATTTCAACTTCACGGTCTTGGAATTGGACGCGATGCTTCTGGAGCTGTTCAAGCGCGACCCTCAGCACCCATTTATGTTGCCGCGGAATGTCGTTCCGCCGTGCAACAATTCTTCCCTTGACCGCATCCGCGCGATGATGCCGTTGTGCGACTCACACGGAATCACCCCAACTTGGCAAGAACCTGCAGATGACGTCGTGCGGGCGTTCTTCGATGACTTGGTAGAAGTGCCGGTCCGCGCTGATGAACAGAAGACCCTCACCCGCCACAC
Organism: Triticum dicoccoides; assembly: GCF_002162155.2. Lineage (NCBI taxonomy): Eukaryota > Viridiplantae > Streptophyta > Magnoliopsida > Poales > Poaceae > Triticum > Triticum dicoccoides. Next base: position 511,308,172 of record NC_041387.1, read on the forward strand.
TACCGATGCGGAGCTGCAGCGCATCGCCACTAGGACGGAAGAGGCTGCGGCAGCGGCTGCCGCGGGCGAGTTCGGGTTCACCGTGGAGGAGGCGGAGGCAGCAGAGGCGGCAAGCCTTGCCGAGCGCGAGGAGTTTGCCGGCGAGGAAGATCTTGCCGGCCCTAAAGCTGAGCCGAGCGAGCCCGGCGAGGAGGAGCCCGAACCTTCAGACAGCTTGCCGCAGGCGGAGCCCCCGGCCCCTCCAAGAAGGCATCTCCGCAAGGCCGCGGACGCAGCGGGGCGGCAAACGGGTCAACAGCCGCCGAGCCGCGCGACACGCTCTACCGCGGCAAGCACCGTTGCCGCGGGAGCGCCTCACGCCGCTGCGGCAACTGGAGCGGGGTCTTCCCGGTCCACCGCTGCTGCTCCTGCCAAGCGGGCTAGGGAGCCCACTCCTCCGCCTCGCCGTACCGGAGACGAGCCGGACTTCGATCTCTCCGCGCTCAGCTCCAACGACGAAGAAGAAGAGTAAGATCCCCTTGCTGTCCTCGTAGTTCTTCAATTCTTGCTATCTTGTTGCTTTCGCCTTGTATCTGACTTGCTTCGATCTGAATCCATTCCTTTTCAGGACCCTGGCCCAGAGAGCGGCAAAGAGAGCCAAGGCCCCGGTGATTGTCATCGAAGATGATCCCACCGTGTTAGCAGGGGGTGTGTCTGAGACCACCTTGACGGACCCGGCAACTACTCCCCAAAGCAGCCCCCAGCGCAGCCCCCAGCGTAAGTTTATAGTTTACTTCCTTCTGTCAGGCGCGCATGGGTGCTCTTTTCTCTACTGATATCTTAACTGTTGATTTGTTTAGGAGCAGAACAGCCCCACCAGGAATGCCCGGAAAGCTGCTCCCGAAGTGCCATCTGCTTCGACTACGCTGCCAAGGGAGGAGTCCCCGGCAAGGGAGCGTTCTCCCGCAAGGGAGAACTCTCCGGCAAGGGACGGTTCTCCGGCAAGGGAAGGCACCAGTGATCCTCCGGCAGTTGAGACCGCAACCGCAGATCCTAGCACAGGTAATCTTCTTGCCTGAAAACTTTCCTTGGGTTCTTCTTCTTCTGATTTTCTTTTCTGGATTCTTGCTTGACTTTTCTCCCCTTTTTCGTTCCTCAGATCCAACTGCTGTGGAGCCAATGGACACCGAGGGCGCCGGCGAGGAGAACGCGCGCGGCAACAATGACGACGTCGCCGCCACTGAAGAAGAGGCCGGTGCTGATGACCCCGCCGGCGAAGAGGCCGCCAAGGCTGCCACCGCAGAAGCAGGCGAGGAATCCGGCGATCGCACTGACGGCCCCGAGGCCGCAGGAGCGCCAGGCGCTGCACCGACCGCCGATCCCTCCGCTGCTGCTGCAGAGCCAGGCTGCGAAGAGCCGCAGCCCAGCGCCTACCTGAAGGCCGGCGATGGCATCTTCATCAAGCTCCCCTGGGCGTCGAGCTCCAGGGCGCCGGTCGAAGGATAAACCTTTGACGAAGAGGTGCTCGCCTCCGCTGGGCTGGCTCTTATTGACGCGCCAAGCAGCAGCAGCGACGAGTCTGAGGAGGAGCGGCTGCTGCGGAAGCTGCTGTCTCTTTACCGCGCCCGCCAAGCCAAACTGGCATCCCGAGAGGCGCTTCTCGTGAAGGCGGGGGTTGACATTGAGAAGCGCGCGGAGGAGCTCCGGGGCCTCAGGCAGGAAACTCTCCGGTCCTTGGCGGAGGAGCGGGAGCAACTTCTCGAGGAGCGGAAAGCCTTCCTCCTCGAGAAGGCTGAAGCTGAAGAGAAGCAACGGCTTGTCGCCGAAAGGCTATCTCTGCGGGAGGGTGATTTGGTGCAGCGCAAGGTCAATCTTGACAGCCACGAGGAGTAGCTTGCCGCACGCGAGCAAGCAATAGGTGGGGCTCTCAAAGAAGCAAAGGATGCTACCGCAGCTGCTGAGGCCGCCAAGAAGGAGCTGGAGATGAAGGTGGCGCAGCTGGAGGCAGATCTCAAGGCGAGCGGCGAGGAGCTTGCCGTGCTTAAGAGCGAGCGCGAGAAGGACGCTGCCGCTCATGGTGAGCTGCAGGGTCTTCTCGCTGAGAGGGGCAAGGAGCTCAGCGCCGCCAAGGATTCAAATGCAGACCTGGAGTTGAAGCTGGCCACGTTGACTCAGACGCTGGACGTCACCAGGGAGCGAGAGGTGACCTTGTCGGAGAAGATCAAGGCCAACGAGGCGCTGCTGGCGAATGCTGCTGCCGCCCACAACGCCTTCAGGTAGACAGTGGAGCATTGGACTGAAGGTCTTGTGGATGCTGCCGCTGCCATCGACGGGGAGTTGGCGCAGCTGGGGATGGAGGATTTTGGGTATCCCTCCGACGAGCATCTCCAACCAGCGCCAAGCTCAGCCTGTTCTTCAAAGGTGTGGTGACGGCCCTCCAGCGACTCCGGGAGAGGATCCCAAAGCAGCTGGCCGACGAGTCATGCAGGATTTGCGCGGGGGCTCTCCAGAAGGTGCTGATGAAGGTGGCCTTCCGCAATCCAGGCCTCAACTTCACCAACGTCCTCAAATCCTTGCCGCCGGATGCTGATCGGGATGCGCTCAAGGCCCTTGTCGCACCCATTGTGGACAAGGTGAGCGAGATCAAGAGGGTTGAGGGCGATCGCGTAGATTAGGCCGCCCTTCTTTTCTTTCTTCTTGTCGTTGCTGGCCATATTATGAGATCAATCTATTAGAGCTGCGACAAGTTATCTTGTAATATAACTCTACTTTGGGTAATGATCGCTATGTTATTTCCTTTACTTGATTCCCTGCTTTGTATGTGTCTACCCTACGCTTTTAGGGAACTTGTTGGCGCAGGCACCTTTGCCGCGAGCGCTGAGTGCGGGACATCAGCAGCCTGCTGGCGATGCCGCTTCCAACAAGAAACCTTGTCGCAACTAGTCGCAGCTCACTTAAGTTGTTGAGCGGACTCGAAACAAAGTAAGGGCGCAGCTAGCTACGATTTGGTTCCTCCGCGCACAGGTTTTCCATACAAAGTGCGGTCGTTCAAGGAAGATAACTTAAAATTTTAAAACTGATTGCTCAAACTTTGGCAACTTAGCTTTTCTGTCATTTGCTTTCCGGCAAGGCGAAACTTGCTTGAACGATTCCTGGTCCACATCATAATCTTCTCCTTTCCCCCCGGCAAACTTGTGTGCGAGGGAACCTTGCTTTCCTTTATTAGAAAAAGAAAGAAGAGAAAATAAAGATATGGTGCCTTCCGGCTCGTTATTGCTTACCGGGGCTTGCGCTGCACAAAGTGTCAGATAATGCATGCGAATACAAGGTAGAAAGCATGAAATTGACAAGATGTGCTAAGCACATGAGCTTTACTTATGCACGGGATCTGCGCCCGGCTTTGTACAAAGGATTACATGCAACGTCGGCAAGACTTGTACAAAAGGTGGTTGCCGGAACGGGTTCCGGCAACCGCGCCCTATGGGTAAAACTTACGAAGATGCTCAATGTTCCAGGAGTTGCTCACCGGAGTGCCATCTTTGGTCTCAAGGCGGACATCGCCAGGCCTAGTGACTCGTTCCACCCGGTAAGGGCCTTCCCACTTCGGCGTCAACTTGTTGGAATTCTTGGCGGACTGAACGCGCCGAAGAACAAGGTCGCCTTCCTCGAAGCTTCTGGCACTAACTTTGCGGCTATGGTAGCGGCGCAAAGCTTGCTGGTATCGAGCAGCTCGTACAGCAGCCTGAAGACGGTCTTCCTCAAGGAGCAGCGCGTCATCTTGTCACAGCTGCTCTTGCTCAAGCTCATCATAAGCGAGCACTCGAGGCGACCCGTATACGAGTTCCATGGGGAGAACTGCCTCTGCTCCATAGACTAGAGCGAAAGGTGTCTGGCCAGTGGCTCGATTTGGCGTCGTCCTGATCGACCAAAGAACCACTGGCAGCTCCTCGATCCAGTTTCTTCCGCACTTGCGCAGCCTGTCGAAAGTTCTGGTCTTGAGTCCGCGCAGCACTTCAGCATTTGCGCTCTCCGCTTGACCGTTGGTTCTTGGATGAGCAACAGAAGCGAAGCAGACCTTGGCGCCAAGATCTTGAACGTATTGCATGAAGGTGCGGCTCGTGAATTGTGTCCCGTTGTCGCTGATGATCCTCTTAGGGATCCCGAAACGGCAAAAAATCGACCTGAAGAACTTGACTTGTCACACCCTAGCTAGTCATGCATTAGAGTGTTGCATCATGTTTACTCTTTCATCAGAAACTTGAAATGGGGATCTGTGAAACCCTCAGAATCATTTTGAAAATGACCCAAATAAAATTTCTCCAAAAGGGTCCAAGAAAATGCTCATGTTGCTCTCTGAAAATATTGGACAGAGATAAAAATCAAACCAATATTATTAAGAGCTCATAGGTATTTATTTTGGGCATTTGGAATTAATGCATAAATATTTGCATTGGAAATATATTAATTATATATATTAATATATGTCCAAATATTATGCCAATTATAAAGGAGCTCTGGAATAATATATCTAGCTCCTGCAAAAATTGGCATAAGTTAAATAAATGATTTAATATATTATTTAAATCAAAACATATGTCAGAAATTAGAAAACAGAAAAATAAATAATAGGAGGAGCTTACCTGGGCTCCTCCCTGTGCGGCCCAGCCAGCTGGCCGGCCCAGCAAGCCAGCCCAGCCCACCACCGCCGTCGTCCTCCTGGCGCCAGTCGGCCAGGCGTGTGGCCGGCGCGCGCGCACGGCCGGAGCGCCACGCACCAGCTCGTCTGCCTGCCTCCCCCGCCAGCGCGACGCCGCGACGCTTCTTCTCGGTGCCGCCCCGATCCCCTTGCCTTATCCCCCCTCTCTCCCGTGCTGCTCCCTCTCTCTCTCTCTCTCACGGCCGAACACCACCATCGCCGCCATTCGCCATAGCAGCCGTCACCGGCCACCCCTCGCTCCCCCGACTAGCTCAGGAGCTCCGCCTCGACCCCCTCTTCCTCCCCACCGCTCCACGGGTCTCCGGAAGCCCTGCATCGCCGCCTACGTCGCCGTTCCCCTCCTCGGCCACCGGAGGTCATCGCCGTCGATTCGCTGCACTCCGGCCGCCCCCGAGCCCGCTAACCATCCCTGCAGCACCGCGGTGAGCTCCGCCACCGTTTCCCCCTCTTTTCCCCTCGTTCCCTCACCGTAGCCTCCTCCCCACCACGGCCGAACCTCCGCCGCCGCCGAGCTCGCCGTCGACGCAGCTCCGGTGACCATTTGGTCACCCCGGCGAGTCCAACAAGTTCGTAAGGCCCCGTAGAGCATCCCTAGCGCCTCGCTTAGCTCGCCTTCAAGCTCCAACCCCGTTTCCGCGCACAACCGAACTCCGGCGGCTGCAGCCGAGCTCGCCGCCGTCGACTCCGGCCACCCCAGGCCCAGCCACGGCCCCCGTCCGACGCGCCATCGAGCTAGCTATCCAACGCACCTAGCCGCACGCCGTTTGGAGCACCACAGAGGAAACCCGAGGCCCCTGTACGCCGCGGACCTCGCCGGCGACTAACCGCCGGCGGGTTTGACTTGTCTGACCTGGGGTTTGACCCCCCCAGGGTCACTGACGCGTGGGCCCCATCGGCCAGGTGGTCAGTTAGTGCTAATTACCGTTAGTCAACCCCCCCTGACATTGACAGTGGGCCCCAGCGCCACTAATCCCTAACTAGGATTAATTTAATCCTGTTAAACCCCCCCTGTCACTGACGTGTGGCCCCCACACGTCAGGTTTGACCCCAGCCAGCCGCAGTTGACCACTGACGTCATGCTGACGTCATGCTGGCGCAATAATTATATTTCTGGATTTAATTTAAATCAGGAAATTCCAGAATATTATTTAAACTTCAAAAATTCATAACTTTTATTCTGTAACTCCAAATTGGACAAATTATATATGAAAAATGATCAGAAAAATCCAATCTATCCATCTGTACTATTTTCATGCATGATCAAACAAGTTAAATTGATGTTTTAAGCAGAACAAGGAAAAGCACTTTAAAGGGCCATGTTTGAGTTTGAAATTTGAATCTTTGATTCAAATTTGCTCAAACCCTTCTGGTCTTAGTTGCATTAGCCCAACACACTCATATTGCTATGTTTCATGCATGCATCATATTGTTGCACATTGTTTGGTGATGGTTGTGTATCGGTGTTCTTTGCGACAGGTTCTGCCTCCGAGGAGTACCGTGATTACCCTAACGAAGAACCGTATCAGTGCATCGAACCATCAGGCAAGCAACCAACCATTTGATCATATCGATACAATCCCATGTTCTCGCTCCTGCTCTCTTTTTACTGCATTAAGACAACGCGTTTCAAACTGCTGTGTGCTACGGTAGTTGAACCCATTTCCTCTGCATGACCTGTCATTGCCACAGTAACTAGATGAAACCCACTAGCATGTGTAGGAGTTGATTGAGCCATATGTATGTGTTGTTCCTACCTTGCTATGCCTGCTATGCTTAGAGTCATGTCTGGTCTGGTTCATCTGGGTGATGGCTAGAGTGAAATGATTATGTCGGTAATGAGAGTGGTGTGGTGAACACGATTTGGTAAAGGTATCGATGAGAGGCCATGTAGGAGTACATGGTGGGTTGTTTCATTGAAGCCGACCTTAAGCACTGAGATCTGTATGTGTGATTTAAGAATCAGCTACTACCATGCATTGGGCCCGAAACCAATGGACCCTCTCGGCTTCTTATTCACCCTAGTTCTCCGTCCAGGAGTTGCAAGTAGTTTCTGGTGTTTGTAGCCTACTGGAGGCCGTGGACATCGCTGACCGTAGGGGTGGGCTGTGATGCGGTAGGTACGTGGCCGGGTGTACCGAATACCCGTTAGGTATCTCGGGAACCCTGTTCACATCGTTCGGGGCCGTATGGGAAACCTCGGCCGGACTCCCTGCGGATGGAACCTGAATAGGCGATAAACCTGGACTGGAGGCTTAGGTGATTAGGTAGGTCGTGGCCGACACCCACGTTGGGCTTCCGCTTGAAGGTTGCCGAGTACATGTCGTGTAAACGACGGTAAGTGGTGAGAGCGTGTATGAAGAAGTACCCCCTGCAGGGTTAACATGATCTATTCGAATAGCCGCGTCCGCGGTAAAGGACTACTTGGTTGCCTATACAGTTCATAGACAAGTAAATGGAAACTACTAAAAGCCTCAAGATAAGTGTGAGTGCCGAGGATGGCTCTTCCGCAGGAAGACGGAGGCGGATCCTCGGTAGTGTATTGAATTGGTGAGTAGTGGACTCGTGTGCGCAAAACCATTTCAGTTGGAGTATCGTAGGATAGCCTAGCCAAGAGTCAAAGCTGGCTTGCTGCAATAACTCCACCAACCCTTCTTGATACTATGCATGTATGTAGGATCTGATGTAAGTCTTGCTGAGTACCTTTGTACTCATGTTGCTATAATCTACATTTTTACAGAAGACGCTGCAACCCCTTCTGATGGGTTCTATGTAGACGTTGACATCAACGAGTAGGCTAAAGACCCAGGTGGTGACCCTGAGCTTGTGAAGGACCACGTAGTATAGCTAGGCTTTCCAAGCCTCTTTTATTTTACTAGTTGTCTGTACTCAGACAAGTTACTTCCGCTGCTGGTTTGTATGACTGTATGACTTGTATGTGGGGTCGTGAGACCCGTACCTTTGTGTATGTTATGTATGGCTCACTGAGCCTTAAATAAAGTACTTGTGTCATAGAGTCATGTTGTGATGCTTCGTTGTATTTGCACATATCGAGCATATTGGGTGTATGATTGAAATGCTTGGTATGTGTGGGATCTGACTATCTAGTTGTTTATCTTTAGTAGCCTCTCTTACCGGGAAATGTCTCCTAGTGTTACCGCTGAGCCATGGTAGCTTGCTACTGCTCTGGAACACTTAGGCTGGCCGGCATGTGTCCTTCTTCGTTCCTGTGTCTGTCCCTTCGGGGAAATGTCACGCTTTGAGTACCGGAGTCCTGTTAGCCCGCTACAGCCCGGTTTACTGGAGTCCTGCTAGCCCAGTGCTACAGCCCGGACCCACTTGCTGATGACCGACACGTTCGAAGCTGGGTCATGGATGCCTGTCCCTGTAAGTCTGTGCCACTTTGGGTTTACGACTAGTCATGTCAGCCCGGGCTCTTTATCATATGGATGCTAGCGACACTTTCATATACGCGAGCCAAAAAGCGCAAACGGTCCCGGGAAAAGGTAAGACGACACCCGTGGGGATACCGTGCGTGAGGCCGCAAAGTGATATGAGGTGTTACCAGCTAGATCGATGTGACATCGAGTCGGGGTCCTGACAGCGTTGGTAGCTTTAGTTGCATTAGCCCAACACACTCATATTGCCATGTTTCATGCATGCATCATATTGTTGCACATTGTTTGGTGATGCCTGTGTATCGTTATCCTTTACGACAGGATCTGTCCCCGAGGAGTACCGTGACTACCCTAACGAAGAACCGTATCCGTGCATCGAACCATCAGGCAAGCAACCAACCATTTGATCATATCGATACAATCCCATGTTCTCGCTCCTGCTCTCTTTTACTGCATTAAGACAACGCGATTCAAACTGCTGTGTGCTACGGTAGTTGAACCCATTTCCTCTGCATGACCTGTCATTGCCACAGTAACTAGATGAAACCCACTAGCATGTGTAGGAGTTGATTGAGCCATATGTATGTGTTGTTCCTACCTTTCTATGCCTGCTATGCTTAGAGTCGTGTCAGGTCTGGTTCATCTGGGTGATGGGCTAGAGTGAAATGATTATGTCGGTAATGAGAGTGGTGTGGTGAACACGATTTGGTAAAGGTATCGATGAGAGGCCATGTAGGAGTACATGGTGGGTTGTTTCATTGAAGCCGACCTTAAGCACTGAGATCTGTATGTGTGATTTAAGAATCAGCTACTACCATGCATTGGGCCCGAAACCAATGGACCCTCTCGGCTTCTTATTCACCCTAGTTCTCCGTCCAGGAGTTGCAAGTAGTTTCTGGTGTTTGTAGCCTACTGGAGGCCGTGGACAGCGCTGACCGTAGGGGTGGGCTATGATGCGGTAGGTACGTGGCACGGTGTACCGAATACCCGTTAGGTATCTCGGGAACCCTGTTCACATCGTTCGGGGCCATATGGGAAACCTCGGCCGGACTCCCTGCGGATGGAACCTGGATAGGCGATAAACCTGGACTGGAGGCTTAGGTGATTAGGTAGGTCGTGGCCGACACCCACGTTGGGCTTCCGCTTGAAGGTTGCCGAGTACATGTCGTGTAAACGACGGTAAGTGGTGAGAGCGTGTATGAAGGAGTACACCCCTGCAGGGTTAACATGATCTATTCGAATAGCCGCGTCCGCGGTAAAGGACTACTTGGTTGCCTATACAGTTCATAGACAAGTAAATGGAAACTACTAAAAGCCTCAAGATAAGTGTGAGTGCCGAGGATGGCTCTTCCGTAGGAAGACGGAGGTGGATCCTCGGTAGTGTATTGAAGTGGTGAGTAGTGGACTCGTGTGCGCAAAACCATTTCAAGTTGGAGTATCGTAGAATAGCCTAGCCAAGAGTCAAAGCTGGCTTGCTGCAATAACTCCACCAACCCTTCTTGATACTATGCATGTATGTAGGATCTGATGTAAGTCTTGCTGAGTACCTTTGTACTCATGTTGCTATAATCTACATTTTTACAGAAGACGATGCAACCCCTTCTGATGGGTTCTATGTAGATGTTGACATCAACGAGTAGGCTAAAGACCCAGGTGGTGACCCTGAGCTTGTGAAGGACCATGTAGTATAGCTAGGCTTTCCAAGCCTCTTTTATTTTACTAGTTGTCTATACTCAGACAAGTTACTTCCGCTGCTGGTTTGTATGACTGTATGCCTTGAATGTTGGGTCGTGTGACCCGTACCTTTGTGTATGTTATGTATGGCTCTCTGAGCCTTAAATAAAGTACTTGTGTCGTAGAGTCATGTTGTGATGCTTCGTTGTATTTGCACATATCGAGCATATTGTGTGTATGATTGAAATTCTTGGTATGTGTGGGATCTGACTATCTAGTCATTTATCTTTAGTAGCCTCTCTTACCGAGAAATGTCTCCTAGTGTTACCGCTGAGCCATGGTAGCTTGCTACTGCTCTGGAACACTTAGGCTGGCCGGCATGTGTCCTTCTTCGTTCCTGTGTCTGTCCCTTCGGGGAAATGTCACGCTTTGAGTACCGGAGTCCTGTTAGCCCGCTACAGCCCGGTTTACCGGAGTCCTGCTAGCCCAGTGCTACAGCCCGGACCCACTTGCTGATGACCAACACGTTCGAAGCTGGGTCATGGATGCCTGTCCCTGTAAGTCTGTGCCACTTTGGGTTTACGACTAGTCATGTCAGCCCGGGCTCTTTATCATATGGATGCTAGCGACACTATCATATACGTGAGCCAAAAGGCGCAAACGGTCCCGGGCAAAGGTAAGGCGACACCCGTGGGGATACCGTGCGTGAGGCCACAAAGTGATATGAGGTGTTACCGGCTAGATCGATGTGACATCGAGTCGGGCTCCTGACAGCGTTGGTATCAGAGCCGGACTACCTATAGGTTCTCCAAGCCAAACTGGTCGATGTTGAGTCTAGAAATTCTTTAGTTATATGTAGGGGAATTGTTTGTGGGTTGGAACGTAAGGCTCTTTTTACTCCTTTATCTTATGACATTCTGATCTGAGTCAGTCCATTCTTCCACCGGGGGTTAAGGAATTAGGATCTGTTCTCTCTATCAGGATCACGTGTTACTAATCAGTAGTACCTTATAAGTTTGATGGATACAAGCCTAGTTCAGTTCTACTACCACATTATGTTGTTAGAATGGATTCAGAACTTTGATATGATGATGTTGAGTGTGTACGAAATCCTTTGTCAAATGTCTCAAAATCCTTCTTGAGCATTTACAGCTGTTATGCTGCCGAAATTTTGCTAGAAATTCTAATGCCTTTGCATTATGATTATGCTTTCAGATGGCCACTCGCGACCTCAATCAAGTGGTTCGCCTGACTCGATGCCTAGATGTACCCGGCCATACTGCTAAGTTGGTCAGGGTAATGATTGAGGCTGGATACCGCTGGTATCCTGAGTACACGGTCGAAGAGCAATTCCGAGACTTTAATCAAAGCCAGTATCTCTGCACTGTCAGGATATTTCCATCTTATCCTGGATCCACCGAGCCTCTTCACTGCTCCTATGGACTCGAGTTACTATTGAGATGGCTGTGTAGGACGCCGCCTACTCTATGATGACCATTATGCGAGTCAGATCTGGTCTATTTCGGGACTCTGATTTCTGGTATATGCCAGGATCACTTCCGGGAGCACAAGGGTATCTCCAAGCTATCTATGCTGACCCCACTCAGGAGGATTCACGGACTCGCACCACTGCTGAGATGCTCGAGGATAAGGACCGTGAAAATCGGGCCTTAAGGTTAGAGCTCTTCAATACCCGTGCTGACCAATGGGCCACTTTGACTCGGTTCGCACCGGCGGTGCAAGCTGGATATTCAGATATGCGCGATCTCTATCCTGTGAGATCTGCTCTGCCAGACGTGATGGTTTGGCGTGATGTAGGAGGCATCACCCCACCTCGCGGTCCCCGCAGGCCACCGTCTGCTGGTCCAAGGCCTCATCCTAGCCCCTATGGTCCACAAGCTCCGCGAGATCGTCTGTTTCCGGATGATCATGTTGAGCTTCCAGGCTATGGAGGTGACTTCTACGAGGACTACTACGTATCAGTCTGAGTTAGTGGTAGTATCACTAGTTCGCACTAGCTGTGTCGTCTATCGTCCCGTGTGACTCGTGGGATATGACCTAGTTTGTACTCTTTCCGGAGGTGTAGAAAAATAATGTATAGGAGCTTGGGATGCCTCCGATAAGATGTAATCCTCTTTCACCATAATAGTACTTTGTTTGGTCTTGTACTAAACCCTGTATGGTGTGTATGACGATGGAATAAAGAAGCAGTTTCTGTATCTACCATGTCATACGGATGATCATCTTGCATTCCGAGTTATTCCTTACATTTTATATCCTATGTCGGAATTTTATCATTCTGACTAAATCATTGTCTTGTTTACCTAGGATGGTCAACACGCGCGCTAACCCTGCTTCTCAAGAGCAGGCCGAAGGCAGTGAAGGCAGGAATGAAAATCTGCCTCATCCTCCTTCACTAGCCGAGGTTATGATGGAAGCTGAGAGAAACAAGCGGGAGACCAACCGTTTGTTGGAGCGTATTGAACAGAACAAAACACACCATCAGAGGACTAACGTGGTGTCACTCAGTGATTTTATCAAATTGCATCCACCCACGTTCCACCACTCCGTCGAGCCTCTCGACGCTGATGACTGGCTTCGCAGTATCGCTCACAAACTGCGTTCCGCGCTGGTAGCGGAGGCTGACAAGGTCACCTTTGCTGCATATCATCTTGAAGGCCCCGCCAGTCTATGGTGGGAAAATTATGGAGCTATGCGCCCGGCGGGCCATGTCACTACTTGGGCTGAATTCAGCGAGGCTTTCCGTGAACATCACATTCCGGAGGGTCTCATGGACCGTAAACGTGAAGAATTTTGCAGTTTCACCCAAGGCCGACTTTCTGTGGATGTTTACAGCAGGGAGTTTGGTAATCTCGCACGATATGCGACTGAGGAAGTGTCTACTGATGCCAAGAAGCAAGCAAGGTTCCGTAAGGGACTTAGTCCTGAGCTTCATCGTGACCTCCGTCTGCATGAGTGCACATCTTTTCAGAAACATGTCAACAAAGCCATCAGTGCTGAAACTGGTCAGACTGACTATGACGCAACACGCAAGCATGGCCGTGATATGGGTTCCTCATCCGGTACTGGTCCTCAGAAGCGCCGCGTGTGGGTACCCAACACCGCCCTGCCACCCAGGTTCACACCGAGGCCATCCTTCCAGGCGCCTCGCCCTGTTCAACAGTCTGCTCCAGCCAAGCCCTATTGGGGTCCAACTAACAATGCTCCTCCACGTACCAGTTCCGTGACTTGTTTCAAGTGTGGGGAATCTGGTCACTATATGCGTGAGTGTCCCCAGACCAACCCCAACCAGTCTGCTAAAGCTGTTGGCCGTGGCAAGCCGACAGGAAAAATATTCCACGCCAAGCCGGTCACCGCTTCACGTGGCCATGTCAACTGTATCTCTGCCGAAGAAGCTCAAGAGGATCCCAACGTCGTTCTCGGTACGCTTCTTGTTAATTGCCACCCGGCATCTGTTCTTTTCGATACAGGAGCCTCTCATTCTTTTATATCCGAAAATTATGCTCGTTTGCATAACGTTGCATTCTGTGACATGCCATCCACTATGGAAATTTCTACCCCTGGTTCTAGATGGCAGACCTCTAGAGTAAGTTATGGAAATGAAATCCAAGTCGACAGACTTCTTTTCCTTGCATCGTTGATAGCCCTTAAATCTTCAGATATTAATATCATTCTGGGTATGGACTGGATGTCAGCTCATCAAGCCAAAATTGATTGCTTCTCTAGGACTGTTCAACTCACCCATCCTTCGGGGAAGATAGTCAATGTCTTGACTCGAATAGCCAAGCGACAACTATATTCTCTTAACGCCAGCCCTTTGCCAGACCTTGAGGACATTCCGGTAGTCCGTGACTTCCCGGATGTCTTTCCAGAGAAATTGCCAGGTGTTCCACCTGACAGGGATGTTGAGTTCGTAATAGACCTCATTCCAGGAACCGTTCCGATTGCTAGAAGACCTTATAAGATGGCACCCCTAGAACTAGCCGAGCTTAAGAAACAACTCGATGAGTCCTTGAAAAAGGGTTTCATCCGACCTAGCTCATCTCCGTGGGCTTGCCCCGTCCTATTCGTCAAGAAGAAGGATGGTACGGACCGGATGGTTGTAGATTACCGACCTGTCAATTTGGTCACAATCAAGAACAAATATCTGCTTCCCAGGATCAATGACCTGTATGATCAGCTCGCTGGATCCTCAGTCTTCTCCAAGATGGATTTGAGGTTGGGCTACCATCAAATCAAAATCAGAAATGGGGACATTCCTAAAACGGCCTTTGTTACTCGTTATGGCCAATACGAGTACACCGTCATGTCCTTCGGATTAACCAACGCTCCAGCCACCTTTTCTCGGTTAATGAACTCAATCTTCATGGAGTATTTGGATAAATTCGTCGTGGTTTACCTCGATGATATACTCATCTACTCCAAGAACGAGGAAGAACATGCCGAACATCTAAGGCTAGTGTTAAAGAAACTTCGAGAGCATCGCCTTTATGCCAAATTTTCTAAATGTGAATTCTGGTTGTCAGAAGTGACCTATCTGGGTCATGTGATATCTGGTAAAGGTATTGCTGTTAACCCTGAGCGAGTTCAAGCCGTCCTTAATTGGACTCCACCTGAATCGGTCAAGCAAGTTCGGAGTTTTCTAGGCTTAGCGAGCTATTGTCGTCGCTTTGTCGAGAACTTCTCCAAGGTTGCTAAACCTCTAACCGAACTCCTCAAGAAAGATAAGAAGTTCGAGTGGACTCCACAATGTGAGCACAGCTTTCAGGAACTGAAAAGACGCCTGACTTCTGCTCCCGTACTGGTACCGCCAGACTTCTCCAAAGACTTTGTTATCTACTGCGACGCCTCGCGACAAGGACTAGGTTGCATCCTTATGCAAGATCGACACGTAATTGCCTACGCTTCACGGCAATTGCACCCACATGAGGAGAATTATCCTACTCATGATCTAGAGCTTGCAGCCGTAGTCTATGCACTTAAGACCTGGCGACATTACCTCCTCGGTAATCGTTGCGAAATATTCACTGATCACCAAAGTCTGAAGTACATTTTCACCCAACCGGATCTGAATCTCAGGCAAAGACGTTGGGTTGAATTGATCACAGACTTCGACTTAGGAATAACCTACACCCCAGGGAAAGCCAACGTCATGGCTGATGCGCTAAGTCGTAAATCTTATTGTAACAATTTGATGTTACAACAAAGTCAACCGCTTCTCCATGAGGAATTTCGGAAGCTTAACCTTCACATTGTTCCTCAAGGTTTTCTTTCCACCTTGGTGGCAAAACCTACCCTTACGGATCAGATTATCAAAGCACAGAAGGTAGATCCGGGAATCTCCCGCATCAAGAGAAACATTCAGAAAGGAATTGCGAATTGCTTCTCCATTAATGATCAAGGGGTCGTATACTTCGGGAATCGACTAGTGGTTCCCAAAGTGCGAAACCTGAGGCGTTTGATCCTTAAGGAAGCTCATGAATCTCCTCTCACCATTCATCCCGGTAGTACTAAGATGTATCAGGACCTACGCCAGAGGTTCTGGTGGACTAGGATGAAGAGAGAAATTGCTCAAAATATTGCTAATTGCGACGTCTGTCATCGTGTAAAAGCAGAGCATCAACGGCCTGCTGGCACCCTTCAACCCTTAGCTATTCCTGAATGGAAATGGGATAAAATTGGTATGGATTTCATTACTGGTTTTCCCAGGACCAAGAGAGGGAATAATGCTATTTTCGTCGTGGTCGATCGTCTTTCCAAAGTAGCCCATTTCTTACCTGTTCGTGAGAGTATAACCGCTAGTCAGCTGGCAAACTTATACATCTCCCGAATAGTGTCCCTCCATGGTGTTCCTTTGGAAATTAACTCGGATCGAGGAAGTCTTTTCACCTCTCGATTTTGGGAAAGTTTCCAAAATGCTATGGGGACTCGTCTCTCCTTTAGCACCGCTTTCCACCCTCAGTCGAGTGGTCAAGTGGAACGCGTCAACCAGATTCTAGAAGACATGCTTCGATCCTCTGTTATCTCATTCGGAATGGACTGGGAGAAGTGCCTTCCATTTGCCGAATTCGCATACAACAACAGCTATCAATCTAGCTTGGGTAAAGCCCCTTTTGAAGTTCTCTATGGACGACGGTGTCGAACACCCCTTAACTGGTCAGAGACCGGGGAAAGACAATT
The DNA here is from genome assembly GCF_002162155.2 of Triticum dicoccoides. Lineage (NCBI taxonomy): Eukaryota > Viridiplantae > Streptophyta > Magnoliopsida > Poales > Poaceae > Triticum > Triticum dicoccoides. Next base: position 511,324,138 of record NC_041387.1, read on the forward strand.
CTTTGGCCCGGATATGATTCAGGAAGCAGAAGAACAAGTTCGTATCGTTCGTGAAAAGTTGAAAACAGCTCAATCTCGTCAAAAGAGTCAATATGACCGAAAACATAAGGCTATGACTTTCGAGGTTGACGAGAAGGCTTATCTTCGGGTCACCCCTCTGAAGGGAACCCATCGTTTCGGTATCAAAGGCAAATTGGCTCCTCGTTACATTGGACCTTTTCGCATTCTCGCCAAACGAGGAGAAGTTGCCTACCAGTTGGAACTACCTCCGCACCTCTCCAGAGTCCACGATGTCTTCCACGTTTCTCAACTCAGGCGTTGCTTCTCGGATCCTATCCGTGAAGTGGACCACGAAACGCTTGATCTCCAAAATAATCTTACATATCGAGAGTACCCCATTCGTATCCTCGATCAGGCCGAACGTACCACCCGACGTCATAATATCAAGTTTCTCAAAGTTCAATGGTCGCACCATTCGGAGGATGAAGCAACCTAGGAAAGGGAGGATCGTCTTCGACTTGAGTATCCTGCCTTCTTCCCGGAGGAACCCAAATCTCGGGACGAGATTCTTTTGAGTGGGGGTGAGTTGTCACACCCTAGCTAGTCATGCATTAGAGTGTTGCATCATGTTTACTCTTTCATCAGAAACTTGAAATGGGGATCTGTGAAACCCTCAGAATCATTTTGAAAATGACCCAAATAAAAATTTCTCCAAAAGGGTCCAGGAAAATGCTCATGTTGCTCTCTGAAAATATTGGACAGAGATAAAAATCAAACCAATATTTTTAAGAGCTCATAGGTATTTATTTTGGGCATTTGGAATTAATGCATAAATATTTGCATTGGAAATATATTAATTATATATATTAATATATGTCCAAATATTATGCCAATTATAAAGGAGCTCTGGAATAATATATCTAGCTCCTGCAAAAATTGGCATAAGTTAAATAAATGATTTAATATATTATTTAAATCAAAACATATGTCAGAAATTAGAAAACAGAAAAATAAATAACAGGAGGAGCTTACCTGGGCTCCTCCCTGTGCGGCCCAGCCAGCTGGCCGGCCCAGCAAGCCAGCCCAGCCCACCACCGCCGTCGTCCTCCTGGCGCCAGTCGGCCAGGCGTGTGGCCGGCGCGCGCGCACGGCCGGAGCGCCACGCCACCAGCTCGTCTGCCTGCCTCCCCCGCCAGCGCGACGCCGTGACGCTTCTTCTCGGTGCCGCCCCGATCCCCTGGCCTTATCCCCCCTCTCTCCCGTGCTGCTCCCTCTCTCTCTCTCACGGCCGAACACCACCATCGCCGCCGTTCGCCATAGCAGCCGTCACCGGCCACCCCTCGCTCCCCCGACTAGCTCAGGAGCTCCGCCTCGACCCCCTCTTCCTCCCCACCGCTCCACGGGTCTCCGGAAGCCCTGCATCGCCGCCTACGTCGCCGTTCCCCTCCTCGGCCACCGGAGGTCATCGCCGTCGATTCGCTGCACTCCGGCCGCCCCCGAGCCCGCTAACCATCCCTGCAGCACCGCGGTGAGCTCCGCCACCGTTTCCCCCTTGTTCCCTCACCGTAGCCTCCTCCCCACCACGGCCGAACCTCCGCTGCCGCCGAGCTCGCCGTCGACGCAGCTCCGGTGACCATTTGGTCACCCCGGCGAGTCCAACAAGTTCGTAAGGCCCCGTAGAGCATCCCTAGCGCCTCGCTTAGCTCGCCTTCGAGCTCCAACCCCGTTTCCGCGCACAACCGAACTCCGGCGGCCGCAGCCGAGCTCGCCGCCGTCGACTCCGGCCACCCCAGGCCCAGCCACGGCCACCGTCCGACGCGCCATCGAGCTAGCTATCCAACGCACCTAGCCGCACGCCGTTTGGAGCACCATAGAGGAAACCCGAGGCCCCTGTACGCCGCGGACCTCGCCGGCGACTAACCGCCGGCGGGTTTGACTTGTCTGACCTGGGGTTTGACCCCCCCAGGGTCACTGACGCGTGGGCCCCATCGGCCAGGTGGTCAGTTAGTGCTAATTACCGTTAGTCAACCCCCCCTGACACTGACAGTGGGCCCCAGCGCCACTAATCCCTAACTAGGATTAATTTAATCATGTTAAACCCCCCTGTCACTGACGTGTGGCCCCCACACGTCAGGTTTGACCCCAGCCAGCCGCAGTTGACCACTGACGTCATGCTGACGTCATGCTGGCGCAATAATTATATTTCTGGATTTAATTTAAATCAGGAAATTCCAGAATATTATTTAAACTTCAAAAATTCATAACTTTTATTCTGTAACTCCAAATTGGACAAATTATATATGAAAAATGATCAGAAAAATCCAGTCTATCCATCTGTACTATTTTCATGCATGATCAAACAAGTTAAATTGATGTTTTAAGCAGAACAAGGAAAAGCACTTTAAAGGGCCATGTTTGAGTTTGAAATTTGAATCTTTGATTCAAATTTGCTCAAACCCTTCTGGTCTTAGTTGCATTAGCCCAACACACTCATATTGCTATGTTTCATGCATGCATCATATTGTTGCACATTGTTTGGTGATGGTTGTGTATCGGTGTTCTTTGCGACAGGTTCTGCCTCCGAGGAGTACCGTGATTACCCTAACGAAGAACCGTATCAGTGCATCGAACCATCAGGCAAGCAACCAACCATTTGATCATATCGATACAATCCCATGTTCTCGCTCCTGCTCTCTTTTTACTGCATTAAGACAACGCGTTTCAAACTGCTGTGTGCTACGGTAGTTGAACCCATTTCCTCTGCATGACCTGTCATTGCCACAGTAACTAGATGAAACCCACTAGCATGTGTAGGAGTTGATTGAGCCATATGTATGTGTTGTTCCTACCTTGCTATGCCTGCTATGCTTAGAGTCGTGTCAGGTCTGGTTCATCTGGGTGATGGCTAGAGTGAAATGATTATGTCGGTAATGAGAGTGGTGTGGTGAACACGATTTGGTAAAGGTATCGATGAGAGGCCATGTAGGAGTACATGGTGGGTTGTTTCATTGAAGCCGACCTTAAGCACTGAGATCTGTATGTGTGATTTAAGAATCAGCTACTACCATGCATTGGGCCCGAAACCAATGGACCCTCTCGGCTTCTTATTCACCCTAGTTCTCCGTCCAGGAGTTGCAAGTAGTTTCTGGTGTTTGTAGCCTACTGGAGGCCGTGGACATCGCTGACCGTAGGGGTGGGCTGTGATGCGGTAGGTACGTGGCCGGGTGTACCGAATACCCGTTAGGTATCTCGGGAACCCTGTTCACATCGTTCGGGGCCGTATGGGAAACCTCGGCCGGACTCCCTGCGGATGGAACCTGAATAGGCGATAAACCTGGACTGGAGGCTTAGGTGATTAGGTAGGTCGTGGCCGACACCCACGTTGGGCTTCCGCTTGAAGGTTGCCGAGTACATGTCGTGTAAACGACGGTAAGTGGTGAGAGCGTGTATGAAGAAGTACCCCCTGCAGGGTTAACATGATCTATTCGAATAGCCGCGTCCGCGGTAAAGGACTACTTGGTTGCCTATACAGTTCATAGACAAGTAAATGGAAACTACTAAAAGCCTCAAGATAAGTGTGAGTGCCGGGGATGGCTCTTCCGTAGGAAGACGGAGGTGAATCCTCGGTAGTGTATTGAAGTGGTGAGTAGTGGACTCGTGTGCGCAAAACCATTTCAGTTGGAGTATCGTAGGATAGCCTAGCCAAGAGTCAAAGCTGGCTTGCTGCAATAACTCCACCAACCCTTCTTGATACTATGCATGTATGTAGGATCTGATGTAAGTCTTGCTGAGTACCTTTGTACTCATGTTGCTATAATCTACATTTTTTACAGAAGACGCTGCAACCCCTTCTGATGGGTTCTATGTAGACGTTGACATCAACGAGTAGGCTAAAGACCCAGGTGGTGACCCTGAGCTTGTGAAGGACCACGTAGTATAGCTAGGCTTTCCAAGCCTCTTCTATTTTACTAGTTGTCTGTACTCAGACAAGTTACTTCCGCTGCTGGTTTGTATGACTGTATGACTTGTATGTTGGGTCGTGAGACCCGTACCTTTGTGTATGTTATGTATGGTTCACTGAAGTACTTGTGTCGTAGAGTCATGTTGTGATGCTTCGTTGTATTTGCACATATCGAGCATATTGTGTGTATGATTGAAATGCTTGGTATGTGTGGGATCTGACTATCTAGTTGTTTATCTTTAGTAGCCTCTCTTACCGGGAAATGTCTCCTAGTGTTACCGCTGAGCCATGGTAGCTTGCTACTGCTCTGGAACACTTAGGCTGGCCGGCATGTGTCCTTCTTCGTTCCTGTGTCTGTCCCTTCGGGGAAATGTCACGCTTTGAGTACCGGAGTCCTGTTAGCCCGCTACAGCCCGGTTTACTGGAGTCCTGCTAGCCCAGTGCTACAGCCCGGACCCACTTGCTGATGACCGACACGTTCGAAGCTGGGTCATGGATGCCTGTCCCTGTAAGTCTGTGCCACTTTGGGTTTACGACTAGTCATGTCAGCCCGGGCTCTTTATCATATGGATGCTAGCGACACTTTCATATACGCGAGCCAAAAAGCGCAAACGGTCCCGGGAAAAGGTAAGACGACACCCGTGGGGATACCGTGCGTGAGGCCGCAAAGTGATATGAGGTGTTACCAGCTAGATCGATGTGACATCGAGTCGGGGTCCTGACAGCGTTGGTAGCTTTAGTTGCATTAGCCCAACACACTCATATTGCCATGTTTCATGCATGCATCATATTGTTGCACATTGTTTGGTGATGCCTGTGTATCGTTATCCTTTACGACAGGATCTGTCCCCGAGGAGTACCGTGACTACCCTAACGAAGAACCGTATCCGTGCATCGAACCATCAGGCAAGCAACCAACCATTTGATCATATCGATACAATCCCATGTTCTCGCTCCTGCTCTCTTTTACTGCATTAAGACAACGCGATTCAAACTGCTGTGTGCTACGGTAGTTGAACCCATTTCCTCTGCATGACCTGTCATTGCCACAGTAACTAGATGAAACCCACTAGCATGTGTAGGAGTTGATTGAGCCATATGTATGTGTTGTTCCTACCTTTCTATGCCTGCTATGCTTAGAGTCGTGTCAGGTCTGGTTCATCTGGGTGATGGGCTAGAGTGAAATGATTATGTCGGTAATGAGAGTGGTGTGGTGAACACGATTTGGTAAAGGTATCGATGAGAGGCCATGTAGGAGTACATGGTGGGTTGTTTCATTGAAGCCGACCTTAAGCACTGAGATCTGTATGTGTGATTTAAGAATCAGCTACTACCATGCATTGGGCCCGAAACCAATGGACCCTCTCGGCTTCTTATTCACCCTAGTTCTCCGTCCAGGAGTTGCAAGTAGTTTCTGGTGTTTGTAGCCTACTAGAGGCCGTGGACAGCGCTGACCGTAGGGGTGGGCTGTGATGCGGTAGGTACGTGGCCGGGTGTACCGAATACTCGTTAGGTATCTCGGGAACCCTGTTCACATCGTTCGGGGCCGTATGGGAAACCTCGGCCGGACTCCCTGCGGATGGAACCTGAATAGGCGATAAACCTGGACTGGAGGCTTAGGTGATTAGGTAGGTCGTGGCCGACACCCACGTTGGGCTTCCGCTTGAAGGTTGCCGAGTACATGTCGTGTAAACGACGGTAAGTGGTGAGAGCGTGTATGAAGGAGTACACCCCTGCAGGGTTAACATGATCTATTCGAATAGCCGCGTCCGCGGTAAAGGACTACTTGGTTGCCTATACAGTTCATAGACAAGTAAATGGAAACTACTAAAAGCCTCAAGATAAGTGTGAGTGCCGAGGATGGCTCTTCCGTAGGAAGACGGAGGTGGATCCTCGGTAGTGTATTGAAGTGGTGAGTAGTGGACTCGTGTGCGCAAAACCATTTCAAGTTGGAGTATCATAGAATAGCCTAGCCAAGAGTCAAAGCTGGCTTGCTGCAATAACTCCACCAACCCTTCTTGATACTATGCATGTATGTAGGATCTGATGTAAGTCTTGCTGAGTACCTTTGTACTCATGTTGCTATAATCTACATTTTTACAGAAGACGCTGCAACCCCTTCTGATGGGTTCTATGTAGACGTTGACATCAACGAGTAGGCTAAAGACCCAGGTGGTGACCCTGAGCTTGTGAAGGACCATGTAGTATAGCTAGGCTTTCCAAGCCTCTTTTATTTTACTAGTTGTCTGTACTCAGACAAGTTACTTCCGCTGCTGGTTTGTATGACTGTATGCCTTGAATGTTGGGTCGTGTGACCCGTACCTTTGTGTATGTTATGTATGGCTCTCTGAGCCTTAAATAAAGTACTTGTGTCGTAGAGTCATGTTGTGATGCTTCGTTGTATTTGCACATATCGAGCATATTGTGTGTATGATTGAAATGCTTGGTATGTGTGGGATCTGACTATCTAGTCGTTTATCTTTAGTAGCCTCTCTTACCGGGAAATGTCTCCTAGTGTTACCGCTGAGCCATGGTAGCTTGCTACTGCTCTGGAACACTTAGGCTGGCCGGCATGTGTCCTTCTTCGTTCCTGTGTCTGTCCCTTCGGGGAAATGTCATGCTTTGAGTACCGGATTCCTGTTAGCCCGCTACAGCCCGGTTTACCGGAGTCCTGCTAGCCCAGTGCTACAGCCCGGACCCACTTGCTGATGACCGACACGTTCGAAGCTGGGTCATGGATGCCTGTCCCTGTAAGTCTGTGCCACTTTGGGTTTACGACTAGTCATGTCAGCCCGGGCTCTTTATCATATGGATGCTAGCGACACTATCATATACGTGAGCCAAAAGGCGCAAACGGTCCCGGGCAAAGGTAAGGCGACACCCGTGGGGATACCGTGCGTGAGGCCGCAAAGTGATATGAGGTGTTACCGGCTAGATCGATGTGACATCGAGTCGGGGTCCTGACATGACTGCTGACTGTGTTGTCACCTTCCTCACTGGTTCCACTTCCGGCCACTTTGTGAACTTGTCGATTGCAACACACAAGTACTCAAAGCCCCCGACAGCTCGGGGAAAGGGGCCGAGGATGTCGATCCCCCAGACCGAAAATGGCCAGGATAAAGGGATCGTCTGGAGAGCTTGAGCTGGCTGGTGTATCTGCTTGGAGTGGAACTGGCACGCTTCACACTTGGTTACTTGTGCAGTTGCATCCTGGAGGGCTGTCGGCCAAAAGAAACCTTGCCGGAAAGCTTTGCCGGCAAGTGCTCTTGCGCCAATGTGGTGACCACATATGCCTCCATGTATCTCTGCCAACAGCTTTTGTCCGTCTTCCCGGCAAATACACTTCAATTTCACACCGTTGAGTCTTCTTTTGTACAGTGTGCTGTCGACAAACTGGTACATACTTGACTGTCGGGCTACTTTCTCCGCTTCTTCTTGCTCTTCGGGAAGTTCTCCTGTCTGAAGGAAATGGACAATCTATTGCGCCCATGCTGGAGCTTGTGGCTCGACAACAAGGACTAAAGGCACATCTGCTGCTGCGGGAACATCCGCTTCTACAGCAAGAACTTGTGGCCCTGCCGGAGCTTGATGTTCCCCGGCAAGCTTGCCGGAGCAAAGCTTGTCGGGAGCGTTTGCTTCAACGGAACAAACCCCGAGGCTTGTCGGAGCAGACTGCTCCTCAGCATCCTTGGTGTTGATCTTGGGGACCTTCTTGGCGGCGGCTTCGGGGAGCTCTGCCGGAAAGTAGTGACCAGAAATCAACTTCCTCTTCTTGCTCTGCCCAGTTGATGGCGTTACGGACGGTTGAGTCAGCTTGAGCACAAAGATCCCTGGTTCCACAGGTAACTTTAGTGTGGCGCACTTTGACAGTCCATCGGCAATGTCGTTCTGAGCTCTTGGAACATGTTCCATCTGCAGGCCGTCAAAGTGCTCTTCTAGCTTTCTCACTTCATCAACATATGCTTCCATCAATGTACTCTGATAATTCTTGTTTACTTGGCGGACGACAAGCTGTGAGTCACCCCTGACAATGAGCTTCTTGATCCCAAGGTCTGCTGCGATCCTGAGACCGGCAAGCAATCCTTCATACTCTGCAGTATTGTTGGTTGCTTGCTCCTTGGGAAAGTGCATCTGGACTACGTACTTGAGGTGCTCTCCGGTGGGTGCGACAAGCAGCACGCCCGCACCGGCGCCTTGCAGCGAGAAGGCACCATCAAAGTACATCAGCCACTCTTTGCTCGCTTCCTTGACGGGAGTGCTCGTTTCTAGAATTTCTTCATCTGGTGTTGGCGTCCACTCTGCTATGAACTCTGCCAATGCTCTGCTTTGGATAGTTGAAGTACTTTCAAACTTGAGGCCAAAGCTTGATAGTTCCAGCGCCCACTCGACAATCCTGCCTGTCGCTTATGGATTTTGCAGTATCCTCTTCAGCGGAAAACGAGTGACGACTGTGATCTCATGTGCTTGGAAGTAATGGCGCAGCTTTCTCGAGGCCATGAGGAGGCCGAAAAGAAATTTCTGCACACCAGAGTACCTTGACCTAGCCCCCTGCAGAAGGGAACTGACAAAGTAAACTGGGCGCTGCACCATTCTCTTCTGCATCTTATCATGCTCCTGCGCGGATCCATCCTTGTCAGGACAAGAGCTTGTCGGCGAAGCCCCCTGCTTGTCGCTGGATGCATCTGCCGTGGTTGCTGGCTCATCATCCGCTTCCCTCTCCGCTACTAACGCAGCACTAACCACTTGATTGGTTGCCGCTATATACAGCAGCAACTTCTCTTGTGGCTTAGGTGCGACAAGTGTTGGAGTGGAGGACAGGTACCTCTTCAAGTCCTGCAACGCAGCCTCCGCCTCCGGAGTCCATTTCATTGGACACGCCTTTTTCAATATTTTGAAAAACGGTAGGGCGCGCTCAGCAGACCTAGAGATAAACCTGCTGAGAGCAGCCACGCAACCGGCAAGCCTTCGTACATCCTTGATGCACTTTGGTGCTTCGATCTGCTCAATGGCCTTGATCTTGTCGGGATTGGCTTCAATTCCCCGCTGAGACACAAAGAACCCGAGAAGTCTGCCGGAGGGTACTCCAAACACGCACTTCTCGGGGTTAATCTTGAGGTTGATCTTGCGTAGACTTGCAACGGTTTCGTCCAAATCTTGGATCAGAGTTGCTTTGTCCTTGCTCTTGACCACTATGTCATCCATGTATGCTTCCACATTTCTGTGCATTTGTGGCTCAAAAGCGTCATGGACTACCCTTGCAAATGTTGAACCAGCATTCTTCAAACCAAAAGGCATCCGTACGAAACAATATGTGCCACATGGGGTAATGAATGCGGTATTCTCCTCATCCACTTCTGCCATGAAGATCTGATGGTATCCTGAGTATGCATCAAGAAATGAAAGCAAATCACATCCGGCCGTGGAGTCAACAATCTGGTCGATGTGCGGCAAAGGAAATGGGTCTTTGGGACAAGCTTTATTAACATCAGTAAAGTCGATACAAAGCCTCCATTTCCCGTTTGCCTTGCGCACGACTACAGGATTGGCCAACCACGTAGGATGGAGCACCCCACTGACAAGGCCTGCTGCTTCCAACTTCTTTATTTCTTCTGCGATGAATTCTTGGCGCTCCATTACCTGTTTCCTGACTTTCTGCTTGACGGGCCGCGCATGAGGACAGACGGCAAGGTGGTGCTCAATCACTTTCCTGGGAACACCGGGGATGTCGGACGGTTGCCATGCAAACACGTCGACGTTCGCCCGCAGGAAAGCAACGAGCGCGCTTTCCTATTTGGGGTCAAGAGTGGCACTGATGGTGAAGGTACCACCAGTGCCGTCCTCCTTGGCGGACACCTTCTTGGTCTCAGGTGGAGCTTCCATTGCCTTCTTACACTTGCCGGTGGAGCTCGATGGTGCGTCCTCGACGGTAGTGCAGCACTCCGAAGAGGTGCGCTTGCCGGAGAGGGCATCAGAACTCTTGCCGGGCTTGGTCTTCTTCTTCCCCCCGGGAGCTTCAGCGGCAAGTGAGTTGCGATCTGTTGCGGCTGCTGCTTCCCGGTAGATCTTGTCGGCGCAGATAAGGGCATCCTTCTTGTTGCCAGGGATAGAGATGACACTTATCGGGCCTGGCAGCTTCAGTACGTTGTATGCATAGTGAGAGGCTGCCATGAACTTGGCGAGTGCTGGACGGCCGAGTATCCCATTGTAAGGCAATGGGAAGTCAGCAACGTCAAAAGTGACCCTCTCAGTCCTGAAGTTCAGCTCGCTGCCAAATGTTACCGGCAGCGTGATCTTTCCCTTCGGCTTGCTTCTTCCCGGATTGATTCCTTGAAATGTGCCGGTCTCTTCGAGCTCGCTATCAGGGATCTGGAGTTTCTGGAGCACCGCGGAGGAGATCAGGTTCAAGCCGGCCCTGTCGTCAACTAGCATCTTAGTGCCCTTGAGGTTGCGGATAGTTGGTGATACCAACATCGGCAAGCACCCGACCGCAGTTATGCGATCAGGGTGGTCCTCAATATCAAAGATGATAGGCGTGCTGGACCATTTCAGAGGCTTGCGTGACTCAATGGGTGGTTCTGCTGCATTGACTTCCCGCACCCACTGCTTGAGCTGGCGGTGTGAAGTATGCAGAGAAGCACCACCGTCAACGCATAGGACCTCTGTGGCTTTCTGGAACTCCTGCTCATCGGTCTCATCTTCATCCATATCTTCATCGTCGTCGTCATCTTCATCCTTGTCGCGGCCGCGGGGAGGCCTGTCTCCTTGCCGCTGCTTGGCCTTGCCGCGGCGTCCTCCTCGGCCGGGACGTTTCTTGCTGGCTCCTCCAGCACCTTCCTGGGCTTTCTCCTTGTCGCGCCGCTCGTACTCAGCTTTTTGCTGTTCGACAAGCTGCTCGACCTTCTTGCAGCTCTGGAGGTCGTGGCCCTTGGTGTGGTGGATCTTGCAGTATTGCTTGTTGGTGCCGTCCTGCTTGTCGGCGACTGCCACATCTGCGGCAACCTCCTTGCCGGAGCTACCAGCTTCGGCTTTCTTGCCGGACTGCTCAACAACTAGCACATCTTTGCCTTTTTTCTTCCTGTTGTTCCGTCGCCGGTTCTTCCTTGCCGGGGCAGTGTCCTCACTATCAGATCCCTCTGCTCCTGTGTTCTCTCCGGGGAGTTTCCTCCCTTCCTCAGCACGTGCACACTTGTCGACCAGGGCATATAGCTCACTGACATCTCTGATCTTGCACATCGCCATCTCCTCCCGCATCCTGCGGTTCCGCACGTTCTGATGGAACGCGCTGATTACCGCGGCAGGGTGGACGTCTGGGATGTTGTGTTCTACGCGGCTGAATCTTTGAATGAACTTGCGCAGGGGCTCTCCTTCCTTCTGGGCGAGCAGATGAAGATCGCTCTCTTGGCCATGAGGCTTGTGGCCGCCAGTAAAGGCACCGACAAACTGATGGCACAGATCAGCCCAGGAGGATATGGAGTTGTCCGGGAAGTGCATGAGCCAGGATCTGACATTGGGCTTGAGCACCAGCGGGAAGTAGTTGGCAAGGATCTTGTCGTCCCGTCCTCCGGCAGCATGCACCGTGATGGTGTAAATGCTGAGGAACTCCGACGGATGCGTCTTGCCGTCGTACTTCTCTGGTACATCTGGCTTGAAGTTCTTCGTGCTGGGCCATTTGACTTGCCGCAGCTCACGAGTGAACGCAGGGCAACCTACCGCGTACGGCAAGTCGCCTGGTTCCCCTGGCGCATGCATGTCAACAGAGGGCCCAGCGCGCTTGTCGGATTGACGTCGCGCTTCTCTTCGGCGCTCGATGCGAGTACGAGCGTCTTCTTGCTGTCCTTCATGAAGAACTTGGCGCTGATCGCGACGAGCTCGTGGATCCGATGACGCAGTGGAGTCGCTGTCGAGGTGGATCCGACAAGTCGGCAATCTTGGCCTTCGGGGTGGAGAGTGCATGGTGGTTGCACCCCCACCGGTTTCGTCGCCACCGGCTCGTGCCTGGCAGTCCTGCCGCGGCCGCGATGCACTTGGATGCCGCGGAGTGTCGCCGTTGGCAAAGCTGATGAGACTCTGAATGGTGGCCCTCCATTGGTCGATCTTGTCTTCCACTGGAGGGTAATCCAGGAGCAGTTGAGCTTGCGCCAAAGCTTCTGCTGGAGTGGTGGGTGGCAGTGGCGAACGGTGCGAGGAGCGGGATATGCTCGGACTTCTAACTATGTTAGAAGGAGCAGTATCCCGTCCAGGCGACCGTGCCTCGCTCGTGCCAGCATGTTGGCGTGCATGCTGGTCTTGAGCACCCCAGGATCCACCAGCTCGATCTTGCCCCAACGAACGTATGGTACTGCGAATACCATGACGCTGTCGGTCTTGCGCCTCTTGAGATGGGCGCGGAACATGTACGGTCGCCGAGGTTTGTGCAGCCTTGTCCTTGGACCTGGCGGCATCGTGAGTTTCCTCGTCGATGTCCGTTCTTCCGCCGGCGTCCACTCCACCACCCGTTTGCTCCAGTGGTGGCGGAAGTGACGTGGATGGAGCAGCTGCCGCCGAAGTCTTCTTCTTCGGTGGCATGTTGATAAAGAAAATGGAGATCTAGCTCGTGTGCACACCGGATCAGGTTCACACAATCTCGACGACCCCCTACCTGGAGCGCCAAAGATGTCGGGGAAGCTGATCCACGAACACCTATGGGGCCGGCGGACCGTGGCCCCTTTCGGTTCGGCGGGGGGCGGAGATCGCACGAAGAGCGGATTGAGGCGAAGCACACGAGCAGTTTACCCAGCTTTGGAGCTCTCCGGAGAGATAATACTCCTACTGCTGCTTGTCTGATTGTATTCTTGCTGGAGAGAGAGATAAGTGTTTTTCTGGCTTTCGAATGAGCCGAACCCCTTCTACGTTGCGCATGGGCCTCCTTTTATACGCTAAAGGGGTCACCGATAGGTGGCAACGTAGACAAGGGTAAAAATGTAAAAAGGGTTACGGTTGGTACACCTACTTGCACAGTGTATCCAAAG